>NC_084758.1:17424300-17474300 GCF_033978785.1 Entelurus aequoreus
TTGTGTGACTACCATCATATTGCAGTCTACATGTATCTCTTGTGTGACTACCATCATATTGCAGTCTACATGTATCTCTTGTGTGACTGCCATCATATTGCAGTCTACATGTATCTCTTGTGTGACTGCCATCATATTGCAGTCTACATGTATCTCTTGTGTGACTGCCATCATATTGCAGTCTACATGTATCTCTTGTGTGACTGCCATCATATTGCAGTCTACACGTATCTCTTATATGTGACTGCCATCATATTGCAGTCTACACATATCTCTTGTGTGACTGCCATCATATTGCAGTCTACACGTATCTTTTGTGTGTGACTGCCATTATATTGCAGTCTACACGTATCTCTTATGTGTGACTGCCATCATATTGCAGTCTACACATATCTCTTATATGTGACTGCCATCATATTGCAGTCTACACGTATCTCTTATGTGTGACTGCCATCATATTGCAGTCTACCCCAGGGCAGCTGTGGCTACGAAAGTAGTTTACCACCACCAGGTGTGAATGGATGATGTGTTTTTAACATGTAAAGCGACTTTGAGTACTTAGAAAAGCGCTATATAAATCCCAGGTATTATTATTATTATTATTATATTGCAGTCTACACGTATCTCTTATATGTGACTGCCATCATATTGCAGTGTACACGTATCTCTTATGTGTGACTGCCATCATATTGCAGTCTACACGTATCTCTTAAGTGTGACTGCCATCATATTGCAGTCTACGTGTATCTCTTGTGTGACTACCATCATATTGCAGTCTACATGTATCTCTTGTGTGACTGCCATCATATTGCAGTCTACATGTATCTCTTGTGTGACTACCATCATATTGCAGTCTACATGTATCTCTTGTGTGACTGCCATCATATTGCAGTCTACATGTATCTCTTGTGTGACTGCCATCATATTGTAGTCTACATGTATCTCTTGTGTGACTACCATCATATTGCAGTCTACATGTATCTCTTGTGTGACTGCCATCATATTGCAGTCTACATGTATCTCTTGTGTGACTGCCATCATATTGCAGTCTACATGTATCTCTTGTGTGACTACCATCATATTGCAGTCTACATGTATCTCTTGTGTGACTGCCATCATATTGCAGTCTACATGTATCTCTTGTGTGACTGCCATCATATTGCAGTCTACATGTATGTCTTGTGTGACTACCATCATATTGCAGTCTACATGTATCTCTTGTGTGACTGCCATCATATTGCAGTCTACATGTATCTCTTCTGTGACTGCCATCATATTGCAGTCTACATGTATCTCTTCTGTGACTACCATCATATTGCAGTCTACATGTATCTCTTGTGTGACTGCCATCATATTGCAGTCTACATGTATCTCTTGTGTGACTGCCATCATATTGCAGTCTACATGTATCTCTTGTGTGACTGCCATCATATTGCAGTCTACATGTATCTCTTGTGTGACTGCCATCATATTGCAGTCTACATGTATCTCTTGTGTGACTACCATCATATTGCAGTCTACATGTATCTCTTGTGTGACTGCCATCATATTGCAGTCTACATGTATCTCTTGTGTGACTGCCATCATATTGCAGTCTACACATATCTCTTATATGTGACTGCCATCATATTGCAGTCTACACATATCTCTTGTGTGACTGCCATCATATTGCAGTCTACACGTATCTTTTGTGTGTGACTGCCATTATATTGCAGTCTACACGTATCTCTTATGTGTGACTGCCATCATATTGCAGTCTACACATATCTCTTATATGTGACTGCCATCATATTGCAGTCTACACGTATCTCTTATGTGTGACTGCCATCATATTGCAGTCTACCCCAGGGCAGCTGTGGCTACGAAAGTAGTTTACCACCACCAGGTGTGAATGGATGATGTGTTTTTAACATGTAAAGCGACTTTGAGTACTTAGAAAAGCGCTATATAAATCCCAGGTATTATTATTATTATTATTATATTGCAGTCTACACGTATCTCTTATATGTGACTGCCATCATATTGCAGTGTACACGTATCTCTTATGTGTGACTGCCATCATATTGCAGTCTACACGTATCTCTTAAGTGTGACTGCCATCATATTGCAGTCTACACATATCTCTTATGTGTGACTGCCATCATATAGCAGTCTGCTCATATCTCTTATGTGTGACAGCCATCATATTGCAGTCTACACGTATCTTACGTGTGACTGCCATCATATTGCAGTCTACACATATCTCTTGTGTGACTGCCATCATATTGCAGTCTACATGTATCCCTTAGGTGTGACTGCCATCATATTGCAGTCTACACGTATCTCTTATGTGTGACTGCCATCATATTACAGTCTACACATATCTCTTGTGTGACTACCATCATATTGCAGTCTAAATGTATCTCTTGTGTGACTGCCATCATATTGCAGTCTACACGTATCTCTTATGTGTGACTGCCATCATATTGCAGTCTGCACGTATCTCTTATGTGTGACTGCCATCATATTGCAGTCTACACGTATCTCTTATGTGTGACTGCCATCATATTGCAGTCAACACGTATATCTTATGTGTGACTGCCATTATATTGCAGTCTGCACGTATCTCTTAAATGTGACTGCCATCATATTGCAGTCTGCACGTATCTCTTATGTGTGACTGCCATCATATTGCAGTCTACACGTATCTCGTATGTGTGACTACCATCATATTGCAGTCTACACGTATCAACTATGTTTGACTGCCATCTACTGGTCACACTTATTATTACACCATGCACCAAATAAAATAGCTTTGAGGTCGGTAAGCAAAGCCAGAATTATTCCGTACATTAGGCGCACCGGGTTATAAGGCGCAGGGTCGAGTTTTGATTTTAAGTGCACCTTATAGTCGGGAAAATACGGTACATTACAGCGTCATTTCTGCAGGATGCAACACTTTTAAAGGGAAAAAAAACTAATACTTGGCCTTTTTCTCTTGCCCCCCATGCAGTGAGAAAGTCATTAGCGATAGTAGTTTGTCCAGGGATTAGGAAGCCAAGCCGGTAAACACCGGCCGCCTTTCAGCTGACAATCAAAAAAGGGAGAAAGGAGGTGAAAGGCAGGAGACAGTAGAAGACAAAATACGAGGCTGGAATCCGGTCCGTTTCAAGAAGAAACGAGCGAGAATGTCGCCTCCCTCGCTGCTCATTAAAAGTTGAAGGAAGTCAAACAGAGCCGGTGGCAGCTGGCGCTCTTTCAGCGGGAAACCAAACACGACAGCGCAAACAACTTTGCCCGCTCGTGTTGTCGTCAGACTTCGGAGGGGATCACAAAGGACCCACATTCATGGTGGACACCCACTCCCACACACATTGTGGATTTGCATGAAAGTAATAAAGATGGAGTTAATGAATCCAAAGGTGCAGAAAAAAAAAACAGCTGTCCCAAATACTTTGGATCGGGTTTTTAATACTAGTTTATAATTAATTACATTTCAGGTTAAGCTACCTCAGCCATCTTCATTGAAAAGCAATAACGTGCTTGATTGGACACAAAATAATAATGGCTGACATTCACAAAGATCAATTCTCAACTGCAATCTGCACTGAAAGAAAAACGGACCGCTTTGGCGTTTAACACCGACCATCAAGTGCCAACTAGTGGCCTGGCAGGCGTATTGCAGCGTTTTCCCACACGATATCCAGAACATATTTGTCAAACTCCTTCAGTCCACTTCAGTTAAAGGCAAAATAAATCAGTTGTTCGTTCTAACAGTGAGACAGTAAATTATTTAAAAAATAATAATTTCCCATTCAAAAAATTCAATGGGAAGTTCCCAGCTGCAAATGTTCCACATTTTATTATGTTACAACCTTATTCTAAAATGGAATAAATCCACTTTTATTCCTCAGAATTGTGCGCACAATACCCCATGATGACAAAGTGTTTTTTATTTATTTTTTTAAAAATTGCTAATTTATAAAAAAAAAAATAATTCACAATCAGTTTTTTTTAATGGGAAGTTCCCAGCTGCAATTGTTCCACATTTTATGTTACAACCTTATTCTAAAATGGAATGAATCCACTTTTATTCCTCAGAATTGTGCGCACAATACCCCATGACGACAATGCGTGGTTTTTTTTGTTGTTTTTTTTTGCAAATGTATTAAAAATAAATAAATCACAATGAGTTGTTTTTAATGGGAAGTTCCCAGCTGCAATTGTTCCACATTTTGTTTTGTTACAACCTTATTGTAAAATGGAATAAATCCACTTGTATTCCTTTAGAATTGTGCGCACAATACCCCATGATGACAAAGTGTTTTTTTATTTTTTTATTTTTAAATTGCAAATTTATTAAAAAAAAAAAAAAAAAAAAATCAATCAGGTTTTTTTAACGGGAAGGTCCCAGCTGCAATTGTTCCACATTTTGTTTTGTTACAACCTTATTCTAAAATGGAATAAATCCACTTTTATTCTTCAGAATTGTGCGTACAACACCCCATGACGACAAAGTGTTTTTTTTATTTAAAAAAAATGTAAATTGCAAATTTATTAAAAAAATAATAATAATTCAGTTTTTTTTAATGGGAAGTTCCCAGCTGCAATTGTTCCACATTTTGTTATAGATAGATAGTACTTTATTGATTTTGTTATGTTTTTTGTTACGACCTTATTCTAAAATGGAATAGATCCACTTTTATTCCTCAGAATTGTGCGCACAATACCCCATGACAACAATGCAAGTTTTTTTTATTGCAAATGTATTAAAAATAAATAAATCACAATGAGTTGTTTTTAATGGGAAGTTCCCAGCTGCAATTGTTCCACATTTTGTTTTGTTACAACCTTATTGTAAAATGGAATAAATCCGCTTTTATTCCTCAGAATTGTGCACACAATACCCCATGACGACAAAGTGGTTTTTTTATTTTTTTATTTTTAATTTGCAAATTTAGAAAAAAAATTATAATAATTCACAATCAGTTTTTTTTAATGGGAAGTTCCCAGCTGCAATTGTTCCACGTTTTGTTTTGTTACAACCTTATTCTAAAATGGAATAAATCCAATTTTTATTCCTCAGAATTGTGCGCACAACACCCCATGACGACAAAGTGTTTTTTTATTTAAAAAAAATGTAAATTGCAAATTTATTTAAAAAAAAATAAAAATTCACAATAATTTTTTTTTTAATGGGAAGTTCCCAGCTGCAATTGTTCCACATTTTGTTTTGTTACAACCTTATTCTAAAATGGAATACATTCACTTTTTTATTCCTCAGAATTGTGCGCACAATACCCCATGATGACAGCGTTTTTTTATATTTGTATTTTTTAAATTGCAAATTTATAAAAAAAAAAAAAAAAATTCACAATCAGTTTTTTTTAATGGGAAGTTCCCAGCTGCAATTGTTCCACATTTTGTTATGTTACAACCTTATTCTAAAATGGAATAAAGCCACTTTTATTCCTCAGAATTGTGCGCACAATACCCCGTGATGACAAAATGTTTTTTTATTGTTATTTTTTAATTGCAAATTTATAAAAAAAATTATAATAATTCACAATCAGTTTTTTTTAATGGGAAGTTCCCAGCTGCAATTGTTCTACATTTTGTTATGTCACAACCTTATTCTAAATTGGAATAAATCCACTTTTATTCCTCAGAATTGTGCGCACAATACCCCATGACGACAAAGTGTAATAGGGACAAACTCCAGCCTGACAATGTGTGTTCCGCCTGGCGTTAGTGTTTGACTTGTCTCCATTCAATAGCGCACTGTTAATTTTGATTGATGATTAATTAGTATCGCGGTACTATACCAATACCGGTATACCGTACAACCCTATACCTAACACAACAAAGTTGCATTGCTGCATTTAGACATTATTCAAACCATATCCAACACACACAAAAAGGTGTAGATATGCGCTGGTGTGGTACTAAATGGAGCAGCAGAGTGTATGAAAACGTCTGAGCTTTTTAAGAGGGTGTCAAGTCAAGAAAGTAGAATGAAAAGACGTGTGTGTACACAGACATGCCGGGGCCCCTCCAGGCTAAACGAAATGAACTCTGACGGGCCAAAAGCTTTTAAACAAACTGAGCCAAAGAAGGCTCAGAGTCCGTGTTGGACTCACACAAATCCCCCTCCAAAAAAAAAAAAGATTTATGAGCCTTTTTTTTCCCCCTTCTGGCTAGATGAGGGCCAAAATGCGGAGCAGCTCACTTTCATTAGTGTGATGGTTTAAACTTGAAAGAGCGGCAGCAGCACAATCGGCGCTATTAGGGTTTGATGTCGGGCGGCTGACCCGAGCCAAACGGAGCCGACCATTACGAAAAGTGGAGTCAAAGGCTTTGCGTTAAACGTAGCTGCCGTGCCATTAGCCGCCGCAAAAGGCAACGCTAATGGTCAATTTTAGAAGGGAAGACTTTGGTGCATCAGGTGATTGAAGGTTGTGTTGTTGCAGACTTAATTGCACAACTCATTAAAAGGCCGAAAGCGGATTTCAGGGCTAAATGGGCTATTTAGCTTCAGAGAAAACAAAACTATTTTCTTTGTTATGTCCCAAACATTCAGTATGTGTCCGTGCACTAAACCAGTCCTATTTCTCAAATACAAAACCAGTGAAGTTGGCACGTTGAGTAAATGGTAAATAAAAACAGAATACAATGATTTGCTAATCCTTTTCAACTTATATTCAATTGAATTGACTGCAAAGACAACATATTTAAAGGACTACTGAAATTAATTTGTTTTATTTAAACGGGGATAACAGATCCATTCTATGTGTCATACTTGATCATTTCGCGATATTGCCATATTTTTGCTGAAAGGATTTAGTAGAGAACGACGACGATAAAGTTCGCAACTTTTGGTCGCTGACAAAAAAAAAGCCTTGCCTGTACCGGAAGTAGCGTGACGTCACAGGAGGAAGGACTCCTCACATTTTCCCATTGTTTACAATGCAGGGAGAGAGATTCGGACAGAGAAAGCGACGATTACCCCATTAATTTGAGCGAGGATGAAAGATTCGTGGATGAGGAAAGTGAGAGTGAAGGACTACAATGCAGTGCAGGACGTATCTTTTTTCGCTCTGACCGTAACTTAGGTACAAGGGTTCATTGGATTCCACACTTTCTCCTTTTTCTATTGTGGATCACGGATTTGTATTTTAAACCACCTCGGATACTATATCCTCTTGAAAATGAGAGTCGAGAATGCGAAATAGACATTCACAGTGACTTTTATCTCCACGATAATACATCGGCGAAGCTCTTTAGCTACTGAGCTAACGTGATAGCATCGGGCTCAAATGCAGATAGAAACAGAATAAATAAACCCCTGACTGGAAGGACAGACAGAAGATCAACAATACTATTAAACCATGGACATGTAAATACACGGTTAATCATTTCCAGCTTGGCGAAGCTTAACAATGCGGTTGCTAACGACGCCATTGAAGCTAACTTAGCTACGGGGCGGCGGCGGCGGCGGGCGTTGTAGCTTTCGACGACACCCCGGCCGCCATAAGAGTCGGCAAGAAACATATATTTCCCCAAAGTTACGTACGTGACATGCACATAGCGACACGCACGTACGAGCAAGCGATCAAATGTTTGGAAGCCAAAGCTGTACTCATGGTAGCGCGTCTGCTATCCACCTCAAAGTCTTCCTGGTTGTGTTGCTCTACTCCACCGCTAATACACCGATCGCACCTACAGCTTTCTTCTTTGCAGTCTCCATTGTTCATTAAACAAATTGCAAAAGATTCACCAACACAGATGTCCAGAATACTGTGGAATTTTGGGATGAAAACAGAGCGTTTTGTATTGTATTCAATGGGTCCGAATACTTCCGTATCAACCATTGACGTCACGCGCATACGTCATCATACAAAGACGTTTTCAACCGGAAGTGTGGCGGGAAATTTAAAATTGCACTTTATAAGTTAACCCGGCCGTATTGGCATGTGTTGCAATGTCAAGACTTCATCATTGATATATAAACTATCAGACTGCGTGGTCGGTAGTAGTGGCTTTCAGTAGGCCTTTAACGTTCGAACTGGAAAACGTTATTTTTTGAAAATATTATCTCATTTGGAATTTGATGCCTGTAACATGTTTCAAAAAAGGCTGGCAGAAGTGGCAAAAAAGACTGAGAAAGTTGAGGAATGCTCATCAAACACTTATTTGGGGCGGCATGGCGTAGTGGGTAGAGCAACCGTGCCAGAAACCTAAAGGGTTGCAAGTTCGCTCCCCGCCTCTTACCATCCAAAAAAAATAAAAAATCGCTGCCGTTGTGTCCTTGGGCGGGACACTTCACCCTTGCCCCCGGTGCCACTCACACCGGTGAATTGAATGATGAATGATACCCCAGGGCAGCTGTGGCTATGAAAGTAGCTTACCACCACCAGGTGTGAATGAATGATGGGTTCTACATGTAAAGTGACTTTAGGTACTTAGAAAAGCGCTATATAAATCCCAGGTATTACTATTATTATTATTATTTGGAACATCCCACAGGTCAACAGGCTAATTGGGAACAGGTGGGTGCCATGATTTGGTATAAAAGCAGCTTACATGAAATGCTCAGTCATTCACAAACAAGGATGCGGCGAGGGTCACCACTTTGTCAACAAATGCGTGAGCAAATTGTTGAACAGTTTAAGAACAACATTTCTCAAACAGCTATTGCAAGGAATTTAGGGATTTCACCATCTACGGTCCGTAATATCATCAAAAGGTTCCGAGAATCTGGAGAAATAACTGCACGTAAGTGATGATATTATGGACCTTGGGTCCCTCAGGCGGTACTGCATGAAAAAACGACATCAGTATGTAAGGGATATCACCACATGGGCTCAGGAACACATCAGAAAACCACTGTGTGTAACTACAGTTCCTCGCTACATCTGTAAGTGCAAATTAAAACTCTACTATGCAAAGCGAAAGCCATCTCTGCTGGCTTCGCTGGGCCCGAGCTCATCTAAGATGGACTGATACAAAGTGTAAAAGTGTTCTCTGGTCTGACGAGTCCTCATTTCAAATTGTTATGGAAACTGTGGATGTTGTGTCCTCTGGACCAAAGAGGAAAAGAACCATTCAAATTGTTATAGGCGCAAAGTGTAAAAGCCAGCATCTGTGATGGAATGGGGGTGTATTAGTGCCCAAGACATGGGTAACTTACACATCTGTGAAGGCACCATTAATGCTGAAAGGTACATACAGGTTTTGGAGCAACATATGTTGCCATCCAAGCAACGTTACCATGGACGCCCCTGCTTATTTCAGCAAGACAATGCCAAGCCACATGTTACAACAGAGTGGCTTCATGGTAAAAGAGTGTGGGTACTAGACTGGCCTGCCTGTAGTCCAGACCTGTCTCCCATTGAAAATGTGTGGCGCATTATGAAGCCTAAAATACCACAACAGAGACCCCCGGACTGTTGAACAACTTAAGCTGTACATCAAGCAAGAATGGGAAATAATTCCACCTGAAAAGCCTCAAACATTGGTCTCCTCAGTTCCCAAACGTTTACTGAGTGTTGTTAAAACGAAAGGCCATGTAACACAGTGGTAACAATTCAGAATGACACAGGTATATTAAAGGCATTAAAAGTATGTTCTGGAGTGTCACGTGTCGATGTCACAATAAAACCAGCTGTTTTATTCATGACATTACAGCTACACCGAGCGCTAACTTCTAGCCTCAGGCACGTTCCTAAAAAGGTCACGTCCGCGACTACAGAAACTACAGCAAGCCGCACATATCACAACAGGGCACTGAACAGCGCCATTTCAAAAAAAGGTAAAACAAAAGTAGCGAACAGAAGGAAAATGTATTCTTTTAAAAACGTGACAACGTCAGACAAGCAGAAGTGTTAGAATTGAAGGTGGGATAAGTGTTCCTGAGCCCATGTGGTGATATCCTTTACACACTGATGTCACTTTTTGTCGCCTGAGGGATTGAAGGTCAAGGGCATTCAACGTTGGTTTTAGCCCTTGCAGTGATTTCTCCAGATTCTCTGAACTTTTTAATGATATTACAGACCGCAGATGGTGACATCCCTAAATGCCTTGCAATAGCTGGTTGAGAAATGTTCTTAAATAATTTGCTCACGCATTTGTTGACAAAGTGGTGACCCTCGCCCCATCCTTGTTTGTGAATGACTGAGCATTTCATGGAAGCTGCTTTTATACCCAATCATGGCACCCACCTGTTCCCAATTAGCCTGTTCACCTGTGGGATGTTCCAAATAAGTGTTTGATGAGCATTCCTCAACTTTCAGTCTTTTTTGCCATTTGTGCCAGCTTTTTTGAAACATGTTGCAGGCATCAAATTCCAAATGAGCTAATATTTGCAAAGAAATAATTGTTTCTAGTTGGAACATTGAATATCTTGTCTTTGCAGTCTATTCAATAGAATATAAGTTGAAAAGGATTAGGAAATCATTGTATTCTGTTTTTATTTACCATTTACACAACGTGCCAACTTCACTGGTTTTGGGTTTTGTACATTTTGCCCATATAAACGAGGCCATTGACAGTTTCCTTTCGTTTTATAAGTAGCTTTTGTCATCACTGGGAACTACTCTATTAATCATGTATTAAAAAGTGCTGCTAAAGCACACTTCAGTGAAGCAGGTTTTCAATAGCAAAAAAAAAAGAAGTGTAGCAATTATTAAGGGTTAAGATTAATGTTGCACAAATTGAAATTTTTTTCCCAGGTCGTGCATTTGTGTGCCCCACCACATTTTAGCAGACAGTTAAAAAAAAAGTAGAAGAGGAAGCTGTGGGCGATCGACTCCTCGCTGTACTCTCAAAGCGGTTTGGTTTTGTCACACTGTCTTGTTGGGATCATGGCTTAGCGGAGGGGCAAACTTACGACCGGCCCGTCTTTGCGCTGTGTGTGTGTGTGTGTGTGTGTGTGTGTGTGTGTGTGTGTGTGTGTGTGTGTGTGTGTGTGTGTGTGTGTGTGTGTGTGTGTGTGTGTGTGTGTGTGTGTGTGTGTGTGTGTGTGTGTGTGTGTGTGTGTGTGTGTGTGTGTGTGTGTGTGTGTGTGTGGTCTTGTATTTCTACCCTTCTTGAGACATCAACAAGGAAAAGTAGCTTCCATATGAGGAGGTGTGAACAAGTTAGGACATAAATCACGGTCCCAATACAAAAAAGCATTGCATCTAATAGAGAATGTCTTATTAGCACCCCTGGTGGTGAAATCTATCAAAATGAGGGTGGTGCCAAAAAGGAGGGATTTTTCAAATTGACTGTGTGTCGGTTTCAAAAGTCTTCCCCCTCTGGTCAACATATGAAATAACAAGTGTGTGTAAGAAATTGACATGCGCCCCCTTTGGCCAAAATGTATTTAAAAAAAATATATATATATATTTATATAGAGACATACTGTAATAACTTGAAGTTAATAATGAAGATTAAAAACCAATTACAAACAAAAAATTTAAAAAAAAATGTTTTCTCACAATGTGTCAACTTTTTACTTATAAAATTGGGAACAATTTCTCATATTCTTTCTGCTTCTGTAATATTGCTATATTTTCTCGTAAAGTTATGACCGTATTTTCCGCAATATAAGGTGCACCGGATTATAAGGCGCACCTTCAATGAATGGCCTATTTTAAAACGATGTTCACATACAAGGCGCACCGCATTATAAGGCGCATAGAATAGATGCTACAGTAGAGGTTGGGGTTACGTTATGCATCCCGTAGTTGCGTGACCTGTTGTGGCTCAATATTGGTCCATATATAAGGCGCACCGGATTATAAGGCGCACTGTCAGCTTTTGAGAAAATTGGAGGTTTTTAGGTGCGCCTTATAGTGCGGAAAATACGGTAGTTATTTTATGTAAAATTATTACTTTTAAATGCAAAATGGTGACATTTGTCATATAAAATTCCGACTTGTAACACAATATTGCCAATTTTTTGTTGTTCTTGTAAAATACTGAATTATTTTTTTTTGTTATTATGAATGTTTTCATAATTTTGCCAAGTAAACATTCTGATTATTAGTATAATGTTATTTTTGATTGATTGAAACTTTATTAGTAGAGTGCACAGTTCAGTACATATTCCACACAATTGACCACTAAATGGCAACACCCGAATAAGTTTTTCAACTTGTTTAAGTCGGGGTCCACGTTAATCAATTCATGTTAAAATTGTAAAGTTTTCTTATAGAATTGTGACTTGTCGAGTAAAATTACGACTCTTTTCATAAAATTGCCTACATTTTAAGCTTTTCTGTAAAATTGCGACTGTTATTCAATCAATCAATCAATCAATGTTTATTTATATAGCCCTAAATCACAAGTGTCTCAAAGGGCAGTACAAGCCACAAGACTGTTATTGAGTTAATTTCCAACTTTTATCATAATATTGCACAAATGTTCCGTTTTTTCTGTCAAATTTTGACTTGCGTTGAGTAAAATGACGACGTTTATTATAAAACTGCCAAAAAATTATACGTTTTTCTTGTGAAATTCCAACTCACTTTTCACAACAAGCTTTTTTATATTTGCATAGTATGTATATATTATTAATGTTGTAAATACACTTCTTTATGTATCTAGAAAGGGTGGTCCTAAAGAGGTAGGCATTTTTCGGAGGTCTCAAGAAGGTAACGAATACAAGGGTGTGTGTGTGTGTGTGTGTGTGTGTGTGTGTGTGTGTGTGTGTGTGTGTGTGTGTGTGTGTGTGTGTGTGTGTGTGTGTGTGTGTGTGTGTGCCTTTCCTCAGATGCATTTGAGTGGTTAAAAAAGCAGCAGGATAAGCCAAAATATATGTACAGTACATGCCGTACGTGTGTGTCTATCTCCCAGCTGGCCTATTTACAGCGAAAGGAAAACTATGATTAGAGAGGCTGCCAGGACACACACATCCACCGAGATATACACACAAACTGTCATTACTTGTGTTGTTCTCTTCACATTCCGAAGTACGGACAACAATACTTGAAAAACACACAACCACAACACCATATGACAGAATATGCAATGAAGAAAAATGCCGTTGAAGTGTGACATGGTCCAACACTGACAGTAGCCATGCACACATGGACACGTTCAATCGGATTAAAAGTAAATAAAAATGCTTTGTGTAAACACACAATTGCTGCTGTCTCCCCCCATTCAACATGTACAGAAGTAGCAAGATATCATGTTGAGTTTGTTGCTTTAAAACGAGACGAGCAAAAACAAAAGTATGGTCTGGAGCAGGCCTGGGGGCCAAATTTAGAGAAAAAATTGTGTCTGGGGGCCGGTATATCTATTTTAAAGGCCTACTGAAACCCACTACTACCGACCACGCAGTCTGATAGTTTATATATCAATGATGAAATCTTAACATTATAACACATGCCAATACGGCCGGGTTAACTTATAAAGTGACATTTTAAATTTGCCGCTAAACTTCCGGTTCGAAACGCCTCTGAGGATGACGTATGCGCGTGACGTAGACCGGCGAACACGGGTATGCCTTCCACATTGAAGCCAATACGAAAAAGCTCTGTTTTCATTTCATAATTCCACAGTATTCTGGACATCTGTGTTCGTGAATCTGTTGCAATCATGTTCATTGCATTATGGAGAAGGAAGCTGAGCAAGCAAAGAAGAAAGTTGTCGGTGCGAAATGGACGTATTTTTCGAACGTAGTCAGCAACAACAGTACACAGCCGGCGCTTCTTTGTTTACATTCCCGAAAGATGCAGTCAAGATGGAAGAACTCGGATAACAGAGACTCTAACCAGGAGGACTTTTGACTTCGATACACAGACGCCTGTAGAGAACTGGGACAACACAGACTCTTACCAGGATTACTTTGATTTGGATGACAAAGACGCAGACGTGCTACTGTGAGTATGCAGCTTTGGCTTCTAAACATTTGATCGCTTGACCGTATGTGCGCAACTTTTTTTTGCGTATGTACGTAACTTTTTTAAAATATATAAGCTTTATGAACCTTGGGTTAGGTGAACGGTCTTTTGGGCTGAGTGATTGTGTGTGTTGATCAGGTGTTTGAATTGTATTGGCGTGTTCTATGGAGCTAGGAGCTAGCATAGGAGCAAGGAGCTAGCATAACAAACACGCAGGTGTTTTTATGCAGGATTAATTTGTGGCATATTAAATATAAGCCTGGTTGTGTTGTGGCTAATAGAGTATATATATGTCTTGTGTTTATTTACTGTTGTAGTCATTCCCAGCTGAATATCAGGTACCGTGAGTATGCAGCCTTGGCTGCTAAACATTTGATAGCTTGACCGTACGTGCGCGTCACGTACGTAACTTTTTAAAAATATATGAGCTTTATGAACCTTGGGTTAGGTGAACGGTCTTTTGGGCTGAGTGATTGTGTGTGTTGATCAGGTGTTTGAATTGTATTGGCGTGTTCTATGGAACTAGGAGCTAGCAGAGGAGCTAGGAGCTAGCGTAACAAACACGCAGGTGTTTTTATGCAGGATTAATTTGTGGCATATTAAAGGCCTACTGAAACCCACTACTACCGACCACGCAGTCTGATAGTTTATATATCAATGATGAAATCTTAACATTATAACACATGCCAATACGGCCGGGTTAACTTATAAAGTGACATTTAAAATTTGCCGCTAAACTTCCGGTTCGAAACGCCTCTGCGGATGACGTATGCGCGTGACGTAGCCCGGCGAACACGGGTATGCCTTCCACATTGAAGCCGATACGAAAAAGCTCTGTTTTCATTTCATAATTCCACAGTATTCTGGACATCTGTGTTCGTGAATCTGTTTCAATCATGTTCATTGCATTATGGAGAAGGAAGCCAAGCAAGCAAAGAAGAAAGTTGTCGGTGCGAAATGGACGTATTTTTCGAACGTAGTCAGCCACAACAGTACACAGCCGGCGCTTCTTTGTTTACATTCCCGAAAGATGCAGTCAAGATGGAAGAACTCGGATAACAGAGACTCTAACCAGGAGGACTTTTGATTTGGATACACAGACGCCTGTAGAGAACTGGGACAACACAGACTCTTACCAGGATTACTTTGATTTGGATGACAAAGACGCAGACGTGCTACTGTGAGTATGCAGCTTTGGCTTTTTTTTGCGTATGTACGTAACTTTTTTAAAATATATAAGCTTTATGAACCTTGGGTTAGGTGAACGGTCTTTTGGGCTGAGTGATTGTGTGTGTTGATCATGTGTTTGAATTGTATTGGCGTGTTCTATGGAGCTAGGAGCTAGCAGAGGAGCTAGGAGCTAGCATAACACGTACCGTACCTTACGTGCGCGTCACGTACGTAACTTTTTAAAAATATATAAGCTTTATGAACCTTGGGTTAGGTGAACGGTCTTTTGGGCTGAGTGATTGTGTGTGTTGATCAGGTGTTTGAATTGTATTGGCGTGTTCTATGGAGCTAGGAGCTAGCAGAGGAGCTAGGAGCTAGCATAACAAACACGCAGGTGTTATTATGCAGGATTAATTTGTGGCATATTAAATATAAGCCTGGTTGTGTTGTGGCTAATAGAGTATATATATGTCTTGTGTTTATTTACTGTTGTAGTCATTCCCAGCTGAATATCAGGTACCGTGAGTATGCAGCCTTGGCTGCTAAACATTCGATAACTTGACCGTATGTGCGCGTCACGTACGTAACTTTTTAAAAATATATAAGCTTTATGAACCTTGGGTTAGGTAAACTGTCTTTTGGGCTGAGTGATTGTGTGTGTTGATCAGGTGTTTGAATTGTATTGGCGTGTTCTATGGAGCTAGGAGCTAGCAGAGGAGCTAGGAGCTAGCATAACAAACACGCAGGTGTTTTTATGCAGGATTAATTTGTGGCATATTAAATATAAGCCTGGTTGTGTTGTGGCTAATAGAGTATATATATGTCTTGTGTTTATTTACTGTTGTAGTCATTCCCAGCTGAATATCAGGTCACCCTCGGCTCTCACAGCATCTTCCCTATCTGAATAGCTTCAACTCCCCACTAGTCCTTCACTTGCACTTTACTCATCCACAAATCTTTCATCCTCGCTCAAATTAATGGGGAAATTGTCGCTTTCTCGGTCCGAATCTCTCTCACTTCATGCGGCCATCATTGTAAACAATAGGGAACTTTGCGTATATGTTCAACTGACTACGTCACGCTACTTCCGGTAGGTGCAAGCCTTTTTTTTATCAGATACCAAAAGTTGCAATCTTTATCGTCGTTGTTCTATACTAAATCCTTTCAGCAAAAATATGGCAATATCGCGAAATGATCAAGTATGACACATAGAATAGATCTGCTATCCCCGTTTAAATAAAAAAAATTCATTTCAGTAGGCCTTTAAATATAAGCCTGGTTGTGTTGTGGCTAATAGAGTATATATATGTCTTGTGTTTATTTACTGTTGTAGTCATTCCCAGCTGAATATCAGGTCACCCCCGGCTCTCACAGCATCTTCCCTATCTGAATAGCTTCAACTCCCCACTAGTCCTTCACTTGCACTTTACTCATCCACAAATCTTTCATCCTCGCTCAAATTAATGGGGAAATTGTCGCTTTCTCGGTCCGAATCTCTCTCACTTCATGCGGCCATCATTGTAAACAATAGGGAACTTTGCGTATATGTTCAACTGACTACGTCACGCTACTTCCGGTAGGGGCAAGCCTTTTTTTTATCAGATACCAAAAGTTGCAATCTTTATCGTCGTTGTTCTATACTAAATCCTTTCAGCAAAAATATGGCAATATCGCGAAATGATCAAGTATGACACATAGAATAGATCTGCTATCCCCGTTTAAATAAAAAAAATTCATTTCAGTAGGCCTTTAAGGAACACTAATAATGTCTGATTGAATGCTAAAAACGTTATGACAGACCGCCTTAAAAAACGGAATGGAATTTTTAATTTTTTTTAATGAATGTGACACCCAGAATGTACATGAAAATAAAGAATAAACAATATTAACTATGAAGGATAAAACACTGAATATTGACAACATATTAACGTCACACCCCCTCTCCATCCACATATTTTACAATCAAGCGAAACGCAACAGAAATGCAACAAACAGCAAAATATGAAAGCGAAGGGTAAAAAAAACCCACCTACAATTTGATATATCACTAAGCTTCTGAACTTTGTTGTAAAATTCTCCTTCCGCGTCTGTCCCTGATACCCGCATTTCAGGCTCTGGAAACACTCTGTGGAAACGCTCCCCACCCACACTGCTTGGTGCCTCATCTGAGCTGCTGTGACTTAGATTACCATAGTAACTAATTAGATTACCATAGTAACTAGTATTTCATGCAAAAGCGCAGATTCCAACCATTAAAATACTTTGTATAGTTCCAGACTTACGGTCATCATAATGGCAGCTACAGTTTCCATCTTAAAGATGTAAAAAAAATATTTAGGAATGTCCAGCGGTCCAGATTGAAAAGCTTAACGGGCCGCATGTGGCCCCCGGGCCTTAATTTGCCCAGGTCTGGTCTGGAGTGTCATGTTTCGATGTAACAATAAAGGAAGGGATCCAGTTGTCGTCTTAACGAGCTGTTTTTATCACGACATTAAGCTACCCGAAGTGCTAACTGCTGGCCTCAGACACATACACAGGAAATATGCTGACAAAAATGGCACAGAACAGCGACATCCGAAAAGAGAGGTAAAACAAAAGTAGTGAACAGAAGGAAAACATGATGGATAAATAACGTCCGACAAGCAGGAATGCACAAAGCTATGTTTGTTTAAAGTCGAAGTCGACCGCTTCGTATGCACTTGCAGTGAGCGAACTTGTCCAAAAGCTGGCGCCAGAGCACAAACAATAACGGACCTTTCCGTTTGTTATATTCTGCACATGTCAAAGACACTCTGTGGAAACTCACCCCCACCCACACTGCTTGGTGCCTACCATAGTAACTAATTATATTAACATAGTAACTAGTATATCATGCAAAAGCGCAGATTCAAACCATTGAAAGGTCTTGTATAGTTCAAGACTTGGGGCGGTATAGCTCGGATGGTAGAGTGGCCGTGCCAGCAACTTGAGGGTTCCAAGTTCGATCCCCACTTCCCCCATCCTAGTCACTGCCGTTGTGTCCTTGGGCAAGACACTTGACCCACCTGCTCCCAGTGCCACCCACACTTGTTTAAATGTAACTTAGATATTGGGTTTTCACTATGTAAAGCGCTTTGAGTCACTAGAGAAAAGCGCTATATAAATATAATTCACTTCACTTCACAAGACTTACGGTCATTAGAAAACATCACTGCACATCATAATGGCAGCTGCAGTTTCCATCTTAAACATCTAAAAAAATTATTTGGGAATGTCCGGAGGGCCAGATTGAAAAGCTTAACGGGCCACATGCGGCCCCCGGGCTTTAATTTGCCCAGGTCTGATCTACATCAATAATTAATTTGCCCAGGTCTGGTCTGGAGTGTCATGTTTCGATGTAACAATAAAAGAAGGGATCCAGTTGTGGTCTTAATGAGGCATTAAGAAAATATGCTAACATGAATGGCACAGAACAGCGACATTTCGAAAAGAGAGGTAAAACAAAAGTAGTGAACAGAAGGAAAATATGATGAACAAGCAGGAATGCAAAAAGCCAAATGTGTTTACAGTCAAAGTCGACTGCTCTTTACGCACCTGCAGTGAGCGAACTTCAGCGCAGGTTGCAACCATTGAAATACTTTCTATAGTTCAAGGCTTACGGTCATTTGAAAACTAAAGCTTCGATCTTAAAGATCTAAAAGAAATTATGGAAATGGCAAAGCCCAGGTCTGTCCTGGACGGTCCCGCGCCTTAATGCCTCAGTCACATGCAGGATTCTCACAGGAATGAGGCAAAAATATGACCTGTAACTTCTACGACATCAAGATCGTGCACGAATGCGACAAAAAGGGTTAACTCACTGACTCTCGGTCCGGCTCTGTTTGTCCGCGAGCGATCTGGCAGTCCATCGCACTCTTAAGTGCAGCCATATTGTCTAATAAACGTCCTGAAGTAAGATCCAGTTCAGGCGGTTCACATGTTACCGATTAGAAGTTGCAAGGTCCATGAGCAGAGCTAACAAAACAAAATGTGAAATGTGAAGAAAAAAGTGATGTTGAGGGGAGCAAGCGTAAAGACCGTGTCCTGTCAATGTGGAACTACAATTTCAGTTCTTTTGGGAAGGGCCTTGAGCCTCCCCCAAAAAAAGAAGTGGTTGTTGCCAAACAAGTTTTTTTATGAAGCTAATTAATTTAAGCTCCATTTGTAATAAAATGTGTTATACAGTCGTGATCAAAAGTTTACATACACTTGTAAAGAACATGTCATGGCTGTCTTGAGTTTACAATCATTTCTACAACTCTTATTTTTTGTGATAGAATGATTGGAGCACATACTTGTTTGGTTCTTTTATGAATTTATTATGGGTCTACTGAAAATGTGAGCAAATCTGATGGGTCAAAAGTATACATACAGGAACATACAATATCAATTTTGGTGATGTAAAAAAGTTACAATCAAATCAAATTAGCTTCATGACATGGCCTCTTAACTTCATGTGAGTGATTATGATTGGCGACACCTGTTGACTTCTCTGAGCCCATTTAAATATGTGGTGCAGTCATTAGACTCGGTTACAAACGCGACAATGGGAAATTCAAAGGAACTCAGCCCTGATCGGAAAAAAACGAATCATTGACTTCAACAAGTCAGGAAAGTCACTCGGAGCCATTTCAAAGCAGCTTAAGGCCCCAAGAGCAACTGTGCAGACGATTGTTCGTAAGTATAAAGTGCATGGCACAGTTTTGTCACTGCCACGATCAGGAAGAAAACGCAAGCTATCACCCTGCTGCTGAGAGAAAATTGGTCAGGGTGATCAAGAGTTAACCAAGAACCACCAAAAAGCAGGTCTGCAATGAATTGGAAGCTGCTGGAACACAGGTGTCAGTGTCCACAGTCAAGCGTGTTTTGCATCGCCATGGACTGAGAGGCTGCCATGCAAGAAGGAAGCCCTTGCTCCAGAAGCCACACCTTAGTTTGCTGCTGATCACATGGACAAAGATAACGTTATGACAGACTGCCTTAAAAAACGCAAGGGAATTTTTATTTTTTTTACTCAATGAGACACCCAGAATGTACATGAAAATAAAGAATGTGCAATTTACAATATTAACTATGAACGATAAAACACTGAATATTGACAACATATGAACGTCACACCCCCTCTCAATCCACATATTTTACAATCAACAAGGGTAAAAAAAAAAACGTACCTACTATCTGATACATCACTAAGCTTTAGAACTTTGTTGTGATAATCTCCTTCCCCGTCCGTCCCTGACACCCGCATTTCAGGCTGTTCGCTCTGGAAACACTCTGTGGAAACGCTCCCACACTGCTTTGTGCCTCGTATGAGCTGCTGTGACTTAGATTACCATAGTAACTAATTAGATTACCATAGTAACTAGTATATCCAGTGTTTCCCATAAACTGCCAAGATACCTGTGGTGGTGGGGGCGTGGTCACTATGACATCGAGTAATTTGCATAATTTACTACAATGATATGATTTTCTCTAAAAAGGCTCAAAAAATTTGTACTTACTAATTAATAATAACAGTTTTGTTTTAAACGTCCATCCATCCATCCATTTTACAATATAATTACAACACGTTATGTACATATTTATATACAGATTTGAACAATAAGTTATTCACTGAAATATATTTATTAATTGTGGTTCTTACAAAAAATATATCTTATAAAAATATAAAAGCTAAACTGTCTCTTAAAGCGCTGCCCCTTTAATTAGTGCATACTAAATAATTTAACTTCAGCCTACTACTACAACTATATTATTTACCAGCAACATAAAGTGAAACAGAGGCAGAGGTGTCCTGCCACAGTCAGTAACAAATAAACAGAAAACAGTAGTTGTGGTAGATAGACACAAAGCTTCATCAAACATCTGATCCACTGAACAAAGAGCTCCAAAAATCTTGATCCTACACTTCTCTTTTGTAAAGTAAATCTGAACAGCCGATATGGACAACTACATCAACTATATGATTTGCCTGAGAAGCTGGACAGGACCAAAAAAAAATAAAAAACAAACAAAACAAACAAAAAAATATATATATATATAAAATTTGTGGCGGCCTTAATTATTTCGTGGCGGGCCGCCACAAATAAATGAATGTGTGGGAAACACTGATATCATGCAAAAGCGCAGATTCCAACGATTGAAATACTTTGTAAAGTTCAAGACATCACTGCACATCATATAATGGCAGCTACGGTTTCCAGCTTAAAGATCTAAAAAAAAAATATTTGGCAATGTCCGACGGGCCAAATTTAAAAGCTTAACGGGCCTTAATTTGCCCAGGTCTGTTCTGGAGGAAAGTTCTGTGGTCAGATAAAACAAAAATTGAGCTGTTTCAAGCATGGTGGTGGTAGTATTATGCTCTGGGCCTGTTTTGATGCCTATGGAACTGGTGCTTTACAGAGAGTAAATGGGACAATGAAAAAAGGAGGATTACCTCCAAATTCTTCAGGACAAGCTAAAATCATCAGCCCGGAGGTTGGGTCTTGGGCGCAGTTGGGTGTTCCAACAGGACAATGACCCCAAACACACGTCAAAAGTGGTAAAGGAATGGCTAAATCAGGCTAGAATTAAGGTTTTAGAATGGCCTTCCCAAAGTCCTGACTTAAATGTGTGGACAATGCTGAAGAAACAAGTTCATGTCAGAAAACCAACAAATTTAGCTGAACTGTACCTACTTTGTCAAGAGGAGTGGTCAAAAATTCAAGCACCAGCTTGTGGATGGCTACCAAAAGCGCCTTATTGCAGTGAAACGTGCCAAGGGACATGTAACCAAATATTAACATTGCTGTATGTATACTTTTGACCCAGCAGATTTGCTCACATTTTCAGTAGACCCATAATAAATTCATAAAAGAACCAAACTTCATGAATGTTTTTTGTGACCAACAAGTATGTGCTCCAAGCACTCTATCACAAAAAGTTGTAGAAATGATTGTAAACTCGAGACAGCCATGACATTATGTTCTTTACAAGTGTATGTCAACTTTTGACCACGACTGTACATTCCTTTTTAAAAACGCAACAGTAACCCCACAAGGGTCCTGTCATGCGCCATTGTGTTTGTTTTCATTTCAAAGAAAAACACACTTCATATGGTTAACCACTTCAAGTCCCATCGACTAAAGCATCTGCTTAAATGTTTGGCGCGCACATTACGCTAATGGCGGCGAGAGGATGATCTTAGCAGACAGGTCGCGTTGAGAGGTTTCCTGCGGTGGCGCTAACGTGCAGGCTCAGCCACCGTGAAAAGCGCTTACACGCCGCGAACGGACCGTCAAGCGCTTGGAGGAGTGACAAGGTGATCTCGGGAGAATCGGGACAGGAGACCGAAGGAACGGGAAAAGTTTCTTGGACATGCGCGGAAGGTGTAAATGCCGCTCGGTCGACAAGATGCTGCCGTGTAATTGATGACACTTCTGCACTCCAACCTCGAGGGGAATGAAAGACATCAGCCCAGAAAAGTGCAAATAAAGAGTATATACAGTATTGTACATAAAAGACAGTTTAGGTCTTAGGGTTGTACGGTATACCTGTATTAGTATAGTACCGCGATACTAAAGAATCATATTCAGTACTATACCGCCTCTGAAAAGTACTGGTCGACTAACCCCCCCACTCCCCCGTCGTGTCATTGCTGGTTTACGAGCAGAGGAGCATGTTCGGCAGCGCACACACACAGAGTACTTACAAGCAGACACAGTGTGTAGACAGAAAAGGGAGAACGGACGCATTTTGGCTTAAAAACTGACAATAAAGGTGAAGTTATAACACTGAAACACCCTCAGAAAGAGGTGCTTTAAAGCATGGCTAGCTAGCTAACGGCTAACGTCCATCCGCAGTGTTGTAGCTACTTCTAAATCACTAATCCTGGTCTCCATGGCGACAAATAAAGTATGTTTCCTACAAGTATCATCCCTGCAGGACGAGGAATAGCTAAACATGCTTCACTACACACCGTAGCTCACCGGCGTCACAATGTAAACAAACACCATTGGTGTATCTACACCTGACATCTACTGTAATGATACCAAGTACAGGAGCGTATCTAGTCGATACTACTATGATTACATCAATATGTTTTAGCATCTCAAAATATTTTTTGTTTTTTTAATTTATTTTTCGTTTATAAACTCAGGAAATATGTCCCTGGACACGAGGACTTTGAATATGACCAATGCATGATCCTGTAACGACTTGGTATCGGATTGATACCCAAATGTGTGATATCATCCAAAACTAATGTAAAGTATCAAACAACAGAAGAATAAGTGATTACATTTTAACAGAAGTGTAGATAGAACATGTTAAAAGAGAAAGTCAGCTGATATTAACAGTAAATGAAGTGGATTAATAATAATTTTTTACAGCTTGTCCTTAATAATGTTGACAAAATAATAGAATGATAAATGACACAATATGTTACTGCATACGTCAGCAGACTAAATTAGGAGCCTTTGTTTGTTTACTTAGTACTAAAAGACAAGTTGTCTTGTATGTTCACTATTTTATTTAAAAACCTCTAAAAGCTTAGTTGGCCACATGCGTGGACAGCAACGTATAGCTCTTATTTCCAAAATTGTGTACACTACTGAATTGGGGTCTTATGCCGACATATGGACACGTATACTGCTATTTGGTGGTGTCAGAAGAGTGCAACATACAATGGAATTTGGGAAAAAAAGTGTATAAATAAAAATTGGCATGTCACTACACATGAAGTACACGTTTGTGTACTTACGGACTCTGTACATCATATTAAAAGATGATTTTTAGTTTTTTATTCTAATTAGGATCCAATAAGCCCAAATAGCAAAGAGAAATACAAAAAGCATGTAAACAAACAGGTTGGGCCTTAAGAGGTTAAGGACAAACTTGCAATAAGAAACATATGTTTAATGTACCCTAAGATTTTTTTGTTAAAATAAACCTAATAATGCCATTTTTTGTGGTCCCCTTCATTTAGAAAAGTACCGAAAAGTATTGAAATTCGTTTTGGTACCGGTACTAAAATATTGGTATCAACAACACTAACAAGAACGCACATTACAGTTGAAGTACAGTATGCGATAATTTTTATATTATCATTTTTTTGAGTTTCTACATTGTTTATTGGCCTTTAGTTGTGATCTTACAATATTTTAACTGTGCTGTGAAGCACTTTGTGGCTTTTTTTGTCTATAAAAATTAGAGATGTCCGATAATATCGGACTGACGAAAATTATCGGTTTCGGTTTCAAAATTATCGGTATCGGCTTCAAAAAGTAAAATGTATGACTTTTTAAAACGCCGCTGTGTACACCAGGAGTGTCCAAACTTTTTCCACTGAGGGCCGCACACTGAAAAATCAAAGCAAGCGGGGGCCATTTTGATATTTTTTTATTTTAAAAACCAATACAATATATGTATAAAAAATATACATTAAGGCCTCCACTCAGGCTTGATCCCGGGGACCCCAAAGGGTTTTGGTCCAAAAAATATTTAAATGTGTCATTATTCGGTATTATTATCTCTAGGTCTATCTGTCAAAATAACGTTTTTAAAGATTTAAGTCGTATGCTCTTTTTGTCAAAGAAAATCCTGTTTTTTTATGGAAAAAACACAAAATATGCAATATTTTCACCCAATAAGATTTTTAAGAGGAATATTTCAGATTATATAATAATTGGAGCCTTAAAAAGGTCAATAACTCATAACACCATTGGTTTTAATTCTTTTTTTTTTTTGAGCAATGACACTTAAAAACAAATCACACCAAAATTATTGGGGAACCAAAAGGATAGAACACTCATTTAAGTGTTAAAAAATAAATTATAATTTTTTTTTACTGTTTACTTTTAACACAATAATCTCGAGATCAACTTCAGATCTATCCGTCAATTATACGTTGTATTGTTGTTTATGTTTTTGTGTTTGTTTGTTTTAGGCCCTTCTTTAAAAAAAAAAAAAAAAAAAAGCTCAATTTTTTATATGGCAAACACAAAATATGCAACATTTTCCCCAAAAAATATCTCAAAGTGCAATATTTAATGTGACGTAATTGAAAACTTGGATAGGTCAATAATTTGTAATAACATTGATTTTGATTCATTATTATTTTTTAAAGAAAGAAACAGCCTGCATGGCAGCTTCGTGTTATTACAGTAAACATTGCAACATTTTCGTGTTACATTTCACCTGTTTGCTCTTTCGTACCACTTTTTATGATTTTAATTTTTTTAATCGTATTTTAAAATGGGCCATGGGGCCGTTAAAAAATGACCTGCGGGCCGCAAATGGCCCGCACTTTGGATACCCCTGGTGAACACGGACGTAGGGAGAAGTACAGAGCGCCAATAAACCTTAAAGGCACTTCCTTTGCGTGCTGGCCCAGTCACATAATATCTACGGCTTTTCACACACACAAGTTGTTGCAAGGCATACTTGGTCAACAGCCATACAGGTCACACTGAGGTTGGCCGTATGAACAACTTTAACACTGTTACAAATATGCGCCACACTGTGAACCCACACCAAACAAGAATGACAAACACATTTCGGGAGAACATCCGCACCGTAACACAACGGAACAAATACCCAGAACCCCTTGCAGCACTAACTCTTCCGGGACGCTACAATATACACCCCCCCCCCCCCCCCCTACCTCAACCTCCTCCTGTCCCAAATTCCAAGCTGCTGTTTTGAGGCATGTTAAATAAAATAATGCACTTTGTGACTTCAATAATAAATATGGCAGTGCCATGTTGGCATTTTTTTTTCCATAACTTGAGTTGATTTATTTTGGAAAACCTTGTTTAATGCATCCAGCGGGGCATCACAACAAAATTAGGAATAATAATGTGTTAATTCCACGACTGTATGTATCGGTATTGGTTGATACCGGAATCGGTAATTAAGAGTTGGACAATATCGGATATCGGCAAAAAATCCATTATCGGACATCTCTAATAAAAATGTATTGTTTGTGTATCAGTCTTTTGTTCCGCTGACATGGTTTGATTCCCAGCCAGGACATTGAAGGTCAACAATGAACTAAGTCATGATATTATGTTGAAAAACCAAAGTAAAGTCATTTATTTCATTCTGTTAAAGGTGTTTTTTTGGTACATTAAATTAGTTTACTCCTAAATAAAAAAAAAAAGCATCTAATCCACCACTTCTGAAATCCAAACGTCATCCCTGCTCGTACAAGAAAACATTTATGAAAAGTGCTACTTGAAACAAACATGGTAGGGACAGTTTGACTATTTCTTATGAGCAAAATGGTTATCAAGTCCCAACAAATGTACTCAGAACTTGATGGCGTTGGACACTGACGGGTCCACTTCCTGCTGAACCTCATGTCCGGGTTCCCAAGTGAGGCGCCCGACCTCATGTCGTACGTAGCCTCGTCAAAGATAAACAAGCCGACACGTCTGGAGGAGCACTCAGTGCAGCCTTGACCCAATGCACGCATGCATGCTTCCGCAAGCCTGCCACATGCCGCCGGCACTTAAGGCAAAGCATCATGGGAGTCGTGCCGTTACGCCGCTATGGCGTCTGCTACGCTGCTTGCTCTTGGCCTTTGACCCTACCACCTTAAGCAAGTTATGACCGGCGTAAATGTGACATACTAGCTTCAAATGTGAAAGTTGATATACAGTCATGCTGGCTGTGCATGTATTTTGACATGAATAAATGGCATTAGTGGCGCCCCCTATGTGTTGTGGTTAGATATACCCTCAAAATCATGACAAATATTCAACAACTTAAAGGCCTACTGAAACCCACTACTACCGACCACGCAGTCTGATAGTTTATATATCAATGATGAAATCTTAACATAACACATGCCAATACGGCCGGGTTAACTTATAAAGTGACATTTTAAATTTGCCGCTAAACTTCCGGTTCGAAACGCCTCTGAGGATGACGTATGCGCGTGACGTAGACCGGGGAACACGGGTATGCCTTCCACATTGAAGCCAATACGAAAAAGCTCTGTTTTCATTTCATAATTCCACAGTATTCTGGACATCTGTGTTCGTGAATCTGTTTCAATCATGTTCATTGCATTATGAAGAAGGAAGCTGAGCAAGCAAAGAAGAAAGTTGTCGGTGCGAAATGGACGTATTTTTCGAACGTAGTCAGCCACAACAGTACACAGCCGGCGCTTCTTTGTTTACATTCCCGGAAGATGCAGTCAAGATGGAAGAACTCGGATAACAGAGACTCTAACCAGGAGGACTTTTGACTTCGATACACAGACGCCTGTGGAGAACTGGGACAACACAGACTCTTACCAGGATTACTTTGATTTGGATGACAAAGACGCAGACGTGCTACTGTGAGTATGCAGCTTTGGCTTCTAAACATTTGATCGCTTGGGCTGAGTGATTGTGTGTGTTGATCAGGTGTTTGAATTGTATTGGCGTGTTCTATGGAGCTAGGAGCTAGCATAGGAGCTAGGAGCTAGCATAACACGTACCGTACCGTACGTGCGCGTCACGTACGTAACTTTTTAAAAATATATAAGCTTTATGAACCTTGGGTTAGGTGAACGGTCTTTTGGGCTGAGTGATTGTGTGTGTTGATCAGGTGTTTGAATTGTATTGGCGTGTTCTATGGAGCTAGGAGATAGCATAGGAGCTAGGAGCTAGCATAACACGTACCGTACCGTACGTGCGCGTCACGTACGTAACTTTTTAAAAATATATAAGCTTTATTAACCTTGGGTTAGGTGAACGGTCTTTTGGGCTGAGTGATTGTGTGTGTTGATCAGGTGTTTGAATTGTATTGGCGTGTTCTATGGAGCTAGGAGCTAGCAGAGGAGCTAGGAGCTAGCATAACAAACACGCAGGTGTTATTATGCAGGATTAATTTGTGGCATATTAAATATAAGCCTGGTTGTGTTGTGGCTAATAGAGTATATATATGTCTTGTGTTTATTTACTGTTGTAGTCATTCCCAGCTGAATATCAGGTACCGTGAGTATGCAGCCTTGGCTGCTAAACATTTGATAACTTGACCGTATGTGCGCATCACGTACGTAACTTTTTAAAAATATATAAGCTTTATGAACCTTGGGTTAGGTGAACGGTCTTTTGGGCTGAGTGATTGTGTGTGTTGATCAGGTGTTTGAATTGTATTGGCGTGTTCTATGGAGCTAGGAGCTAGCAGAGGAGCTAGGAGCTAGCATAACAAACACGCAGGTGTTTTTATGCAGGATTAATTTGTGGCATGTTAAATATAAGCCTGGTTGTGTTGTGGCTAATAGAGTATATATATGTCTTGTGTTTATTTACTGTTGTAGTCATTTCCAGCTGAATATCAGGTCACCCCCGGCTCTCACAGCATCTTCCCTATCTGAATAGCTTCAACTCCCCACTAGTCCTTCACTTGCACTTTACTCATCCACAAATCTTTCATCCTCGCTCAAATTAATGGGGAAATTGTCGCGTTCTCGGTCCGAATCTCTCTCACTTCATGCGGCCATCATTGTAAACAATAGGGAACTTTGCGTATATGTTCAACTGACTACGTCACGCTACTTCCGGTAGGGGCAAGCCTTTTTTTTTATCAGATACCAAAAGTTGCAATCTTTATCGTCGTTGTTCTATACTAAATCCTTTCAGCAAAAATATGGCAATATCGCGAAATGATCAAGTATGACACATAGAATAGATCTGCTATCCCCGTTTAAATAAAAAAAATTCATTTCAGTAGGCCTTTAAAGGCAATTACAAACCCCAAAACCAGTGAAGTTGGCACGTTGTGTAAATGGTAAATAAAAACAGAATACAATGATTTGCTAATCCTTTTCAACTTATATTCAATTGAATAGACCAGTGTTTTTCAACCACTGTGCCGCGGCACACTAGTGTGCCGTGAGATACAGTTTGGTGTGCCGTGGGAGATTATCTAATTTCACCTATTTGGGTTAAAAATATTTTTTGCAAACCAGTAATTATAGTCTGCAATTGATGTGTTGTTGTTGAGTGTCGGTGCGGTCTAGAGCTCGGCAGAGTAACCGTGTAATAATCTTCCATATCAGCCGGTAGCTAATTGCTTTGTAGATGTCGGAAACAGCGGGAGGCAGTGTGCAGGTAAAAAGTTATCTAATGCTTAAACCAAAAATAAACAAAAGGTGAGTGCCACTAAGAAAAGGCAGTGAAACTTAGGGAAGGCTATGCAGAACGAAACTGGCTACAAAGTAAACAAAAACAGAATGCTGGACGACAGCAAAGACTTACTGTGGAGCAAAGACGGCATCCGAATGTACATCCGAACATGACATGACAATCAACAATGTCCCCACAAAGAAGGATAAAAACAACTGAAATATTCTTGATGGCTAAAACAAAGTAGATGCGGGAAATATCGCTCAAAGGAAGACATGAAACTGCTGCAGGAAAATACCAAAAAAAGAGAAAAAGCCACCAAAATAGGAGCGCAAGACAAGAACTAAAACACTACACACAGGAAAACAGCAAAAAAGTCTAAATAAGTCACGGCGTGATGTGACAGGTGTTGACAGTACACCTACTTTGAGACAAGAGCTATAGTGATGCATGCTTGGTTATGGTTTAAAGTCATATCCAACAATTGCGACAACGACTTTTTACTGTCAACTGAGTTTCGTTTTTTTATGATTTCTGCTGGTGGTGTGCCTCCGGATTTTTTCTACGCAAAAAAATGTGCTTTGGCTCAAAAAAGGTTGAAAAACACTGGAATAGACTGCAAAGACAAGATATTTAATGTTCCAACTGGAAAACTTAGTTATTTTTTGCAAATATTAGCTCATTTAGAATTTGATGCCTGCAACATGTTTCAAAAAAGCTGGCACAAGTGGCAAAAAAGACTGAGAAAGTTGAGGAATGCTCATCAAACACTTATTTGGAACATCCCACAGGTGAGCAGGCTAATTGGGAACAGGTGATTGGGTATAAAAGCAGCTTCCATGAAATGCTCAGTCATTCACAAACAAGGATGGGGCGAGGGTCACCACTTTGTCAACAAATGTGTGAGCAAATTGTCGAACAGTTTAAGAACAACATTTCTCAACAAGCTATTGCAAGGAATTTAGGGATTTCACCATCTACGGCCTGTAATATCATCAAAAGGTTCAGAGAATCTGGAGAAATCAATGCACGTAACATAGAATGCCTGTGACCTTGGATCCCTCAGGCGGTACTGCATGTAAAGGATATCACCACATGGGCTCAGGAACACTTCAGAAAACCACTGTCAGTAACTACAGTTTGTCGCTACATCTGTAAGTGCAAGTTAAAACTCTATTATGCAAAGCCAAAGCCATTCATCAACAACACCCAGAAACGCCGCCGGCTTCGCTGGGCCCGAGCTCATCTAAGATGGACTGATACAAAGTGGAAAAGTGTTCTGTGGTCTGACGAGTCCACATTTCAAATTGTTTTTGGAAACTGTGGACGTTGTGTCCTCCTGAACAAAGAGGAAAAGAACCTTCCGGATTGTTCGAGGCAAAGTTCAAAAGCCAGCATCTGTGATGGTATGGGGGTGTATTAGTGCCCAAGATATGGGGTAACTTACACAATCGTGAATGCTGAAAGGTAAATACAGGTTTGGAGCAACATTTGTTGCCATCTAAGCATTATTTCAGTAAGACAATGTCAAGCCACGTGTTACAACAGCGTGGCTTCATAGTAAAAGAGTGCGGGTACTAGACTGGCCTGCCTGTAGTCCAGGCCTGTCTCCCATTGAAAATGTGTGGCGCAATCTGAAGCCTAAAATACCACAACGGAGACCCCCGGACTGCTGAACAACTTAAGCTGTACATCAAGCAAGAATGGGAAATAATTCCACCTGAAAATCTTCAAAAATGTGTCTCCTCAGTTCCCAAACGTTTACTGAGTGTTGTTAAAAGGAAAGGCCATGTAACACAGTGGTAAAAATGCCCCTGTGCCAACTTTTTTGCAATTTGTTGCTGCCATTAAATTCTAAGTTAATGATTATTTGCGGAAAAAAAATTAAATTTCTCCATTCAAACATTAAATATCTTGTCTTTGCAGTCTATTCAATTGAATATAAGTTGAAAAGGATTTGCAAATCATTGTATTCTGTTTTTATTTACGTGCCAACTTCACTGGTTTTGGGTTTGATTTCCCCTTGGTTGTACCCCTGCCAGGTTGGCGTCTATGTTTAAATCAATCCCGTTGTAATTTTACACACAGAATGCATTGCGTGGTGTGAAAATGTTCAAAATAGGTTGTCCCGGTACCAATACTATGGTGCCAAATGTATTTTGAGACTTAGTTATTTTCCTTTGAGACTGTGTTTGCTTATTTACAAAGTAAACGCATCGGCTTTCACACTGCACTGTCGATAAATTCATTATTCTGCCCTCGCTACTCGTCTCCAGCGGGCGTACAGATAGTTAACAGCATGAAGAAACAGAAGCTAAGATGTTCCTTCTTTTGAATTTTTTCTTCATTTCTCTACACGTCGTCCTTTATTTAAGTTCGTAAGACTGAAAAGTTGCATAAGTATAACGTTTATTGTGTATTTTACATAAATAACGTCCATTGTGTGTGTTACATAAATAGAATAGATGGTTTCGTGTTAATACACACAGCAAACAATTAAACCAAAGGTGTAGCTTTATCGCCCTCTGCTGGTCAAATTCAGCGCTACGTGTATTTAATCAGTTTTGATTGCCGGCCCAAAAAACAACACAACCACTAATACAAAAAACATCACAAAGTCAGCAATTTTGATACATTTATACTTTTTTGCCCAGTCGCTGTTAAAAGTCAGATTTTTCGCGATTTATTTTTTATTCTTTTTCAGGGTCTTCTACTCACCCCAATGCTGCTTCATTGTGACACGTGTTTCGCCGTTGCCCCCTGCGGGGTGGGGTGAGTACTGTGTATGTGAGCAACCCTGTTTTCAACGGTTTCATCAAGCCTACTTGGGTGTTGTTCGGTGGGTAAGCCCGGCTTACAGGAAATGTGGCCCCCAAAACAATATAGTTGAATAAATATAAAATAAATTTTAAAAATGATACAGGTTGTTCATCAAGAGTTGTACCACACACACACACTTTATTGTATTTCTTACCTTCTTGAGACCTCCAAAAAATGCCTACCTCTAGTATTATAAGTCGTAATTTTAGTCAACGCAAGTCAAAATTTTACAAGAAAAACTGAACATGTGTGCAATATTATGATAAAAGTTGGAATTTTACTCAATAACAGTCGCACTTTTACAAGAAAAGCTTAACATTTTGGCAATTTTATGAAAAGAGTCATAATTTTACTCAAGTCACAATTTTATAAGAAAACTTTAAAATGCTAGCAATATTATATTAATAATCCGGAATTTTACTTGGCAAAATGATGTCAAAAGTCATCATTTTTCAAATTAAAACATTTCACTATTTTACAAAAACACAAAAATTGGCAACATTGTGATAAGTCAGAATTTTGTATGACAAATGTCACCATTTTGCATTAAAAAGTCATAATTTTACATAAAAAAGTAAGATTTTCCAAAAAAATAGTGCAATATTACAGAAACAGAAAGAATGAGAAATTGTTCCCAATTTTATGAGAAAAAAGTTGACACATTGTGAGGAAAAGACTGCTTTTAGTTATTTTTTGGTTTGTAATTGGTTTTTAATTTGCATTATTTACTTTGTTATTACAGTATGTCTCTATTTACATATTTATTTTATTGTTTTAATTAATTTTGGCCAAAGGGGGCGCATTTCAATTTCTTACACTCACTTGTTATTTCATATGCTGATCAGAGGGGGGAGCACTTTTAAAAATGACACTGCCAATTTGAAAAATCCCTCCTTTTAGGGACCACCCTCATTTTGATAGATTTCACCACCAGGGGTGCAAATGAGACATTCTCTATTAGATACAATGGTTTTCCGTATTGGGACCATGATTTATGTCCTAACTTGTTCACACCTCCTCACATGGAAGCTACTTTGCCTTGTTGATATCTCAAGAAGGGTACAATACAACACACACACACACACACACACACACACACACACACACACACACACACACACACACACACACACACACACACACACACACACACACACACACACACACACGCGCTCACTCACTTTCTTGTAGTGTGAAAAATGCCTACCTGTAATATAATAATAAAAGTCGTAATTTTATTCAACGCAAGTCAAAATTTTACAAGAAAAAATTCAAATGTGCGATATTACTATAAAAGTTGGAATTTTACAAGAAAAGCTTAACATTTTGGCAATTTTATGAAAATAGTCGTAATTTTACTCGACAAGTCAAAATTTTACAAGAAAACTTTAAAATGTTGGGCAATATTATACCAATAATTGGGAATTTTACTTGGCAAAATTATGACAGGTCATAATTTTACTCAAAAAATGTCACTGTTTTACAAGAACCACACAAAAATTGGCAATGTGACAAAAGTCAGAATTTCATATGACAAATGTCACCATTTTGCAAAAAAAAGTAATAACTTTACGAGAAAATATTGCAATATTACAGAAACAAAGAATATGAGAAATTGTTCCCAATTTTATGACAAAAAAGTCGACACATTGTGAGAAAAAGACTGCTTTTAGTCAATTTTTTGTTTGTAATTGTTTTTTAATCTTCATTATTTACTTCAAGTTATTACAATATGTCTCTATACACATATTTGTTTATTTTTTTTAGCCAAAGGGGGCGCATTTCAATTTCCTACACACACTTGTTATTACATATGTTGGCCAGAGGGGGAGCACTTCAAATTTTTCCACACACTTGTTATTTCATATGTTGACCAGAAGGGGAACACTTTTAAAACTGACACACAGTCAATTTGAAAAATCCCTACTTTTTGGGACTTTTTTGGATAGAAATACAAGAACACACACACACACACACACACACAGAAGGACAACAATATGCACACAATGAACACAGCGACAGGAAAAGGGAAGCCCATTCTTGGCTTTGCATGGCTGCTGTCCATTGACCCATTTAAGCGCCACAGTCAGGTGTGTGTGTGTGTGTGTGTGTGTGTGTGTGTGTGTGTGTGTGTGTGTGTGTGTGTGTGTGTGTGTGTGTGTGTGTGTGTGTGTGTGTGTGTGTGTGTGTGTGTGTGTGTGTGTGTGATACATATCTAAATTAAAATAGGTCTGCCCTGCTTCCGTGTGTTTGCAGGTATTAAGAGCTCTCTTCCAGTTCAGCTTTCACTCAGCACATTTCATTAATGCGCCTTCCTCTCCAAACACTCTTTCATCTCGAGGACCCCCGCCCGCCCCCTTCAGAAAGCTCCAAACCGCAGGGCCGAGAGTCCACTACTACCATTACTCAGGTCTTCCTCCAGAATTAAATTGGTGATTAATCGAGGCTCTATGTGCCGTGGAAGTGATTTAAAGTGGCACGGAGACGGGGAAACACTTAAAGAGGATTACTGGAAAGGAAGCAAGATGTTCTTTTTTTTTTTTTTTTTTTTATACATATGGCCCATTAAGTTACATCCCAAAGTGAGCCATTAAGTGCTGACTTGTACTTAAAACAAACAGAGCCAGATTTATGGATTATCTCCAAGTTAAGGCCACCGACGGTCACACTCTCCACACGCATGTTTTTTTGTAACTTTTCCCATGAGAAATCACATAAATTGAATTATTTCATTACAGACGCCCAAAAACACATTTGATAGGGAATCGTTATAGTTTTACGTGCGGAAAAAGTGTGAAATACACTTTTAGCTTCATTGAAGACTTGTTGGCAGATATTTTTCTTGAATTCAATCGTGTTTGTCACCTTTTTTTTCCCAATAAAACTACTGGCACTCGCAATTTTCTTTGGCCCCATGGTGGATTTTTTTCCCCCAATTGAAAAGCATAGGGTCACACGCAGTGTTCCCTCTAATTTTTCATGCGCCTGAGCAAACGCAAAAATGCCCTGAGCGTTCATGGAGCAACATCTTCACACTGTTGCCATGCCAGCAACACACCTGTCCCAAAACTGCCCTAAAATAACTTTTCTAATATATGTCATTTAGCCCACTTACAGTAAGAATAACAAATAAATCTTGTTTTTCATGAGTTATGTACTAGTATTGTATGTCTGATCACATTCAATTCCTCTTGAACATTCACATGTTGCACAATGAGATGTAAGCATGGGATAAAGTGTACATTCCTGTAACTTTCTGTCTGTAAAATATATATTTCTATGAACATTTTTGGAATCTAGTAACAGCATTTCATAATTCATATCCATAAATTAACATTCTTAATAAATGACAGTAAAATTAGCAACAACCTGGCATTTATAGAATCCACCCTGTTTTGTCACCTTTTTTTTCCCAATTAAAGTACTGGTACACGCAATTTTCTTTGGCCCCATGGTGGATTTTTTTTCCCCAATTGAAAAGCATAGGGTCACACAAAGTGTTCCCTCAAATTTTTCATGCGCCTGAGCAAACGCAAAAATGTCCTGAGCGTTCATGGAGCAACATCTTCACACTGTTGCCATGTCAGCAGCACACCTGTCCCAAAACTGCCCTAAAAATAACTTCTAATATATGTCATTTAGCCCACTTACAATAAAAATAAAAAAAATACTGTTTTTCATGAGTTATGTACTAGTATTGTATGTCTGATCACATTCAATTCCCCTTAAACATTCACATGTTGCACAATGAGATGTAAGCATGGTATAAAGTGCATTCCTTTAACTTTCTGTCCGTAATCTAGTAACAGCATTTCATAAATGAAATCCATAAATAAACATTCTTATTAAATGACAGTAGAATTAGCACACATCCGATTGAGGAGTCTGTGTAACGACCTGGCATTTATTGAATTAAATCGTGTTTCTCAATAAAAATAAGAAAAATATCTTGTTTTTCATGAGTTATGTACTAGTATTGTATGTCACATTCAATTCCCCTAAACATTCACAAGTTGCACAATGAAATGTATGCATGGGATAAAGTGTACATTCCTGCATTGTCGACACTGCCTCTAGCAACGTTTCTATGTACGAACCCGGTTCAAGAACCATTCGAGTTCTTAAATCGAGGCTCAACTGTAAGATGATGCATCAGAATATAAATCCAATATATACATATATATATACATATATGTATATATATACGTATATATATGTATATATATATATATACATATATACATATATGTATATATATACGTATATATATGTATATATATATATATACATATATACATATATGTATATATATATACGTATATATATGTATATATATATATATACATATATACATATATGTATATATATACGTATATATATGTATATATATATATATACATATATACATATATGTATATATATACGTATATATATATATATATATATATATACATATATACATATATGTATATATATACGTATATATATATACGTATATATATATACGTATATATATATATATATATATATATACGTATATATATATATATATATATATATACGTATATATATATATATATATATACGTATATATATATATATATATATATACGTATATATATATATATATATATATATATATACATATATATATATATATATATATATATATATATACATATATATATATATATATATATATATATATATATATATATATATATATATATATATATATATAAATACACACACACACTCATATACACACATATACACATTTAAATAATATTCATAGTATATACATATACTGTATATACATGTACCCACATATATATACAAACATATATACACACATACAGTATATACACACACACACACGTGTGTGTATATATATATATATATATATACACACACGTGTGTATATATATATATATATATATATATATATATATATATATATATATATATATATATATATATATATATATATATATATATATATATATATATATATATATATATATATATATAAGTATACACATACTATATATATATATATATAAATACACACACACTCATATACAGTACATATACACACACATATACCCATTTAAATAATATTCATAGTATATACATATACTGTATATACATGTACCCACATATATATACAAACATATATACACACATACAGTTTATACAGTATATACACACACACACACGAGTATATATATATATATGTATATATATATATATATATGTATATATAAATAAACATATTTACACATGCGCCTAAAAATTTTCTAGCACAATGCGGCCCCCAAGTCATGAAGTTTGGACACCCACATCTTAGAGTGTTTGATTCCAAGAATCCATGTTGAGTTTTTAAAATGAACAAAATATAAGTCGGGCCTGTTTGCGCATCCAAACAAGACGGCCACACAATGCTCTTTTTGTCAAGACGGGGACGGACCATGGCCTGGCAGGAACTCCAGTCATGCCAACATTCTCCAGGGTGCACAAGTGAGAGGATTGTCGCTCCTGTCAGCACACATGTTGCGTCATCGCTGCCAACGTGGGAGAAGACGGAAGAAGACAATGACTTCCTGGTCCAGTCCAGTCCAAACAGTTTGCAGGACGCCGGCTGACTTCATTGCCACAGTCCTTTTACTAGGGACACCCTACTCTCCATGTGGGTGTTGCTGCAGAGATGTTTCTAATACTTCCATCATCCATTTATAGGAAGCATGTTTGTTCCTCTATCAGAGAGCGATGTCATCATGAGCCACATTGAAAGCATTCAGACGGCTCTGGTCTTGGCAGACACTCGCATTCTTCTTCCACGACATTTCCACTAACTCTCATGACTTTTCACTCGCTCTGAAAAAGGGCAAATGTCTTCCAAGTAGAGCGGGATGTGTATTATTAGGAACTATTTTTCCTATAGATGATGGTCCGTTCCAGAGTCAAGCTGTGGCCATCATAACATTTCCTATTAACTGTACCTCCATTTGTCACAATTTCATGACAAGAATCATTCTTTTTAACGTCTTACAAGTGTAAAAAAGTTAAACATAAAAGAAGTCTCCACTAAATGTTTTCTGCTCTTAAAATTTGTGAAAAAATTGGTGGCAAATTTAGTTCATTTTATTGACTTTGGTTACTTGGTAAAACATTTGAGTGGTTCAGTCCGTGTGAGTCTTTAAATCACTGATTCGATTGAAGTGACTGACTCAAATCATCGAGAAAGTGATCCGAATCAGATGACTCATCTGAGTCTTCAGTGATTCCAGTATAGTTGTTGAATCAAATTATTTGAGTAATTTGTGTGATCAAATGATTGAATCAATACTCATCTGATTATTCTGGTTTTACGGCATGTTCGTTGAACCAAATTAGTAAACCAATGATTCGTTTGAGTCTTTTGTGTTTCCAGAGTTTCCATTGATTCAAATAATTAAATCAAATCTAATGACTCATCTGAGTGTTTGGTGTTTCTGGTGCTACCACTGAATCACTCAGTCAATCAATTCAACTAATTAATTTGAGTATTCGGTGTTTCTGGTGTGCACGTTGAATCAGTATGTGAATCGATTCAAATGACTCATCTGAGTATTCTGTGTTTCATGTGCTCCCACTGAATCACTCAGTGAGTCTATTCAAATGACTCATCTGAGTGTTCTGTATTTCTGGTGCTCCCACAGAATCACTCAATTAATCAATTCAAATTACTCATCTCAGTGTTGTTTTGTTTCTGGTGTACCCGTTGAATCACTCACTGAATCGATTCAAATGACTCAACTGAATATTCTGTGTTTCTGGTGAGTCTGTTCAATGAAATGAATGAATCAATTCAAATGACTCATCTGAGCATTATGTGTTCCTGGTGCTCCCACAGTATCACTCAATGAATCGACTCAAATTAGTCAACTGAGTATTTTTTGTTTCTGGTGTGCCCAATGAATCACTCACTGAATTAATTCAAATGACTCATTTGAGTATTCTGTGTTTCTGGTAAGTCTGTTAAATCAAATGAATGAATCCATTCAAATGACTCATCTGAGTATTCTGTGTTTCTCGTGCTCCCACTGAATCACTCAATGAATCAGCACAAATTACTCATCTGAGTATTTTGTGTTTCTGGTGTGCCTATTGAATCACTCAATGAATCGATTCAAATTACTCATCTGAGTAGTCTCTATTTCTGGTGAGTCTATTAAATCAAATGAATGAATCAATTCAAATGACTCATCTGAGTATTCTGTGTTTCTCGTGCTCCCACTGAATCACTCAATGAATCAGCACAAATTACTCATCTGAGTATTTTGTGTTTCTGGTGTGCCTATTGAATCACTCAATGAATCGATTCAAATTACTCATCTGAGTATTCTCTATTTCTGGTGAGTCTATTAAATCAAATGAATGAATCAATTCAAATGACTCATCTGAGTATTCTGTGTTTCTGGTGAGTCTGTTCATTTAAATGAATGAATCAATTCAAATGACTCATCTGAGTATTCTGTGTTTCTGGTGAGTCTGTTCATTTAAATGAATGAATCAATTCAAATGACTCATCTGAGTATTCCGTGTTTCTGGTGCTCCCACTGAATCACTCAATGAATCGATTCTAATTACTCAACTGAGTATTTTGTGTTTCTGGCGTGCCCATTAAATCACTCAATGAATCGATTCTAATTACTCAACTTAGTATTTTGTGTTTTTGGTGTGCCCATTGACTCACTCACTGAATCAATTCAAATGACTCATCTGAGTATTCAGTGTTTCTGGTGAGTCTGTTAAATCAAATAAATGAATCAATTCAAATGACTCATCTGAGTATTCTGTGTTTCTGGTTCTCCCACTGAATCACTCAATGAATCGATTCAAATTACTCAACTGAGTATTTTCTATTTCTGGTGTGTCCATTGAATTAAATCAGTAAATCAATTCAAATGACTCATCTGAGTATTCTGTGTTTCTGGTGCACCCGTTGAATCAAATGAATGAATCAATTCAAATGACTCATCAGCTGAATAAAATCAGTGAATCGGGTTGGTTGAGGAGCTAGAGATGTTGGCCCTTAACCTGATGTTTCTGGGTTCGATCCTCAGTCCCGGTGAAAGTATCCTTGAGCAAGATACTGAAGGTGAATGTGGTAATGGTGTCAAGTACATTTAAGGTAGAAAGTACAATACGAGTATAATCTGTTTACATTTCCGTTGCGTTTGTTGAATCAAATCAGTAAATCAATTCAAATGATTCTACTGTTAACGTGCCTTGTGACTTTGGACTCACGATTCCTGATTCAGAACGCACAGGGATTCAGCAACCAACCAACTGTTTAAGAGTGGTTAAAAAGTCACAAAAAGCTCAAGAAAAAGCCTTAATAAATAATAATAATAATGAATTGCATTTGTTACGCACTTTGCATTTGTTAAAATCTCAAAGTGCTACAAAGTATTAAAAATAAAAATAGAAAGTAAGAATATATAATAAAAAAATTAAAATAGAAATGAATCATGACACACACTAGATAAAACAGAAACTAATAAAGTAGAAATAAGAGCCTGAAAGCACTGGATAAAAAACAGATAAGCAAGCAGTGAATTTAAAAATCCTTTGATACTCACTAAATTTGGACTCCTTGCAAGACTGTGGTTCATTCCGCATTAAAAACCCAACAGTTGTGATGAGTCACGCCTTCAGGGTTCCACTATGTCCACGTGGTCTTTAGACCCTGTCACCTGTAGCCTGGAATCCATGTCTCCACAATCAACACACGTGCACACGCTACGAACTTGGCAAACGCTTCAAAGAAAAGGGGCCTCAGTCAGCGTGCCTGCTCGTTCCCCACATCATCTCTAGATACGTGCGGTTGGTCCGCAGGAATAATGTGCACCAGTGTGAGAGTTTATTAACGAGACCGCGCTAATTAAAATCAGAGCAGCCTAAGAATGCGTTGGTGTTTGCCCATTCGTAACACCATCGCTTTGTAGCGTGTTAATTTACAATGTGTGTGTGTGTGTGTTTGAAACACACGTCCCAAGATCCCTCACGCCACTTTTCCTCCCAGAGGTCCTTGGTGTTTGCAGACTTGTGATATCATGGATCAACTGATCCCCTCAGGGATGACACGGAAAAACTGCACCACTTAGGAGCTGCGTCATGTTACGTTAAATTCTAAGAGTGTGACAATCGATCGGTACAAATCAAAATCCAATTTGAACTTTAGGAATATGAGTACATTGTTTTACTATGCAAAGCGAAAGCCATTTATCAACAACACCCAGCTGGGCCCGAACTCATCTAAGATGGACTGATGCAAAGTGGAAACGTGTTCTGTGGTCTGACGAGTCCACATTTCAAATTGTTTTTGGAAACTGCGGACGTCGTGTCCTCCGGACCAAAGAGGAAAAGAACCATCCGGATTGTTCTAGGCGCAAAGTGTAAAAGCCAGCATCTGTGATGGTATGGAGGTGTATTAGTGCCCAAGACATGGGTAACTTACACATCTGTGAAGGCACCATTAATGCTGAAAGGTACATACAAGTTTTGGAGCAATATATGTTGCCATCCAAGCAACGTTATCATGGACACCCCTGCTTATTTCAGCAAGACAATGCCAAGCCATGTGTTACAACAGCGTGGCTTCATAGCAAAAGAGTGCGGGTACTCGACTGGCCTGCCTGTAGTCCAGATCTGTCTCCCTTTGAAAATGTGTGGCGCATTATGAAGCCTAAAATACCACAACGGAGCTGTTGAACAACTTAAGCTGTACTTTAAGCAAGAATGGGAAATAATTCCACTTGAGAAGCTTCAAAAATTGGTCTCAGTTCCCAAGCATTTACTGAGTGTTATTAAAAGGAAAGGCCATGTAACACAGTGGTAAAAATGCCCCTGCGCCAACTTTTTTGCAATGTGTTGCTGCCATTAAATTCTATGTTCATGATTATTTGCAAATAAAATAAAGTTCTCAGTTGGAACATTAAATATCTTGTCTTTGCAGTCTATTCAATTGAATATAAGTTTAAAAGGACTTGCAAATCATTGTATTCCGTTTTTATTTACCATTTACACAACGTGCCAACTTCACTGGTTTTGGGTTTTGTATATCAAGTATGGATCGGTCGAAAAGTCACTGATTGGTCGATTGGAGCTCTGTGAGAAAATATGGCCGCGCTAATCTTGCGAGTCGTCCGTGACGACGTTATGCGAGAGTACCGTTCTCGCTTGCGACTGTCGGCAACATGGCGAAAGAGTTCACAAACAAGTAGCGGCAGCAAAACTAATCCGAGCACCCAACTATTGTGGCGGCATGAAGACACTCAAGTGGGTGATGGAGCTGGGGATGCTAACGCTAGTAGGGCTATCAAATTCAGTGGGTGTGGCGTATATACCGATGCGCTTTATAGTCTGGAAAATACTATAACAGACATTATTGATCGATCGGCACAGCCAAGTCATCACACACTGACATTCAAAACAGACTTCCATCGTTCTTATTAGATACTTGATGTCGTATTTGTGTTGCCTGCTATCGTGTGTGTATACGTAAAAAACACACACTGATCGCTCGTTAAAAAAAAACCACCAAAAAAAAACCAATACAAGCATGTGTGCTGCAGATTCCTGAGGATGTGAGTCCTCGTATCAGTTGTGCATTCTCTCATCTGCTCTAACGAGAGCCACGTGTGTGTGTGTGTGTGTGTGTGTGTGTGAGTCAGACTTGACTCCATCACTACAAATGTGGGAGTTATGCAAACTATGTTAGAGCGAGTGCTCATCATACATTACAATCAGTGTGTGTCCAAGTGAATTATCATGCATTTATATATTGAGAAATAATCTTTTATCCCGCAGTGTGAGCAGTTAATATTCTGTCTGCAGCATGGCGTCTGCAATAAACACACACACACACACACACGCACACTGACAGCATTATCAGGCAGCACCTTGTCACAGAGGCGACGTGAATGCATTTACATGCAGCCCACTTGTGTGTGTCAGCGTGCAGACGTCTCCATGCTCTCATCTGCCAACAGCTCCTCCACGCTGAGGCCCACACCTTGTAAAGAGCACACGTGTTGTCTGCTTGCAAGTGTTGGGGCTGGACTTTGTTTTTTTTGCACAGACATTTGCACAGAAATGTTGTGGTTTATTTATTATTACAAAACCAGTGAAGTTGGCACGTTGTGTAAACGGTAAATGAAAACAGAATGCAATGATTTGCTAATCCTTTTCAACTTATATTCAATTGAATAGACTGCAAAGACAAGATATTTAATGTTCACACTGAGAAACTTCTTTTTTTTTTTTGCAAATAATCATAAACTTAGAATTTAATGGCAGCAACACATTGCAAAAAAGTTGGCACAGTGGCATTTTTACCACTGTGTTACATGGCCTTTCCTTTTAACAACACTCAGTAAACGTTTGGGAACTGAGGAGACACATTTTTGAAGCTTTTCAGGTGGAATTATTTCCCATTCTTGCTTGATGTACAGTTTAAGTTGTTCAACAGTCCGGGGGTCTCCATTGTGGTATTTTAGGCTTCATAATGCGCCACACATTTTCAATGGGGGACAGGTCTGGACTACAGGCAGGCCAGTCTAGTACCCGCACTCTTTTACTATGAAGCCACGCTGTTGTAACACGTGGCTTGGCATTGTCTTGCTGAAATAAGCAGGGGCGTCCATGATAATGTTGCTTGGATGGCAACATATGTTGCTCCAAAACCTGTATGTACCTTTCAGCATTAATGGCGCCTTCACAGATGTGTAAGTTACCCATGTCTTGGGCACTAATACACCCCCATACCATCACACATGCTGGCTTTTCAACTTTGCGCTTATAACAATCCGGATGGTTCTTTTCCTCTCTGGTCTGTAGAACACGACGTCCACAGTTTCCAAAAACAATTTGAAATGTGGACTCGTCAGACCACAGAACACTTTTCCACTTTGCATCAGTCCATCTTAGATGAGCTCGGGCCCATCAATGCCGGCAGCGTTTCCGGGTGTTGTTGATAAATGGCTTTGGCTTTGCATAATAGAGTTTTAACTTGCACTTACAGATGTAGCGACCAACTGTAGTTACTGGCAGTGGTTTTCTGAAGTGTTCCTGAGCCCATGTGGAGATATCCTTTACACACTGATGTCGCTTTTTGATCGAAGGTCATGGCCTTGCCCCTTACGTGCAGAGATTTCTCCAGATTCTCTGAACTTTTAGATGGCGAAATCCCTAAATTCCTTGCAATAGCTGGTTGAGAAACTGTTTGACGGTTTGCTCACGCATTTGTTGACAAAGTGGTGACCCTCGCCCCATCCTTGTTTGTGAATGACTGAGCATTTCATGGAAGCTGCTTTTATACCCAATCACGGCACCCACCTGTTCCCAATTAGCCTGTTCACCTGCGGGATGTTCCAAAAAAGTGTTTGATGAGCATTCCTCAACTTTCACACTCTTTTTTGCCACTTGTGCCAGCTTTTTTGAAACATGTTGCAGGCATCAAATTCCAAATGAGCTAATGTTTGCAAAAAAATAATTTTCTCAGTGTGAACATTAAAAATCTTGTCTTTGCAGTCTATTCAATTGAATATAAGTTGAAAAGGATTTGCAAATCATTGTATTCTGTTTTTATTTACCATTTACACAACGTGCCAACTTCACTGGTGTTGTATTTATGATGACGCAATGATCATGTTGAGTTTGGTCTGTAGCCCAAACATTCATGCTGGGAAAAAAACACATTTTCAGGTCCATTTATGACATGTATAGTGAAATAAAAACATAAAACAGCAGGAGATTCATTTAACTGCTCAGCCTAATTAGCCCTGTGGGTGTTAATCTATTATTATGTATTCATTTGTGTGTGTGTTCAGGTTATTTGCATAGAATGTCCTTATTTATAGTGATTTGTTATAAATATAATTACTCAAAACCAACCACAGCTTCTTTTAATTAACACTTTTTTCCCATGACAAAATGAAAATATACAATTATGCGAGGTCTGACGAGGTTAATTGGTTCCGAGCTGACAAACGACCACCTTCTCCTCCCTGATGAGATCTCATCGCCGATGTTTTTTTTGTTTTTATTTGTCACAGGAGTGAAGACAAACGGCCCCTAAGGAGGTGCTGTAATTAGCCCAAACGAGCTCGATTGATGGCTCTGTTTGTAGAAAATAGTCGTCAGCTCATGTAAAACGGAACATTACACACTTCAAGTCTGTTTTGCGTGAAATAAAATGTCCAATCTTGACATTTATTGGTGCACTAATAAATGACTGCACACATTATTTGACAGATAGTTGTCATTGGTTTTTTTTTACATCACAAATAAAAGCTACAAAGCAGTCGATTGTCCTAAAACACAAGAAAAAAACACAAATTTACGTCAGTTTTCCTTTATCAGTCTTCAAGCCTCGGTGTCTGGCCATGTTTTGGTGGTTTGCACACACATTGTGTGAGACACTTAGTCAATTAGTACCCGCCATTTGGTTTTCGCCATAAGGATGGTGGGGAAATAAGCCAGCATGGGGCCAAAGAAAGTTGTGAGCGCCAGCACTTTGACGAAGAAGGTGAGAAACACTATTGAATTTGAGAACGAACTCTGAGCTTAAACATCTTCACCAACACAATTTTTCAATAAAAGTATCTATTTGTGTCTCGCACTTTGTGTTCTCATGTTGAACTTGTTTTCTCTATTAAAATGTGTTTTGTGATTGAAACCATTCCACTTTCAAAACGTTTGCCTTAATTACACGCAGGCTACCATTTTTTATTATTAGTATTCTAAAAAAAGTCCTACTTTTTTTCCCCATTCGGAATGAATAAGCAATTTTTCAAATGTTTACATTTTCCACAACTCTCAAAAGGCTCCTGGCTATGTTAATTGCTCGCATTTTTTGGCAAGTTTTTCAAGAATACACGTCAGAGATATTCTGGTACAAGACACCTGCTTACTGTTAACATGCTAATATTAGCATGTTAGCTTTTTTTGCAGGTAAACACCTCAGAGTCATATATTTTGGTACTTTACGCATGCTAACTGTTGACATGCTAACGTAAAAAAAACTGTAATTTTTTGTTACCTGAAGCTATCTGGCAAGCATGTTAAAGGGGAACTGCACTTTTTTTTGTTTTAATATTGCCTATAGTTTAAAATCATTATGAGAGATAAAAAGACAAAAGGTTTTTTGTTTTTCCCCCCTTTTTTACATATAAAATTGGTTCGTTCTTGGTGGCTAGCAATGCAGCTAAACTGTCAATACTTCATTTGCTCTGTAACCTGTATAATAACCAAATTGTAGCAACATTGTTATTGTAAGAGCGAACCACGAGAAACTTTTTTTTTAGCGTAGTAACACATCGGCGTGCTTCGGTATTTTTACCGGTTAATTATGGGTAAGCACTCCATTTATGTTGAAATAGCATGTCTCCAAGTGCAACTTCGAGTCACTTTCACGTCACTCTTTCAGCTTGTCTGCTCCAACGTCTCACTCTTTCTCCGTGCTCGCTTCTCGAAGCATTTGTTCATCATCCTCAATAAATTCAGCTTCAAAAAGATAAGGTTGTGAATCCTCATTTGTCCAAAAATAGTCATCTTTGTTGTTTGTTACCAAGTCTGCCATGATTAGAACACACACACACACGCGTTTGGTATTTGGAAGTTTGTCGGGTGAAACGGAAATTAATGCGCCAAAGAATCAGTCCCGGAAATTATTAAAATTATCAAAATACGGTAAACATTGTACATGTTACATATTGTTATGAAGGTGTCTGTTACTACATTATATATATACTTGCAGTGTGTATATAAAACATATATTGTTATGAAGGTGTCTGTTACTACATTATATATATGCTTACAGTGTGTATATAAAACATATTACATGTTGTTATGAAGATGTCTGTTACATTATATATATATATACTTGCAGTGTGTATATAAAACATTACATATTATGAAGGTGCCTGTTACAACATTATATATATACTTGCAGTGCGTATATTGTACATATTACATGTTATGAAGGTGTCTGTTACTACATTAAATATATATATACTTGGTGTGTATATAAAATTACATATTGTTATGAAGGTGTCTGTTACTACATATATATATATACTCGCAGTGTGTATATTGTACATATTATATATTGTTATGAAGGTGTCTGTTACTACATATATATATATATATACTCGCAGTGTGTATATTGTACATATTATATATTGTTATGAAGGTGTCTGTTACTACATTATATATATACTTGCAGTGTGTATATAAAACATTACATATTACGAAGGTGTCTGTTACTACATTATATATATACTTGCAGTGTGTATATAAAACATATTACATGTTGTTATGAAGATGTCTGTTACATTATATATATATACTTGCAGTGTGTATATAAAACATGACATATTATGAAGGTGCCTGTTACTACATTATATATATATATATATATATATATATATATATATATATATATATATATATATATACTAGCAGTGTATATAAAACATTACATATTGTTATGAAGGTGCCTGTTACTACATTATATATATACTTGCGGTGTGTATATAAAACATTACATATTATGAAGGTGTCTGTTAATGCATGTTATATATACTTGCAGTGTGTATATAAAACATTTTACATATTTTTATGAAGGTGTCTGTTACTACATTATATATATACTGGCAGTGTGTATACAAAACATATTACATATTTTTATGAAGGTGTCTGCTACTACATTATATATTATATATATATATATATATATATATATATATATATATATATATATATATATATATATATATATATACACTAGCAGTGTATATAAAACATTACATATTGTTATGAAGGTGTCTGTTACTACATTTTATATATACTTGCAGTGTGTATATAAAACATATTACATATTGTTATGAAGGTGTCTGTTACTACATTATATATATACTTGCAGTGTGTATATAAAACATACTACATATTTTTATGAAAGTGTCTGTTACTACATTATATATATACTTGCAGTGTGTATATAAAACATATTACATATTGTTATGAAGGTGTCTGTTACTACATTATATATATACTTGCAGTGTGTATATAAAACATATTACATATTTTTATGAAGGTGTCTGTTACTACATTATATATATACTTGCAGTGTGTATATAAAACATATTACATACTTTTAAGGTGTCTGTTACTACATTAAAAATATACTTGCATTGTGTATATAAAACATATTACATATTTTTATGAAGGTGTCTTACTACATTATATATATACTTGCAGTGTGTATATAAAACATTTTACATATTTTTATGAAAGTGTCTGTTACTACATTATATATATACTTGAGTTCAATAAAACTTATCACTTTAAAGAGTACTGCAGCAAAAATTAAACCAATTGTTTATTACTGTTAACTCACTTCAAGTTGTCATAATTTGTGTAGCCTAATTTGAAAAAATGTGCACAAAATGGCGTCTCTAATCATCCTTCACAACCTTCAGCTCAGTCCACCGACGGAAACAGGAGACTTGCACGTGGGTGTACTCGGATGTCATCGTTGTTGTAACAACAAACATGATGTCAATTACCATGACCGTAAATTGGACTATTTCTGGTTTTGTCCTGGGTAAATGTTTAGGAGGTGTAAAGAAAACGACTTGTCTATTTTGGAGCTCACAGCGATTTGGTTTAGTTGAACAGGTGGAGCCGCCATGCTGGTGACTTAATAACCTTCCAAAAAGTCAAAGTTGTCTTTGCGGCAGCGCGGCCTTCCTTGTGTGTATGTGTAGGCAAACTTTGCATGTTTGCCAGGGATGTATAAATACATGACATGGGGTTTTAAGTGGCTTTGCGGCGCTCTGTATTTAGAGGTTAGATCCTCTCTCACCCCAGTCATGTGGCTCACTCTCTCTTCACAGTCCTCCATCTTTCTTTGGGAGTCGTATCGTCGACCTGCGGCAGATCACAACCTCCAAATTCATGTAATGCGACATCTAAATCCTGGAAAGGACTCATGCACATGTCTTCCCAGCGTGTATATTTGGGAGCTGGGAAAATTACTTCCTTAAGGCGACTGAATAACAAACAGCAGTCTTTGCGATACGACGTTAACGCAAGGGGACCAAACAGGCTCGAGCGGTGTGTAGCTATACATATATACACATACATATATACACATACATACAGTATTTACACATACACCTTTCTCTATACACCTATATGCATACATATAAGTACATATACACAAACGTGTATATATGTGTACGTATATATATATATATGTATATGTATGTGTGTATATATATATGTATGTGTGTATATATATATGTATGTGTATATATATATATATATATATATATATATATATATATATATATATATACATATATACATATACACATACATACACATGCATATATACACGTACATACTGTATTTACACATACACATTTGTCTATACACATATGCATAGGTATGTGGGCTTGTATTAAGCCTCAGGGAGTTGAACGCCCCTGCCTTACATAGTTCCGGGTCACCCTTGGGCAAGGTGTAGTACCCGAATGCCCCCCCCATCAGGGTTACGATACCCCCCATGAACTACACTATAAGAGGATGCGTTACCCGGCCCGGAGGAAGCCCGGGGCCCTCCTCCGGAGCTAGGCCCGGAGGTAGGGCTCGTCAGCGAGCGCCTGGTGGCCGGGCTTGCCACGGAGCCCGGCCGGGCACAGCCCGAAGAAGCTACGTGGACACACCATCTTCTCTGCCACGTGGGCCCACCACCCGCGGTCGGAACCAGTGGGGTCGGGTGCGCTGCCAAGTGGATGGCAGTGAAAGTGGAGGCTCCAGACGGACCAATTCGGGGCAGCAGAGGCTGACTTTCGGGACGTGGAACGTCTCTACGCTGGTGGGGAAGGAGCCTGAGCTGGTGCGAGAGGTGGAGCGCTACCGGTTGGATCTGGTGGGGCTTACCTCTACGCATAGCAAGGGCTCTGAA
>NC_084758.1:17481800-17519300 GCF_033978785.1 Entelurus aequoreus
AAATGGCTGACTGAATTTGTGGCTTTTTGCGACATTTAAACGTTTTTTTTCAAATACTTTGCGGATTGTAAATACAATTGGATATGGTATAATGGATACAATGAAACACAATAAAGTCAACTTGTTTCTACTGCCACTTTAAACCAGTTTCGAAATTACAGTAACCCAGATGTTGGCAAATTAAGGCCCGGGGGCCACATGCGGCCCGTTAAGCTTTTCAATCTGACCTGCCGGACATTCCCAAATATTATTTGTTTTTACATATTTAAGATGGAAACTGTAGCTGCCATTATGATGTGCAGTGATGTTTTCTAATGACCGTAAGTCTTGAACTATACAAAGTATTTCAATGGTTGGAATCTGCGCTTTTGCCTGATATACTAGTTACTATGGTAATCTAATTAGTTACTATGGTAATCTAATTAGTTACTATGGCAATCTAAGTCACAGCAGCTCAGACGAGGCACCAAGCAGTGTGGGTGGGGAGCGTTTCCACATAGTGTTTCCACATAGTGTTTCCAGAGCGACCAGCCTGAAACGCGGGTGTCAGGGACAGACGCGGAAGGAGATTTTTTACAACAAAGTTCTAAAGCTTAGTGATATATCACATATGTGAGTCACAATGAGGACATTTTAAAAACTGAGTTATTGTTATTTACACATTCTCCATCTAAAGACCTTCAAAATGATATATGGTTTGTTGGAATCGGACAGAAAATGACAGAGTTACATCCGATTGAAGTCGACCAAGTTTGAGGGTCCGTTTTGAGAAAAAACAGCTTAAAGTTTACTGTTCCAGAACAGAATGTTCCAAAACAAAACTCCATAGCAACCATACCTTAAAAGTCCTTGTAGCAACAACACCAAAATTGGTACAATTAAAGTCAAATCCCATGTCTAAAGGAAAAATATATATTCAACTCTATTGAAAACGGTTATGTACAAAAATGTCAACCCTGTTATGTCACAGTTTTTTTGTTCACTGGTCAGTTTGTCAGCTGTCCGTAATATTCTTGACCAGCAGCACTAACTGCAGTGAATTTAGAGCACTTGCAACCGCCTGTGTACCCTCTCCACCTTCTAAATCCATTACGGAATGTAAAACAGTCTAACTTATCCACAAAAATAATAATTAAATGTTTGAAAATCACCTTTTTTCACCAAATATTCCGCTCGAATTACTGTGTTGTTTTTCATCAGGGCGCTGCCATGATACCACAATGCACCGCGCGGGGTGATTCAACCAATGAGGGTACGCCTCACAGCGACCCTTAGCAACAAGCCGGATTTGTTTACATCGGGACAGGTTTAAAAACTCGAATTATATTGGTTCAGAATGGCGTCATCGGGAATTCCATGCTAATTTTTAGAAAGTAGGTAAACTTGGCGTCACAACGATACCAAATATGGCTAGGGGGATTCCCCCTTATTGCCGCGAGTGAGCGTTGAAAACACTGGATTTTCTCAAGGAATTTTAACACAAAGGACTAATTTCTGAAGACATACCTCGTACAAAACCTTCAAATAAAGGTGATTTAAGATGTTTTCTTGCTATTTCGATGATTGGGATCGCTAGATTGTGGCTTTATGGACTCATTTTTGTGAAAATCTCAATTTCAACCAAGATACATTTTTTTCACTTATTTGCCTGTAGCTCAAAATTAGCCTGTGCGCATTCCGACTCATTTTGCCAGCACGGGTCACATATATCAGATTGTAGGTGTGGTTTTTTACCCTTCACGTTCATATTTCGCTGTGTTTGTTGCATTTTTGTTGCGTTTCGCTTGATTGTAAAATATGTGGATGGAGAGGGGGTGTGACGTTCATATGTTGTCAATATTCAGTGTTTTATCCTTCATAGTTAATATTGTAAATCCCACATTCTTTATTTTCATGTACATTCTGGGTGTCTCATTCAGTAAAAAAAAAAAAGTTATTACATTGCGTATTTTAAGGTTGGTCTGTAATAACGTTTTTAGTAGGGATGTCCGATATCGTACTGCCGATATTATCGGCCGATAAATGCTTTGAAATGTAATATCGGAAATTATCGGTACCTGTTTCAAAATTATCGGTATCGGTTTCAAAACGTAAAATAAATATGGCAATGCCATGTTGGCATTTTTTTCCATAACTTGAGTTGACTTATTTTGGAAAACCTTGTTACATTGTTTAATGCATCCAGCGGGGCATCACAACAAAATTAGGCATAATAATGTGTTAATTCCACGACTGTATATATCGGTATCGGTAATTAAGAGTTGGACAATATCGGAATATCGGCAAAAAAGCCATCATCGGACATCTGTAGTTGTCAATATTCAGTGTTTTATCGTTCATAGTTAATATTGTAAATCCCACATTCTTTATTTTCATGTACCTTCTGGGTGTCTCATACAGTAAAAAAAAATTGTAATTACGTTGCCTATTTTAAGGTGGTCTGTCATAAAGTTTTTAGCATTAAATCAGACATTATCGTGAGGTTTTGTACTAGTGTTCCTAAAAACAATTTTTTTTCTCTAAATTTGGCCCCGAGTCAAAATAATTATACAGGCTTGCAATAACCGCTAACTTCACGTAACTTCCTGTGCAGTCGTCTTCTCTCAATGCTGCTTCCTGTTGGGACGTTCTGCAATAAAGCAATGAAAAGCTACAAAGCAGAACTTGCCCGGGTTATTCCTTGAACGATCCGGTCGTGCTTAACGAACATATTGTGTGTCAAATTCCCGATTAAATGTTTTCGCAGGATGTCTGCTGGCATTGACGAGTATTGAGTTCAGCTCCATGACTCCGTTGAGCACAGACTCACGCTCACGAGGCTCCGCCAAGCGAGGATGTAAATGAAATTTGCTAAAGTGCTGCAACACGGGCCAAGTGAGAACCTCACCTCTTTGGCCCGACCCGGTTTCTCTGCGTGGACCCTGACTTGGAGAGAGCTGTCCAAGGTTTGCAGCGTGAGCATTCTGCGAGGTGTTCCTAACAACGCGACGTCGTGCGGCGAAAGAAGCCCAGAGGCCAGACGTCCCGTACGCGCGGGTTGTCAAGATGTCTTTTTCTACCAGGACGTGTGACTAAAACAAGCCAGCTTGTCTCCTCTCTGGGCTGGGGGGGAGTTAGCCTGCAGTGACACATCTGCCTACTTTGGCACCGTGGTTGGTAGTGGGGGTGGGTTAAGGGGCGGCTGGCCGGGGGGTCTTTTTTCCCCTTTTTTGAATGTCAGAATTTTTATGTTTGCTGTGAACTAGCACAGAGGCTACATGTGGCTGTGATTTAACTGCACTAATATAGGCGAGCTGGATTTGGTAGAGGGTTGCAAGGAACTTTTTTTTGGACGAATGCACCACATGGTGACGCGTTTATGAATCCTTGTGAATTGGATTGGCCTGAAATTTCTCACTCAGCTCTACAAAACACCCACTGTTACTTTGAGGCAGGGGTGTCAGAACTTTTTTACTCAGTCTCTATACATATATATATATACATATACATACATATGTATATGTATATGTATATATATATATATATATATATATATATATACATATGTATACATATACATATATACATATGTATACATATATACATATGTATACATATACATATATACATATATATACATATACATACATATACATATACATATATACATACATATACATATACATATATACATATATACATATATATATATATATATATATATATATATATATATATATATATATATATATATATATATATATATATGCATATTATATCAATATTACGGATAAACAATATAATTGGATATTAAGAGTATGTGAAAGTTTGACTACCACATTTTTAACTTCCATGACGACCTCCTTAAAGTTTTATAATCAATCAGAACAATCAAGCAGCGAAAATGCACTTAACATAGATAAGTGTGGAGAGTGTTTTGCATTTTTCCCATCATGCATTGTAATGATAAAGCAATGGGTGTGATTTAGATTTTTTTATGGTGCTTGGACTTTCTTTTTTTTTTATGTATAATATCCACAAAGTTCAGGGAGCAGCTTGTGTTATGTTTGACCATCCGTGTTGACTTTTTTTTGTTGGTTGCATTTTTTTTTTTTGCGCCATGACTAGGGAAGTTTGTTTAGATCGGGTCATATAAGTAAATGCTGTATTCATGGTCATTGGCCTGATTTATGAACGGTGTTGGCAAATTAGTAGAAACCATACATATATATAAATATATAAAGATAGAGCTATATAGATCTATATGTATATATATATAGATAGAGCTATATAGATCTATATGTATATATATAGATAGATAGATATGTACATAAATATATACACATACATGCATACACACATTCACATATACATATTTACACAGTATATATATATATATATATATATATATATATATATATATATATACACATATATATACAGTATACATATACATGTATACATACATACACACATACATATGTATACATGCTTACATTTATACATACATATGATATACACAAACATTTATACATATGTATATACACATACATTTATACATATGCATATATGTATAAATGTATGTGTATTAGGGCTGCAACAACTAATCGATTAAATCGATTAAAATTGATTATAGAAATAGTTGGCGATTAATTTAGTCATCGATTCGTTGGATCTATGCTATGCGCATGCGCAGAGGCCATTTGTATAATTGTTTTATTTAATTTTTTTTATAAACCTTTATTTATAAACTGCAACTTGTACAAACAGCTGAGAAACAATAATCAAAATAAGTATGGTGCCAGTATGCTGTTTTTTTTCTTCAATAAAATACTGGAAAGGATAGAAATGTAGTTTGTCTCTTTTATCAGATTATTAATCGATTAATTGAAGTAATAATCGACAGATTAATCGATTATCAAATTAATCGTTATATGCAGCCCTAATGTGTGTCATATATATATATATATATATATATATATATATATATATATATATATATACACATATATATATATACACACACACATACATTTATACATACATATGTATATATACATACATTCATACATACATATGTACATATACATACATATGTACATATACATACATATGTATATATACACACATTTATACATATGTATATATACATACATTCATACATACATATGTACATATACATACAATTATACATACATTTATACATACATATGTATATATACATATATACACATTTTTTAGTCCAATGCAGCCCCCAAGTCAAAAAGTTTGGACACTTCAGTCTCATAAAATGTATTAAATATGCTTTTGTATACATTTTGTACATACTGTATTTCACTCCACAATCACATTTATGACCGTATTTTTTAAATATGTCTGCAAGATGTTCGAATCTGGAGACGTTCCCAGATTGCAAACGAAACCACACCCCACCCTCTCCAAAAGTATCATAATTCATATTTTAAAAAATGTAGACTGGGAATTTATATCTTGAAGTCATTGCAGCTATTTTCTTTCCAGGCACAGAAAATAAACTTGATAATTATATACAGGGTTTCCGCAGGTATCAGCAATTGTAATTGAATGCTTTTTAATACAACATAAAACAAGTTGAATGCCCTTGTCCGACTGCAGATTATTATTATATGGAGTCAAAAGCACACCTTTGTCTGCATGGACAACATTGTAAGCATTTGACAAAATCAATGTTGAATAGTCGAACAATTTACAGTAACTTTGAACAAATTAAGCACTAAGATAATCAAACATAATAAACATTTTTCATAGTATTTTGTGAATAACTTAACTATCATAAAGAAGTAAACAAACAAAATAAATGATTGCACATCTTAAAATGCATTTTCCTTCAATTGGAAAAACTGGGTCTGCTGGTTTGATTTGTTGCCTTTCTTTGTTGCCAATTGCAATTGGAGGATTTTTTTAATGCCTCTGGACATTGTATTTAATGCTTTTTATTGCCATTCAAGGCCTTGAGTTTTGCAAAATCCCTTTAATGACTTTTAGTGCTTTTTAAATGATATAAATATAATGTATATTTTCTGCTGGATCTACCCTTTATTTGATGCTGCCCTTTTGTTTTGCTGCAGCTGTTACATATACTGTAATATTGTACATGGTAATTGGGATTTGTTATATATTGTATATGTCAGGACGTGGATTTTTACGCAGCTTGCCGCGAGATTTGTTCTCCCGTGATGCAAACGGCATGGCTTGAAGGTAAAAACATGATTTAATCTTGACTATAACTCAACGAAGTACAAAAACAAAAAGGCGCACAAGGCGAAGGCACGAACTTTGGCGCCGGGAACAAACTAACACTTTAACATAAAACAAACACTTACTGTGGCTTGAAAAGAGCAGCATGAACTATGACATGAAATGAGCACAAGCATGAAACTATCATCAAGAACTATGAAACGAACAATGTCGCCAGGCCGACTAACTGACAAAGACAGGCTTAATTAATAATATCATGATTAGAACAGGTGCGTGCATAAGGCAGGTGAAACTAATGAGTAGTCATGGAAACCAAAACAAACAAGAGTGCACAAAAACAGGAACTATTAGAGTCCAAAAACCAACAGAACATAACCAAACAAAACATGATCTAGACCACAGATCATGACAGTATATATTATATAAAAATATTATACAATATATCAGTAAATATTATATACTGTACATATGTGTAAATATTACATACATGTTATATTTTACATTGCTACTATGGTACGTTTTTAGTCTACTTTATACCTTTTGTTTTCGCCCTCTTTGTGTGCATTATCCTTTCCTTCCTTACCCTTTCCATCCTTTGGAAATGCTCCAATTTCCCTTGTTGATCAATAAAGTTTATCTAAGTCTAAGGAAACCCTGGTATAGATTCACCAGGTCACAACATTAGGCATACCTGCAAACCCGTCGATAGATTCAGAGCTGCGTTTAAAAAAAAGAAGCTGTTTTTTGCAGCATTTGTCGGTGTTATTATGCGAACATTATACTTCATCCTACCTTTTTTTTTGTTTTTTGTCACAGACCGAAGGGGGGAGGAGCTCTTCCCCCTTTCAGTGTCCAAGAAAATGTACATCCACCTCGCCGTGACATCACAACGTAGCCAGACGACAAAACTCTGTGCAAGCTCGCACCAAAATGTATGAACCTTATGGGCATTTTTTTTTTTTTTTTTTTTTGAACACAAGTATCCAACATTGTAACATTTATAGATCGGGAAAAAAAACATAATCATAGTTTCCCTTTAAATATTTGTCTCATGATTGTAAAACAATATTTTTATTGCATAGGAAATTATTTGGAGCACTAACCACGGGGGGGGGGGGGCGCCACACGTATTTACAGTGAAAACAACTTTTCAGAACTCTTGACATCTTCATTGAGACACGGCAAAACTGCTCAAATAAGCCGACTTATTCGAGCTTGGATGTGTGACTATTATCGTTTGTGCGTATTTTTAGGCTCTCCATTGATGTGCGGCTGAGTACGAGCACTGTGCACATAATTTCTCTGCATATTTGCTTGTGTGTTTACACATGTCAGCCTATCTTTTAAACGCGTGTCCTACATACTCCACATGTCCTGCTTTGCTTTCGGTGTGTGTGTGTGTGCCGTGTTTTTGTGTGTGTGTACACGTGTAATTGACAGAGGCAATAAGGCGCTCACATCGTGTTTGTTTAATCACAATTTGGGTTTACAGGAGAAGCCTAATCAGAAGCAGACACTGCTGCCTGCAAAACTATGCAGGAGGAGAGAGAAGTAGGCAGAAAAGGAAGATGATTAAAAAGGGATGAAGGAGAGATGGCGTATTATTCCACTTTATTTGTTTTCCCTTTTGTTGGGCTTTTCGTAATGTAACCTGACAATCACATTATATTTTTATATTACCGTATTTTCCGGCCCATAGGGCGCACCGGATTACAAGGCGCACTGCCGATGAATGGTCTATGTTCGATCTTTTTTCATATATAAGGGCGCATTTAAGTAGTCATATTTTTTTTTTTTTTCTAAATTGGAAACACTTCCTTGTGGTCTACATAACATGTAATGGTGGTTCTTTGGTCAAAATGTTGCATATATGTTTTACAGATCATCTTCAAGCCGCTTTCTGACAGTCGCTTCAGGATGCGCCATTTTGTGGGCGGTCTTATTTACGTGGCTCACCTTCAGCAGCGTCTTGTCCCCGTCATCTTTGTTGTAGCGGTGTAGCGTGCAAGGACGGGAGTGGAAGAAGTGTCAAAAGATGGAGCTAACTGTTTTAATGACATTTAAATCAATAAGGGAGCAGCATCTCCTCATCCGGAAACAACACCCGTGAAAAACCGTCCGACCGGAACTCTCTAATAACTGAAGTTCCTTGGGTGAATAATGTAAACTCACTACACCGGTATGTTTTAGCGCTTTCATGGTGAGTTTACTGACAGATATAAGTAAGAACTTTACACTACTTTATATTAGAAATGACAACAGTGAAGGATGAATGTCCCATAACAAGAAGATAGAGAAAAAGAAGAAGCTTATCGACTACGGGGCGGACGTGTGCAATTTTTCAGGATTTATGCAGATCCCAAATACAGATCAGCAGGTACCAGAAGGTAGGAAAAGTTGCATAATATTGCGAAACAAAACGCCAGATAATATGTTTTACCTTATACACACACCATAATAATACTCCTATGTTGAAGCACAGTACAATCCATCAAGCGGTGCGGCTTCATAGCTTACCAAAGTCGTACTAAAACATTTTGAGAGATTTTTGAGCGCCGTGTGTAATGTTCTATATTTTCAATGGAACATATCAAATGTTGGTGTTTACTCGAGTCATATTGCAGTCTACACGTATCTCATCTACTGGTCACACTTATCATTACACCATGTACCAAATAAAATTGCTTCGAGGTCGGTGAGCAAAACCAGAATTATTCCGTACATTAGGCGCACCGGATTATTAGGCGCACCGTCGAGTTTTGAGGGGGAAAAAAAGGATTTCAAGTGCACCTTATAGTCTAGAAAATACGGTATATTGTGCAATAAGTGTTTCCTTATTGGACTATTTTCCAGCAACAACACTGGGGAAAAGATTGAAAATAGTACAAATTGATTAAAATATATTTACTAAAGTAAATTAAATTAAGAACATTGGAAGGCTATGTTTTTGCCATGAAAAAACAGTGGTCTTTTATAATTCATGATAGAAGTTTAAAATGTTTTTAAACGTTTTTATATTGTTTGTACTCATATTTGGTAGAAATGTGCCCTTTTCATCTCCAAAAGTAGAAATAGTGTTTATTATACCCTTTTTAATCAAGCTTTTTATTGATAATTTTAAACTATTCCTAGATCTTAATTTGTATTGTTATTTACTATTTTATTTATTTATGTATTCCTCTCATTACTACTTTTCTTCGTCTCACTATTTTATATTTGTAGTAATGTATTATTTATACTGTATATTGTATTTAATAATTATGCAATAAGTTTTTTCATTATTGGGCTATTTACAAATTAATTGCCTAATTAAAAGTACATCAATTAAATTAAGAACATTGGAAGGTTATTTTATTGCCACAAAATAACTTTTTTTATAATTCATGATAGAAATTAATTTTTTTTTAAATGTGTTCATATTGTTTGTACTAAACGGTAGAAATGTGCCCTTTACTTCTCCAAAAGTAGAAAAAGTGTTTATTATACCCTTTTTAATCAAGCTTTTTATTGATCATTTTAAGCTATTCCGAGATCTTCAATTTTATTCTGTTATTTTCTATTTTATTTATTTATTTATTATTATTAGGGTTGTACGGTATACCGGTATTAGTATAGTACCGCGATACTAATGAAACATATTCTGTACTATACCGCCTCTAAAAAGTACCAGTCCCACCTCCCTATCGTCGTCACGTCGTGACATTGCTGGTTTACGAGCAGAGGAGCATGTTTGGCAGCGCACAATCACAGAGTACTTACAAGCAGACACAGTGTGTAGACAGAAAAGGGAGAACGGACGCATTTTGGCTTAAAAACTAAAGATAAAGGTGAAGTTATAACACTGAAACGCCCTCAGGAAGAGGTGCTTTAAGACATGGCTAGCTAGCTAGTGGCTAAAGTCCATCCACAGTCTGCAGTGTTGTAGCTACTTCTAAATCACTAATCCTCGCCTCCATGGCGACAAATAAAGTAAGTTTCTTACAAGTATCATCCCTGCAGGACGAGGAATAGCTAAACATGCTTCACTACACACCGTAGCTCACCGGCGTCAAAATGGAAACAAACGCCATTGGTAGATCTACACCTGACATCCACTGTAATGATACCAAGTACAGGAGCGCATCTACACGATACTATGATTACATCGATATGTTTTAGCCTCACAAAATCCTTTTTCGTTTTTTTCAAGTTTATATTATATTTATATACTTAGGACTTTGAATATGACCAATGTATGATCCTGTAACGACTTGCTATCAGATTGATACCCAAATGTGTGGTATCATCCAAAACTAATGTAAAGCATCCAAACAACAAAAGAATAAGTGATTATTTCATTTTAACAGAAGTGTATATAGAACATGTTAAAGGAGAAAGTATGCAGATATTAACAGTAAATGAACAAGTAGATTGATAATTAATTTTCTACCACTTGTCCTTCATAATTTTGACAAAATAATACAATGATAAATGACAATATGTTACTGCTTATGTCAGCAGACTAAATTAGGAGCCTTTGTTTGTTTACTTACTACTAAAAGACAAGTTGTCTTGTATGTTCACTATTTTATTTAAGGACAATCTTACAATAAGAAACATATGTTTCATGTACCCTAAGATTTTTTTATTAAAATAAAGCCAATAATGCAATTTTTTTGGTCCCCTTTATTTAGAAAAGTATGGAAAAGTACCGAAAAGTATCGAAATACAATGTTACTATCATCACTACTTTTATTTAAAATCACAATTTTATGTTTGTATTCATTTATTAATTAAATGTATATTTTTTATGATGTTAATTTGTAGTTATTTTCAAGTGTGGATGCCTCAAAGGTGCCATTTTTTTTTTCTTCGCGCCGTTTTTATTATTTTATTTTTTATTTTTTGAACTGGTGTCAAGCACTTTATGTTACAACTTCCCCATGCATGGAAAAGTGCGATATAAATCAAGTTTGATTGATTGCTTTATTATACCATAACACTCAAATAACTTTTGCCTAACTTGTTCTGACAAGAATAGTTAAAATTCAAGTAGTAGCAAACAGCGAGCTGGCAATATTAATATTTTCTGAATGGCTTTAATGCGGCGAACACGTTCCCAAGAAGAGCCATGTAATGATGACATTTGAGGATCTGTCAGACTTAAATGCTCCTTTCTTGGAACGCATCTGCAGGTTTCCTCAGGGCTGCGTCTGCGTGGGCGTCCAGGCGGGTATAAATCGTCTCTTTAAGCCCCGCGTGGCTGCAAAAGTACACGCTGAGACCTGGTGTGCGTTTGTACCAACACTCCCAGGTCCACTTTCCCTCTCTATTGACGGATATATTGTGCAGATTGCATATTGTTGAATTCATTTCATTTCGGTTAGTGGGATTGTGTTGACTTGCTGTGATTTATTTATTTTTTTCTACTTATGTGTATTTTGATTAAATTTGCTGGAGGTAAAATTCCTCGTCTTTTGGGTCATTTCTTGCCGTCCTTACGGTTGCAAACGTGGCACTGGCAAGTGTCACACACGCTAAAGTGCCATTGACCTTTGCACATCGGGGCCCTTGTGTGCGTTTGTGTGTGATTGTCAAGTTGTTGACACGTGATTTATGCGGTTTACGTCAAGAACGCCTGTTGCCAATGAGCCCGATCTGTCGTTGTTATTCTTCTACCATAATCACACATATACGCACTGCGGCGTTAGACAAACACTGTCGCTGGCAAAAAACACAAATCAACCTTGTCAGGATTTCTCGGCCTCCACATCCATCTCGAAATAAAGCTTCATGTCTAGATATGTCTAATGTAATCTATTGACAGTGTTTTTGTACATTCTACCATCTATTACTACATCTAAAAAATTTATTAATTTACCCTGGCTGTGTCTTTAATTTGGCCCGCGAAACATCTCGCCCGCATGGAGATTGCAATCAATTTAAAAGACGGACTCTATGTGAGTAATTTAGGGCCATGACCTGTAATTGTACTCGGAATGATACAATGCACAGCATTTACTTGTATGATCAAATGCAAACAACCTTCCCTAGTCATAGGGCTTAAAAAAAAATTCCAACCAACACAAAATGTCAGCAGAGATGGTCACACATAACACAAACTGCACACTGAACTTTGTGGATACAATATAAAATCACTTTCCACACTTATCTGTGTTTGGCACATTTTAGCTGCTTGATATTTCTGATTGATTACAAAACTTCAGGGAGCTCGTCACGGAAGTAAACAAGGTAGGTGTCGAACTTTCACATACTCTTAATATTTAATTATATATCAATATAGTAATATACTATGTACATAAATATGTACATATATATTATATAGACATATATACATACACATACATATATACATATAGATATACATATAGACATACATATACAAATACATATACCATATTTTTCGGAGTATAAGTCGCACCGGCCAAAAATGCATTATAAAGAAGGAAAAAAACAAAAGTCCCACTGGAGTAAAAGTCGCATTTTTTGGGGAAATGTATTTGATAAAACCCAACACCAAGAATAGACATTTGAAAGGCAATTCAAAATAAAGAATAGTGAACAACAGGCTGAATAAGTGTACGTTATATGAGGCATAAATAACCAACTGAGAACGTGCCTGGTATGTTAACGTAACATATTATGGTAAGAGTCATTCAAATAACTATAACATATAGAACATGCTATACGTTTACCAAACAATCTGTCACTCCTAATCGCTAAATCCCATGAAATCTTATACGTCTAGTCTCTTACGTGAATGAGCTAAATAATATTATTTGATATTTTACGGTAATGTGTTAATAATTTCACACATAAGTCGCTACTGAGTATAAGTCGCACCCCCGGCCAAACTATGAAAAAAACTGTGACTTTGTCCGAAAAATACGGTACATACATATACAAAGACATATACATACATATACATAAATATATACATACTAGGGCTGCAACAACTAATCGATTAAATCGATTGAAATCGATTATAAAAATAGTTGGCAATTAATTTAGTCATCGATTCGTTGGATCTACGCTATGCGCATGCGCGGAGGCAATTTTTATTTTTTTTTATAAACCTTTATGTATAAACTGCAACATGTACAAACAGCTGAAAATAATCAAAATAAATATGGTGCCAGTATGCTGTTTTCTTTCAATAAAATACTGGAAAGGATAGAAATGTAGTTTGTCTCTTTTATCCGATTATTAATCGATTAATCGAAGTAATAATTGACAGATTAACCGATTATCAAATTAATCTTTAGTTGCAGCCCTAATACATACATATATATATACATAAACATATATATACACATAAACATATATACACATATACATACATACATACATACATACACATATTCATATATATTCATATACATATACACATACATATACACATATACATATTTACACATACATATACACATAAATACATATACACATGTACACACACACAGTGTGTGTGTACGTGTATATACAGTATGTATACCAGTCTGAAACACTAGGTTGATACATTTAAGGTTCTGAGATCTCTATAACAATCTTTATTTTTACAATTTTATTACAATAAAGTGAGTTTACATTTATTCACAATTTTGATTACTGTGTTTCTCATCTGTCACATCCGTGAGGAACACCAAGTTGGGATTTCAGTCTACGGCGTCATTCACCGATACCACAATTAATAACACAGACTTCTCTTTTAAAGTATGTATAATATTCTTTTTAGCCTTTTCAAAGAAAATACATGCATCGTAACCAATTATGCAAATAGTGTGTGGAAAACACCGTACAATCCGCTTTAGAAGACAGTTTTTGGGTTTTTTCCAATGCGCCAAACAAAAACCTACCTCCTTCTATTACATAACCCTCGATGATGACGGTCAAAGTGATGCCAACCAATCAGCAACAAAATGTGAGCTGCAAGAAAGGAATAATGGCCACCAACTCAATCAGTCACACAGCGTCATCGTGCAGGAGACCTCACATACATGCAGCATGACTCATTTTCTTTGAGGTTATAAGAGCCCAGCAGGCACAAGACATTGAAACAACGTTGAGAACTTGTTGAATCAGGTGCTGACGTCGAGCAACTCAAACCTAACGTTGAAACAACATGCTTTTTGACGTTTAATCAATGTTAGGTTCTGACGTTGATTTGACTGTTGAAATTTGGTTATTTCCCAACCAATATTCTACAACACAAATACAAGGTTGAAACAACATGCTTTTTGACAACGTTAAATCAATGTTGGGTTCTGACGTTGACTTCACCATTGAATTTTGGTCATTTCCCAACCAATATTCAACACGCTTTTTGACAAGGTTTTATCAATGTTGGGTTCTGATATTGATTTGACCATTGAACTTTCGTCATTTTCCAACCAATATTCTACAACACAAATACAACATTGAAACAACATGCTTTTTGACAACGTTTAATCAATGTTGGGTTCTGACATTGATTTGACCATTGAACTTTCGTCATTTTCCAACCAATATTCTACAACACAAATACAACATTGAAACAACATGCTTTTTGACAATAATTAATCAATGTTGAGTTCTGACGTTGATTTGACAGTTGAAATGTGGTGATTTCCCAACCAATATTCTACAACACAAATACAACATTGAAACAACATGCTTTTTGACAATGTTTAATCAATGTTGGGTTCTGACATTGATTTGACTATTGAAATGTGGTCATTTCCCAACCAATATTCTTCAACACTAATACAACGTTGTTACAACATGCTTTTTGACAGATTTAATCAATGTTGCGTTCTGACATTGATTTGACCATTGAGCTTTGGTCATTTCCCAACCAATATTCTACAACACAAATACAACATTGAAACAACATGCTTTTTGACAATAATTAATCAATGTTGGGTTCTGACGTTGATTTGACAGTTGAAATGTGGTGATTTCCCAACCAATATTCTACAACACAAATACAACGTTGAAACATGCTTTTTGACGACGCTAATCAATGTTGGGTTCTGACATTGATTTGACTATTGAAATGTGGTCATTTCCCAACCAATATTCTTCAACACAAATACAACATTGAAACAACATGCTTTTTGACAACAATTAATCAATGTTGGGTTCTGACGTTGATTTGACAGTTGAAATGTGATTTCCCAACCAATATTCTACAACACAAATACAACGCTGAAACAACTTGCTTTTTGACAATTAATCAATGTTGGGTTCTGACGTTGATTTGACTATTGAAATTTGGTCATTTCCCAACCTATATTTAACAACACGCTTTTTGAAAAAGTTTAATCAATGTTGGGTTCTGATGTTGATTTGACCATTGAACTTTAGTCATTTCCCAACCAATATTCTACAACACAAATACAACGTTGAAACAACTGGCTTTTTCACAACAATTATTCAATGTTGGGTTCTGACGTTGATTTGACAGTTGAAATGTGGTGATTTCCCAACCAATATTCTACAACACAAATACAACGTTAAAACATGTTTTTTGACGACACTAATCAATGTTGGGTTCTTACGTTAGTATGACATTTGGTCATTTCCCAACCAATATTTTACAACACAAATACAACGTTGAAACAACATGCTGTTTGACGACGTTTAATCAATGTTGGGTTCTGACGTTGATTTGACTGTTGAAATTTGGTCATTTCCCAACCAATATTCTACAACACAAATACAACGTTGAAACAACATGCTTGTTGACGACGTTTAATCAATGTCAGTTTGTGACGTTGATTTCACCATTGAAATTTGGTCATTTTCCCAACCAACAACGTGGATCCAGCGTTGTCTCAATTTACAAATACAACCATTTTGCAAAGTCAGTTTTAAAGGACATGGAAAAGGACAAGCGGTAGAAAATGGACGGATGGATGGATGTATAATCAACGTTGCATCAACGTCTAGTGGGAACTCTCTTCAGGAGCTCATACCAAGCTTTTTTTCTTTTCTTTTTTTTTTGTAAACATCCAGGAACTTACTGCCTTACTGCTCTCTGGTGACTGCTCTCTGCAAATGTTGGGTGAAACGACTGCACGCAGTCGGACCCGCAGACTCCAGTCCACCATCCATCTATATCAACATGGCCACTTTTGGTCGACCCTCCTGCTGAGCATCCAGCCGGGCGTCCGATCCTCCACGATCCATCACCCCTTCATTCAGAGATGACCTCCCCTAATCCTCATCATCAATCAGCGCACTATCCTATAAAGGGACCGTACTAACCTAGACTTTTTTTTGCTTCTACCTCAGCAGGATCCAAGAGCGGACGAAAACTTTTGAGGGCTGCTCCAGTATTTTCCCCTCAGGCTCGTCCTTCCAGACCTCAGACCACAGAGCTTCAACAGGAGGATTGAGAGGTAATTCCTATCACGCTGCCATCATTTAATATCCAGCCAAGGGTGGAAGGAAGGTTAGGAACCCAGAAACCAGAAAGCCACCAACGGCAACTCTTTGTCTCCTTCCGTCCAAGCCTCCCGCTGCGTCTTTGCTTCAACGTCCAGAACTTCCACAAATCTTACAATTTTGCTTCCGCAGAGGTTTTTGCTCGTGCAACTTTCAAGCAGTCAACATATTTGAACAAATCACTGACATAAACGTTGAATGAGAAGCACAGAGGTCAGGAGTTGAGCTAAATTTAGTGTTTCACAGGTTTTGCTCCAGTTTTCCATAAAAGTCATAACATAGTCACAAGTAAAGGAAGAGATACCGTACTTTAACACACATATCAAATTTAATATGATCTAAAAGAAAAACAAAACAGACTACGAATCAAAAGTGGATTTTGGCCTATAGCGTTCTGGGCGACGTTTTGCATTTCTCAAAGAAAAATGCCCTGTGCTTACTTTGCTTTTTAGGCTGTTGGAATGGTTCAAATCCCGAAAAGGATATAACATTTCTTCAGAGTTTCTCGAGAGGTAATCAAGAAGGGCAAAATAGTGCAAGATTTTACGAAAAACGAGAAAAGTAGCACAAAACACCAGTCCGAGGGAGCAGAGTGGAAGAATGCACGAGTTTGCGGTGATCACCTTCTTAAAGGTTTGTTTGATTAACTTTTGTCATGTATTATTTTTTTGTTTATTTAAGTATTATCTTTATATTCTTTGTATTTCTGAAAACCATGTTTGTTTTGTAAAGCATAGATGTTGACATCTATGGTTATATTTTGATAAACAATCATAAAATAATATTTCAGCACATACACAATGTTAACATCTATAGTTATATTTTGATAATCAATATATTTTGATAAACAATCATAAAATAATCTTTCAGCACATACACAATGTTAACATCTATAGTTATATTTTGATAAACAATCATAAATGAATATTTCAGCACATACACAATGTTGACATCAATAGTTATATTTTGATAAACAATCATAAATGAATCTTTCAGCACATACACAATGTTGACATCTATAGTTATATTTTGATAAACAATCATAAATGAATCTTTCAGCACATACACAGTTAACATATATAGTTATATTTTGATAAACAATCCTAAGTGAATCTTTCAGCACATACACAATGCTAACATCTATAGTTATATTTTGATAATCATAAATGAATCTTTCAGCACATACACAATGTTGACATCAATAGTTATATGTTGATAAAGACAACAATCTAAAATCCAAATCTATTGTTATATTTTGATAAAGACAACCATCATAAATGAATCTTTCAGTACATACACAATGTTGACATTTATAATTATATTTTGATAAACAATCATAAATGAATCTTTCAGCACATACACAATGTTGACATCTATAATTATATTTTGATAAACAATCATAAATGAATCTTTCAGCACATACACAATGTTGACATCTACAGTTATATTTTGATAATCATAAATGAATCTTTCAGCTCATACACAATGTTGACATCTATAGTTATATGTTGATAAAGACAACAATCCAAAATCCAAATCTATTGTTATATTTTGATAAAGACAACCATCATAAATTAATCTTTCAGCACATACACAATGTTGACATCTATTGTTATATTGTGATAAAGACAATCATGAATGAATCTTTCAGCACATACACACTGTTGACATTTATAGTTATATTTTAATAATCCTAAGTGAATCTTTCAGCACATACACAATGTTGACATCTACAGTTATATTTTGATAAAAAATCATAAATGAATCGTTCAGCACATACACAATGTTGACATCTATAGTTATATTTTGATACAAAATCATAAATTAATCTTTCAGCACATACACAATGTTGACATCTACAGTTTTTTTTTTAATAAACAATCATAAAATAATCTTTCAGCACATACACAATGCTAACATCTATAGTTATATTTTGATAATCCTAAGTGAATCTTTCAGCACATACACAATGTTGACATCTATAGTTATATGTTGATAAAGATAACAATCCAAAATCCAAATCTATTGTTATATGTTGGTAAAGACAACCATCATAAATGAATCTTTCAGCACATACACAATGTTGACATCTATTGTTATATTTTGATAACGACAACAATCATGAATTAATCTTTCAGCACATACACACTGTTGACATTTATAGTTATATTTTAATAATCCTAAGTGAATCTTTCAGCACATGAACTACGTTGACATCTATAGTTATTCTTTCAGCACATACACAATGTTGACATCTATTGTTATATTTTGATAAACAATCATAAATGAATCTTTCAGCACATTAAAGACGGGGGAAAACACTCGTAAACGGCCCGTGCAACAACAAGGCAGCAAACATGCCAGTAAATGATAAATGGGTTATACTTGTATAGCGCTTTTCTACCTTCAAGGTACTCAAAGCGCTTTGACAGTATTTCCACATTCACCCATTCACACACACATTCACACACTGATGGAGGGAGCTGCTATGCAAGGCGCTAACCAGCAGCCATCAGGAGCAATGGTGAAGTGTCTTGCCCAAGGACACAACGGACGTGACTAGGATGGTAGAAGGTGGGGATTAAACCCCAGTAACCAGCAACTCCGATTGCTGACCCGGCCACTCTACCAACTTCGCCACGCCGTCCCTAGACACTTGCGACAACAACAAACATGGCAGTAGACACTTGCAACAACAACAAACATGGCAGTAGACACTTGTGACCACAACAAACATGGCAGTAGACACTTGCAACAACAACAAACATGGCAGTAGACCCAGAGTTAAATCATGAAATGCAACCTTTACCCGAGCAAAAACGAGGCATATTTATGTTTTGCCGTGTATAACGACGTCTGGAGCATACGATGGTTTAACATGTCTTAGAACGCGACCAACGTATACCGTATTATTCGGACTATAAGTCGCAGTTTTTTCCATAGTTTGGCCGGGGGTGCGACTTATACTCAGGAGCGACTTGTGTGAAATTATTAACACATTACCGTAAAATATCAAATAATATTATTTAGCTCATTCACGTAAGAGACTAGACGTATAAGATTTCATGGGATTTAGCGATTAGGAGTGACAGATTGTTTGGTAAACGTATAGCATGTTCTATATGTTATAGTTATTTGAATGACTCTTACCATAATATATTACGTTAACATACCAGGCACGTTCTCAGTTGGTTATTTATGCCTCTTATAACGTACACTTTTTCAGCCTGTTGTTCACTATTCTTTATTTATTTTAAATTGCCTTTCAAATGTCTATTCTTGGTGTTGGCTTTTATCAAATACATTTCCCCCAAAAATGTGACTTATACTCCAGTGCGACTTATATGTTTTTTTCCTTCTTTATTATTCAGTTTCAGCCGGTGCGACTTATACTCCGGAGCGACTTATACTCAGAAAAATACGGTACTCAAAGTTTTTTGATAAAGTATAGAAATAGATTTTATCGCAGAGTTTAGTTTTTTATGCTTTTAGCGGTAATATCTGCATACTTAAATAGGTTTGCTGCACAGTAGTAGTACAACCTATTCTAGTCATTCAACAATAAAATCATCTGGAACGACTCTTCCCTGTAAAAACCAGGGTCCCAATAATATCGACACCATTGTGGTGGAAAATTATATTATATGCCGATTCGCTAGCAGCTTTAATTCTGTTTATTTTTCATTTGAATTCCTCAGGTTATAAGCCGCATTTCTGGAAGAAATGCACGGTATTGTACTCACTCATTGTACTATACATGATATACGACGTGGGTGTCAATATCAGTCTGTGTTTACTTACTTGCAAATTGGCAGGGCTGCACTAAGTCATCAACAATGTTGACTTTTCCTCCTTTCCAAGAGATCATAAAAGACTATTTCAATGCGATCATTGTGCACGTTCATGCTTTGACTGAAAAGCACCAAAAAAAAAAAAAAAGAAACATAGGCTGGATAAAAGGCTCCGTAAAATGGGGGCGAAAGATGGGAAAAATGGAAAGAAAGAAAATAAAGGGCAGTAGAAGCAGTCCAGACACTGTAATTTAGTTTGTGCTGATGGCAAAGTCGGGATATGAAGAACATGAAATTTATAATGTTAAGTTTGGAAGCGTGCTTTCCCCTCTGCGCTCTTTCCAAGCGCTCTGCGAGTCCGACCGGGATCCATATTTGACTGGTGACAAATGGAGGCCTTTCCAGTTCAATTAGGGCTTTTAAGGGGAACGCTAAGCCAGGCAGCGGAGGAAATAAGACCGTCACTCAACGAGAACAGGACGGCCGAAAAGTCAACACGGCGAGCACACGTGAAAGCGTGCGGGCCAGAGCGCCTGGACTGGAAGCCGCAGCTGACGTACATGACAGCTTCCCCCTCCCGCCGTCACGCTCAGGTTCGCCGCCTGCAGCTGCACATCACACCTCGCCGCAAACATACCGGGCCAGAGTTTCTGGACTTTCTGGGTCCTTTCCCGCTAACACCGGGGATTAGTTGGGACGGATATAAATCAACCAATTTCCATGCATTCGAATTTACGGCTTTAGAAACGCAGTAAGGGAAAGACCACTTCTGAATAAAAGTCGTCAAAAAGGAGATTTATTCTGTTTTGTTTTGCACCGTCAAGTCTGTGTATTTGGAGGGTGAAAGCAAAACTACAAAACGGCAATAACGTACTTTCCGGACCATAGGGCGCATCGGATTACAAGGCGCACTGCAGATAAATTATCTATTTTTGATCTTTTTTCGGCATTAAAGGAGTCATATTATTATTATTTTTTTGTAAATGTAAAAGACTTCCTTGTGGTCTACATAACATGTAATGGTGGTTCTTTGGTCAAAATGTTGCATAGATGATGTTTTACAGATCATCTTCAACCCGCTTTGCGCCGTTTTGTGGGCGGTCTTATTTACGTGGCTCACCTTCGACAGCGTCTTCTTCCCGTCATCTTTGTTGCAAGGACGGGAGTGGAAGACGTGTCAAAAGATGGCGCTAACTGTTTTAATGACATTCCGACTTTACTTCAATCAATAACGGAGCAGCATCTCCTCATCTGGAAAAAACACCCGTGAAAAACTGCCCGACCGGAACTCTAACAACTAAAGTTCCCTGGGTGAATAATGTAAACTCACTACACCGGTATGTTTTAGCGCTTTCATGGCGAGTTTACTGACAGATATAAGAACTTTACACTACCTTATTTTAGAAATGGCAACATAAGAAGATAGAGAAAAAGAAGAAGCTTATCGACTACGGTGTCGGCACGGACTACAAAGGCGGACTTGCGCAGTTCTTCAGGATTTATGCAGATCCCAAATACAGATCTGCAGGTACCAGAAGGTAAGAAAAGTTGCTTTTGCATAATATTGCGAAACAAAACACCAGATATGTCCTACTAGAGAAAACTAATAAGCTTATCAACTACGGTGTCGGCACAGACTACAAAGGTGGACGCGCACAATTTTTTCGGATTTATGCAGATCCCAAATACATAAATAGCTTTTGCATAATATTGCGGAACAAATCGCCAGATATGTCTTACCTTATACACACACACACCACAATACTCCTATATTGAAGCAAATCAAACGGTGCGGCCTACAATTATCTTTTATGTTTGACTGCCATCTACTGGTCAAACTTATCATTACACCATGTACCAAATAAAATAGCTTCGAGGTGATTAAGCTCAAACAAACTCATTCCTTACATTAGGCGCACTGTCAACATTTTTCTAATCATTCCCAAAATTGCAACACCAACCCATTCATATCATATAGGATTATTGTAATAGTATATATATATATATATTTTTTTTTTTTTTTAAATGGTCGGTTTTCCCCTGAAATGTTCCAATTTCCAGGAATTTCCCATTCAAATGAATGGACATTTTTATAGTTCTACAATGCACTTAATTCTCAAAATGTTGCGCCATTTTTGAACACAATTCCAACCTTTTAATCATCCACCCACATTACTCTTCCGATTTTGAAAAACGTGTTTTCCCTTTCCCAAAATTCCCGGTTTTACCGGAATTTTCTCCCCATTGACAATGAATGGGCAATATACAAAACTCTCCATATCCCACATTTCTTTCCCAATTCGAACCGTTCCACCATCCAAACAGTTCATGTTCGAAAAAATTCCAGGAATTCCCAAAATTCCTCGTTTTCCTAAGCCTTATTTTCACCTCTTCCTGGAAAGTTTTCACAGTCTGCATTGTTCAACTGTTTTTGACCATTTCACCTTCAAAACATTGCTCTTAGTTGGGACGAAAAGTGCTCTTTTTTTTTCCTGTCAAAATTCACGGTTTTCTCGAAATTCCAAAATATCCATTCTCAATTCAAACTGTTACATCAACATTTTTCTACCGATTCCTAAAAGTTGCAACACCAACCCATTCCTATCACCTAGGATATTTGGGTTAGTATCAATATTTTCAAAAATGACCGGTTTTAAGAAAGTTTAAAATTTCCAGGAAATTCCCATTCAAATGAATGGACATATTCCTAGTTCTACAATGCCATAAATTTTCAAAATGTTGTGCCATTTTTAAACCCGATTCAGACCTTTTAATCATCCACCCACATTATTCTTCCGATTTCAAAAAACATGTTTTCCCTTTCCCAAAATTCCCGGTTTTACCAGAATGTTCTCCCCATTGACAATGAATGGGCAATATACAAAACTCTCCATATCCCACATTTCTCTCCCGATTCGAACCGTTCCACCATCCAAACACTCCACTCACCTAGGACAATCATTTTCCAAGTTAAAAAAAAATTCCAGGAATTCCCGATTTTCCAAAGTCCTATTTTCACCCCTTCCTGGAAAGTTTTCAGTCAGCATTTTCAACCGTTTTTGACCATTCCACCTTCATAACATTCCTCTTAGTTGGGACGAAAAATGCTCCTTTTTTTCCTGTCAAAATTCCCGGTTTTCCCGAAATACCCATTCTCAATTCAAACTGTTACTACGTCAACATTTTTCTACCGATTCCACAAGTTGCAACACCAACCCATTTCTATCATCTAGGATATTTGTGCTAGCATCAATATTTTCAAAAATGTCCGGTTTTCCCGAAATTTTTAAATTTCCAGGAATTTCCCATTCAAACGAACGGACATTATCATCGTTCTACAATGCCCTTAATTCTCAAAATGTTGCGCCATTTTTAAACCCACAGATTTCCAAAAAACATGCTTTCCCTGTCCTAAAATTCCCGGTTTTACCAGAAATTTGCCCCAATTGACAATGAATGGGCAATATACAAAACTCTCCATACCCCACATTTCTCAAGTGATTCGAACCGTTCCAACTTCCACACACTCCACTCACCCTGGACATTCAGGCATTTCAGTTCCACTCACATGTCAGAGTGCATACCACAATAACAGCTGTTCAATAATTAATGTTACATTAAACAAACAATAATATATCTCTTGCTTTGTATGATTGGTACTGTTTTATTATCCTCTCACACGGGATCCACCAGATGGGCCACATTTAGGGTTGTTCTGTAGACAATCTACGATTTAATTCTAAGATTTACTAATTCGCTGCAAAGTTCACATTTTCCTTTGTAATAAAAAGTAGTATCTTGTCTCCAAAGTGGTAAAAAAAAAAAAAAACGGAGGTGAGAAGTTTAACATCCTGGCGGTGGTATTTCCTCTCCCGACCACTCCTTGCACATGAATAGACAGTACAGTATATCACTAGTATGCAGACACACACACACACACACACACACACACACACACACACACACACACACACACACACACACACACACACACACACACACACACACACACACACACACACACACACACACACACACACACACACACACACACACACACACACACACACACACACACACACACACACACACACACACACGCCTGCAGTATATAATCAAAAGTGATTGTGGACACACACAATCAAAAGCCCCACAAAAAATGCTACAACGTTGACCCCCATGTGACTTCATCAGAGGATTCAGCAAAGATGGCGGGGGAACAGCACCTATGGGAGGTCAGACCTGAGCCGACACTCCCATATCGCATATTTCCCCGGCAAAAAAACTAAATTCCCAGCAAACTATTCATCTCCCAAAGTCCCAAAGTCGCCACACAACACGTAACATGTTTGTGCACCGAGCGCCGCACTCAAACTCTCCACCAAAGAGCGAGCAGCGCCTTTGCACATCAGGAAGCAAGACAAGAAAACGAAGAGGCGCGGTTCCACGCAGGTGTACTTACAGTCTGCCGAGTTTGGGGTTGGACTGGAAGAGAAGTTCTGGGAGAAGAGTCAGTTTGTTTCTGTTCAGACGGCTGAAATGTAGGAAAGAAGAAATGAATAATTCATACAGAGTACGACAAATAAACAATACAGTATGCAGCAGGGGTTCTTCACCCAACTGTTCTACTCAAATATTAACAGTGAATTAGTAATCTTACTCTTGATTTTAATCAGATTTAATACAAAACCCAAAACCAGTGAAGTTGGCACGTTGTGTAAATGGTAAATAAAAACAGAATACAATGATTTGCAAATCCTTTTCAACTAATATTCAATTGAATAGACTGCAAAGACAAGATATTTAATGTTCCAACTGAGAAACTAATTGTTTTTTTGTGCAAATAATCATTAACTTAGAATTTAATGGCAGCAACACATTGCAAAAAAGTTGTGACAGGGGCATTTTTACCACTGTGTTACATGGCTTTTCCATTTAACAACACTCAGTAAATGTTTGGGAACTGAGGAGACACATTTTTGAAGCTTTTCAGGTGGAATTATTTCCCATTCTTGCTTGACGTACAGCTTAAGTTGTTCAACAGTCCGGGGGTCTGCGTTGTGGTATTTTAGGCTTCATAATGCACCACACATTTTCAATGGGAGACAGGTCTGGACTACAGGCAGGCCAGTCTAGTACCCGCACTTTTTCTTACTATGAAGCCACGTTGATGTAACACGTGGCTTGGCAATGTCTTGCTGGAATAAGCAGGGGCGACCATGAAAAAGACGTTGCTTGGATTGCAACATATTTATTTATTTTTGAAGCGACATATGTTGCTCTAAAACCTGATGTACCTTTCAGCATTAATGATGCCTTCACAGATGTGTAAGTTACCCATGCCTTGGGCACTAATACACCCCCATACCATCACAGATGCTGGCTTTTAAACTTTGCGCCTATAACAATCCGGATGGTTCTTTTCCTCTTTGGTCCGGAGGACACGACGTCCACAGTTTCAAAAAACAATTTGAAATGTGGACTCGTCAGACCAGAGAACACTTTTCCACTTTGCATCAGTCCATCTTAAATGAGCTCGGGCACAGCAAAGCCGGCGGCGTTTCTGGGTGTTGTTGATAAATGGCTTTCACTTTGCATAGTAGAGTTTTAACTTGAACTTACAGATGTAGCGACCAACGGTAGTTACTGACAGTGGTTTTATGAAGTGTTCCTGAGCCCATGTGGTGATATCATTTACACACTGATGTCTCTTTTTGATGCAGTACCGCCTGAGGGATCCAAGGTCACAGGCATTCTATGTTACGTGCAGTGATTTCTCCAGATTCTCTGAACCTTTTGATGATATTACGGACCGTAGATGGTGAAATCCCTAAATTCCTTGCAATAGCTGGTTGAGAAATGTTGTTCTTAAACTGTTGCACAATTTGCTCACGCATCTGTTCACAAAGTGGTGACCCTCGCCCCGTCCTTGTGAATGACTGAGCATTTCATGGAAGCTGCTTTTATACCCAATCATGGCACCCACCTGTTCCCAATTAGCCTGTTCAGCTGTGGGATGTTCCAAATAAGTGTTTGATGAGCATTCCTTAACTTTATCACTCTTTTTTGCCACTTGTGCCAGCTTTTTTGAAACGTGTTGCAGGCATCAAATTCCAAATGAGCTAATATTGGCAAAAAATAACAAAGTTTTCCAGTTGGAACATTAAATATCTTGTCTTTGCAGTCTATTCAATTGAATATAAGTTGAAAAGGATTTGCAAATCATTGTATTCTGTTTTTATTTACCATTTACACAACACTGCTTTTGGGTTTTGTAATTACATCTAACCTACTTAGAGCTTAACAGGATACACCTTGTCAAACGATATTAAAGCATGTGGTAAACGCAAAGATTATCATCAAGGCTAAGATCAGGCTGATACAATAATAAATACTCGTAAACAAAGTGCTCTGATACAAAAATTAAATGTACAAACATTTATTTAGTGCTAAAATCATTTCTAAATAAAGTAGTAGTGAATAATTATAATATATATGTATTTTAACTAAACTGTCCAAAAGTAGCCACTTTAGTCATAATTTTTGCGCTTAACACATTTCTCTATGACTTTAGCTACAGACTTCTTCTGTTTGTGTGATATTGTCATTACTGCCACACGTGGTGGAAAAGTGTTTTACACCCGAGCCCATACGGACCACAGCTGAGAGAAATATATTTTCGGTGGCCTTCTAGGGGGCGCTTGCCCCATGGTTAAGAATCACTGGCCTACAGGGGAGGATGTGGGCATATTCAATGTGAATGATTGATTGGGATTCATGATGGGTTCAAAGGTCAGACTCAGGGGAGACTGTGGGGTTTCCTGTGATCATGACCCTCAGGTTATCATGTGCAACCTTTAAATGCACTTATCACCGGCAGGCCCTGATGGCGAGAGAGTACAAAGTGAAAAAGAAGTTTCCCGATATGTAAAGTTACTGCAGCTTCTTCAACAAATATTTAAACTATATTCTAGGTAGCTAGCATATTTGTTATGAGGCCATATTTGGAGAGTCGCTGGTATTAATTAAATGTACAATTAAATACACACACACGTTGACAACAGGTTAAAACGCCACCTTAATTTATCAAAATATTAATCATTTAAATTAAAATATGTTTTGAAAAAGAATTAAAAATATACAATAAAGAAATAAAAATAGAAAATTTAAATTATAATAGTAGTAATAATAGCAATAAAATAAATCGAGAATAACCTTAGGGTTTAACATGATCAGTAAAAAGCCTGATTAAAAAGATGTGTTCTGAACCTATATACTTAATAATAATTGAGAGTGCATGAGAAAGTACAAGTATCTCTCTTTGACCACATGGTCATTAATTACAAATTATATCGCAAAACACATCAGCAACAGAACCAATGTTGTATTTGGAGACGCAAGATTGTCTTGTAAAACAATTTCCAGTTTTACAGGAATTTTCTCCCCATTGACAATGAATGGGCAATATACAAAACTCTCCATATCCCACATTTCTCCCCTGATTCGAACTGTTACACCATCCAAACACTTCACTTACCTAGGACAATCATTTTCCAAGTTAAAAAAAATTCCAGAGATTCCCAGAAATCCCGGTTTTACAAAGCCTTATTTTCCCTTCTTTCTGGAAAGTTTTCACAGTGCCCATTTTTCAATCGTTTTTGACCATTCCACCTTCAAAACATTCCTCTTAGTTGGGACGACAAATGCTCCTATTTTTTTCCTGTCAAAATTCCCGGTTTTCCCAAAATTCCAATTCTCAAATCAGTTTTTTTTTGTTTGTTTTTTGTTTTCTTTTATTAAATCAACATAAAAAACACAAGATATACTTACAATTAGTGGACCAACCCAAAAAAACTCCCCCACTCATTCACACAAAAGGGTTGTTTCCTTTTGTTATTAATATTTTGGTTCCTACAATATATATCAATTCAGTCTGCAAGGGATACAGTCAATTCAAAGTGTTACTAGGTCAAAAAAATGTTACCGATTCCAAAAATTGCAACACCAACCCATTCATATCATCTAGGATATCTGTGCTGGTATCAATATTTTCAAAAATGTCCGGTTTTCCCAAAATGTTCCAATTTCCGGAAAAGTGCCATTCAAATGAATGGACATATTCATAGTTCTACAATGCCCTAAATTCTCAAAATGTTGCGCCATTTTTAATCCTCATTCTGGCCATTTAATCATCCACCCACATTACTCTTCCGATTTCAAAAAACATGTTTTCCCTCTCCCAAAATTCCCGGTTTTACTGGAATTTTCTCCCCATTGACAATGAATGGGCAATATACAAAATTCTCCATATCCAACATGTCTCCCCTGATTCGAACCGTTACACCATCCAAACACTCCACTTACCTAGTACAATCATTTTCCAAGTTCCAAAAAATTCCAGGGATTCCCAGAAAACCCGGTTTTACAAAGCCTTATTTTCCCTTCTTTCTGGAAAGTTTTCACAGTGCCCATTTTTCAATCGTTTTTGACCTTTCCACCTTCAAAACATTCCTCTTAGTTGGGACGACAAATACTCCTATTTTTTTCCTGTCAAAATTCCCAGTTTTCCCAAAATTCCAATTCTCAAATCATTTTTTTTTGTTTGTTTTTTGTTTTCTTTTATTAAATCAACATAAAAAACACAAGATACACTTACAATTAGTGGACCAACCCAAAAAAAACTCCCACTCTCATTCACACAAAAGGGTTGTTTCCTTTTGTTATTAATATTCTGGTTCCTACAATATATATCAATTCAGTCTGCAAGGGATACAGTCAATTCAAAGTGTTACTAGGTCAAAAAAATGTTACCGATTCCAAAAATTGCAACACCAACCCATTCATATCATCTAGGATATCTGTGCTCGTATCAATATTTTCAAAAACGTCCGGTTTTCCCGAAATGTTCAAATTTCCGGGAAAGTCCCATTCAAATGAATGGACATATTCATAGTTCTTCAATGCCCTAAAATCTCAAAATGTTGCGCCATTTTTAAACCCCATTCTGACCATTTAATCATCCACCCACATTACTCTTCCGATTTCGAAAAACATGTTTTCCCTTTCCCAAAAATCGCGGTTTTACCGGAATGTTCTCCCCATTGACAATGAATGGGAAACAGGCAAAACTCTCCATATCCCGCATTTCTCCCCCGATTTGAACGGTTCCACCATCCAAACACTCCACTCACCCTGTACATTCAAGCATTTCAGTTTCACTCTCACTTATCAGCGGTTTGCGCACACAGGGCATTCAACCACAATTCCTACAGGAATGGCAAATTCTAGTTACCGTACCATGTTCTGATAAAACTGATAGTAATTACTATGATTCAGATATGTTGTCATGCATAAATGGAAATAGGTAACATATAGATATTGTAAGTCTATACGTTAGGTGAGGAAAAAACACAGAATATTTCATCCCGACAAGCTTGTTTATTGTTGATTTTATCGTAAGTCTATGTATGTTCGAAATAAACTTTAAAAACTACAAGTACTCACACACATCCAAACGCCTCCTCCCTCTATGCTCATAATTAAAGCAGGCCAACAAAGGTTGGGACCAAAAGATGTATTGGTTCCTCAGAGACAAAATATGTGTGGAGTGTTAAAGGTCATAAGGTCAAAAAATAGAATCCACAGCGGAGAAGACACAGACACTGACCTTTGAACCTGTGGGATTCTGATAACAAGACCCCGACTTTCACCCGCCGCTGGAAAGGGAGTCCAAGAAGACAGGTCACACGCTCTAGAGGGGCCCCACGGTTCTCATTTAGCGTGAATAAGCGCGTGGAAAAATGTCAATAAATGAATGGCACGGGGCTTTGTGTGAAATGTTACCGCAAACGTATTCCTAGCCCCTTCCTGCTCCATCATTGAACATAATTTTATGGCTAATTCCCCAAGATAGCCTCATTGTCCCCTGTGGTGTTCTGTGTGCCAGGAACATGTGCAACTTTGTCTTAACTAAGCAAGTCTAAGACTCGATCTGACCATTCTAAGACTATGAACCCAAACTGATGACGCCTACTGAGGTATTGGCACCAGCTGCTAGACTAGATCTGACATTACTAAGTCTAGGACCCCGAACTGATGAAGCCTACTAAGGTATTGGCACCAGCCGCTAGACTAGATCTGACCAATCTAAGTCTAAGACTGGCTCTGACCAATCTAAGTCTATGAGCCCAAACTGATGAAGCCTACTGAGGTATTGGCACCAGCCGATAGACTAGTTCTGACCAATCCAAGTCTAAGACTCGATCTGACCAATCTAAGTCTATGAGCCCAAAACTGATGAAACCTACTGAGGTATTGGCACCAACCGCTAGACTAGATCTGACCAATCCAAGTCTAAGACTGGATCTGACCAATCTAAGTCTATGAGCCCAAACTGATGAAGCCTACTGAGGTATTGGCACCAGCCGCTAGACTAGTTCTGACCAATCCAAGACTAAGACTAGATCTGACCAATCCAAGTCTAAGACTGGATCTGACTAATCTAAGTCTATGAGCCCAAACTGATGAAGCCTACTGAGGTTTTGGCACCAGCCGCTAGACTAGATCTGACCAATCTAAGTCTGAGCCCAAACTGATGAAGCCTACTGAGGTATTGGCACCAGCCGCTAGACTAGTCTATGAGCCCAAACTGATGAAGCCTACTTAGGTATTGGCACCAGCCGCTAGACTAGTTCTGACCAATCCAAGTCTAAGACTCGATTTGACCAACCTAAGTCTAGGAGCCCAAACTGATGAAGCCTACTGAGGTATTGGCACCAGCTGCTAGCGTAGATCTGACCAATCTAAGTCTGAGCCCAAACTGATGAAGCCTACTGAGGTATTGGCACCAGCCACTAGACTAGATCTGACCAATCTAAGTCTATGAGCCCAAACTGATTAAGCCTACTGAGGTTTTGGCACCAGCCGCTAGACTAGATTCGACCAATCCAAGTCTAAGACTCAATCTGACCAATCTAAGTCTATGAGCCCAAACTGATGAAGCCTACCGAGGTATTGGAACCAGCTGCGAGACTAGATCTGACAAATCCAAGTCTAAGACTCGATTTGAGCAATCAAAGTCTATGAGCCCAAACTGATGAAGCCTACTGAAGTATTGGCACCAGCCACTAGACTAGATCTGACCAATCCAAGTCTATGAGCATGAACTGATGAAGCCTAATTGGATAAGAAAAAACTTCTAAGACAAACCAAACAGTCCAGTTGCGATGGATTAAATGCCCTAAGATGCCAACAACCTGGATGAATAAGAACCTTCTTAGACAAGTTTCGTTGTATTTTGAGTGCTATGACAAATAAAGCATCAAGTATCTTGTTCCTACTTAACATTTAAGCTAAAAAATAAACAATAACTATACATTTTTCCGTAGTAATTTACCGTAAGCAAAACAGTTAACTGTAAAATGAACGGATTCAAGGTCATATAGATCATGACCGTATTTTTTTTTACGGTGAATTCCTGGCAACCACAGCTGCCCACATTATACCATAAATTCTACAGATTTGTTTTGATTGTCTATGTAAAAAAAAACATGATACACTCTAGTACAAAACATGCATTAAATTAGAACCAAGTTTGATTTAAACAGTATAATAATATTTTTGTGGGCGGCATGGCGTAGTGGGTAGAGCACCCGTGTCAGAAACCTGAGGGTTGCAGGTTCGCTCCCCGCCTCTTACCATGCCGTTGTGTCCTTGGGCAGGACACTTCACCCTTGCCCCCGGTGCCACTCACACCGGTGAAAGAATGTTGAATGAATGATAGGTGGTGGTCGGAGGGGCCGTAGGCGCAAATTGGCAGCCACGCTTCCGTCAGTCTACCCCAGGGCAGCTGTGGCTACGAAAGTAGCTTACCACCACCAGGTGTGAATAAATGATGGGTTTTTAACATGTAAAGCGACTTTGGGTACTTAGAAAAGCGCTATATAAATCCCAGGTATTATTATTATTATTATTATTTTTGTATTAAAAAATCTGAAAACTTGGGGCTCAAAATAAAATTCTGCTTAGGGTCCCTGCATTTAATCTTTGACAATTGTCGCCATCTTCATGTCGAAAGTGGAAATGGACATCAGTTCCAGTGATTCATCAAATAATGACACGCGTCTTCTCACAATCTGGAAGCACTCGGGGTGTGTTACAACTTTATTAGACACACCGTGACTTTCGGGGGCCCCAGCGCGGGCCCCTGTGATGTGTGTGATTTATGTTATATTCACGTGTGGACAAAGATGGATGTCCTCGCCTGGGCAGAAGACGAGATAAGCTCCATCTTTTTCACGTTGAGGCGCGATAAATCATGCGTCCTCCTCACCCGTCACCTTTAACCTCAGCGGCATCAGAGGGGCTGTCGGCGAAGGCATTTTAATCACCGTTTTCGGTTATGAATGGGTTAAACCTTTCACTACTCACTCACAGGTCAGGGGTGCCCAAACTTTTTCCACTCAGTGCCACAGGCTGACAAGTCAAAGGATGCGGGGGCCATTTTGCTAGTTTTCAAATTCAAAACGAGTATAAAATATAGATTTTTTTAAGGAACTACAAAATAACATTTGAGTAGAAATTCTGTGTGAATGATAGGGGTGTAACGGTACACAAAAATTTTGGTTCGGTACGTACCTCGATTTAGAAGTCACGGTTCGGTTCATTTTCGGTACAGTAAGAAAACAAAATATAAATTTGTGGGTTATTTACCAAATTTGCAAAATCTTCCACCAAAAATATTTTTGTTAGTGTAATATTTGATGTGAAGTAATCGGAAGCTTGGATAGGTCAATAATTCATAATAACACTGATTTTGATTCAATATTATGTTTTGAGTAATGACAGTTTGAAAGAAAAAAAAAAGCTTTGCTTTATTAGTCAACATTGCAACTTCTTCTAAATTAAATTTAACCTTTAAGCTTTTTTATTTCACTTTTATGTTTTTGTTTATTTTAATAGTATTTTTAGAATGTGCCGTGGGCCTTTGAAACTTTAGCTGTGGGCCGCAAATGGCCTCCGGGGCACAATTTTGACACCCCTGCTATAGATAATACAAAATTTAATCTGATAAATCTATGGATAAAAAGCAGAGCCTGGCGACGCATGCGCGTTTATCATAACTCTCTCTCTCTCTCTCTCTCTCTCTCTCTCTCTGCCCCTCCCTCACCAATGCTGCTGCGCACACAATTTGTTTTGTTTTTAACCCCTTCTTAACCCTGAACGTACATTGAAAATACACGCAACCCTAACTCAGAATGCCGGACATTTGAGGCATTTAAGAAACTCCGCCCTGGCAGCTCCGCAAAAGAGGACATGTCCGGTGAAAAGAGGACGTATGGTCAGTCTATCGTAGCCCGTTAGCTGCTAGCATGCCATGTGTTAAGCCTCGGTGTGCCTTGTTTACACAACGTGCGTTACGCTACTTAATATGTCCGTGTGGAAACTCGTTCGGTACACCTCCGAACCGAACCCCCCGTACCGAAACAGTTCAATACAAATACACGCACCGTTACATCCCTAGTGAATGCTGAAGAGCCAAAGCCAAACCAATTAGCTTCAAATAAAATAAATATGAGCAAAATGAGCTAAAAAAGTTAGCATGCTAACAGTACTATGTAAAAATGCTACCAATAGCATGCTTACAGTTAGCATTAGTGAAATGACACTGCGGCATACACTTGCTAAATGAGCTAAAAAAAAATGTAGTATGCTAATCGCTAACTGTTACATGCGTCAAGTACGAAAATATACTATTCTGAAGTGTGGGCCTAAAAAAATGTGTTTAAAATGCTCGCCTGCTAACGTTAGCATTCATCAAGCACCAAACTATGACTGGAGGTGTACACCTACAAAATTAGCTAAGAAAAAGAACGCTAGCATATTAACGTTATCATGCGAACAGGTGTCCTTTGTCAAGGAACAAAATAGTTGACGCCGAGCCGGGTTCAGTTCTGTTCGATCATTTATATAGCACATTTTAAAAACAACCCCAGTTGGCCAAATTGCTGTACAGATATAAGAAACAACTAAAAAAATAGTGCACAGAGTTTCACATTTACATTGTAACACAGAAGCATGAATAAAATACAATACCCAGCAGTGACCAGACATTGAAACAACGTTGAGAACTTGTTGACTTATGTCCTGACGTTGAGCAACTCAAACCTAACGTTGAAACAACATGCTTTTTGACAAAGTTTATTCAATGTTGGGTTCTGACGTTGATTTGACCATTAAATTTGTAATTTCCCAACCAAAATTCTACAACACGAATACAACGTTGAAACAACATGCTTTTTGACATTTAATCAATGTTGGGTTCTGACGTTGATTTGACCATTGAATTAGGGTAATTTCCCAACCAATATTCTACAAAACTTTAACATGCTTTTTTGACTACGTTTAATCAATGTTGGGTTCTGATGTTGAGTTGACCATTGAAATCTGGTCATTTTTCAACCAATATGAATGCAGCTGAGATAGGCTCCAGCACCCCCCGCGACCCCGGACGGGACAAGCGGTAGGAAATGGATGAATGGATGTATGGATTTCACAACATAAATACAACTTTAACATGCTTTTTGACGTTTATTCAAAGTCTGGTTGTGACGTTGATTTAACCATTGAATTTTGATCATTTGCCAACCAATATTCTACAACATAAATACAACTTTAACATGCTTTTTGACAACATTTAATCAATGTTGGGTTCTGACGTTGATTTTACCATTGAATTATGGTCATTTTCCAACCTATATTGTACAACACAAATACAATGTTGAAACAACATGCTGTTTGACGTTGATTTGACCATTGAATTTTGATCATTTGCCAACCAATATTGTACAACAAATACAACTTCAACAACATGCTTTTTGACAACATTTAAACAATGTCGGGTTCTGACGTTGATTTGACTATTGAATTTTGGTCATTTCCCAACCAATATTTTACAACACAAATACAACGTTGAAACAACATGCTTTTTTGACAACGTTTAATCAATGTTGGGTTCTGACGTTGATTTGACCATTGAATTATGGTCATTTTCCAACCTATATTGTACAACACAAATACAACGTTGAAACATGCTGTTTGACGTTTATTCAATGTCATCTTGTGACGTTGATTTGACCATTGAATTTTGGTCATTTGCCAACCAATATTCTACATAACAAATACAACTTTAACAACATGCTTTTTGACAACATTTAATCAATGTTGGGTTCTGACGTTGATTTGACCATTGAAATTTGGTCAATTCCCCAACCAAAAACGTGGATCCAACAGACACCAACGTTGTCTCAATTTACAAATATAACTATTTTTCAAAGTTGTTTCAAAGCCACTTTTAAAGGACATGTACACTACCGTTCAAAAGTTTGGGGTCACCCAAACAATATTGTGGAATAGCCTTCATTTCTAAGAACAAGAATAGACTGTGGAGTTTCAGATGAAAGTTCTCTTTTTCTGGCCATTTTGAGCGTTTAATTGACCCCACAAATGTGATGCTCCAGAAACTCAATCTGCTCAAAGGAAGGTCAGTTTTATAGCTTCTGTAACGAGCTAAACTGTTTTCAAATGTGTGAACATGATTGCACAAGGGTTTTCTAATCATCAATTAACCTTCTGAGTCAATGAGCAATCACATTGTACCATTAGAACACTGGAGTGATAGTTGCTGGAAATGGGCCTCTATACACCTATGTAGATATTGCACCAAAAACCAGACATTTGCAGCTAGAATAGTCATTTACCACATTAGCAATGTATAGAGTGTATTTCTTTAAAGTTAAGACTAGTTTAAAGTTATCTTCATTGAAAAGTACAGTGCTTTTCCTTCAAAAATAAGGACATTTCAATGTGACCCCAAACTTTTGAACGGTAGTGTATGTATAATCAACGTATCAATGTCTTGTGCCTACTGGGTAGTAAAATACACCTGAAAAGAAGTGCACAATATATCACCTAAAAATACTATAATGATGAGGTGTGTACTAAACTATAATACTAGAATGCCAACGATTGTGCTACGGGCCGCAAATGGCCCCCGGGCCGCACTTCTGGCACCCCTGTCATAGGTTACACGGCATGGGTTTGTTTTGCACATAATTCATCATAGTCGCTGTCAAAAGCAAACATGTTTTAATTGAAAGAGCATGCACACTTTGCCCCCGCAGGCTCTTCCTTCCGTGAACTCTGACCCGCTTCTGACGCAGCACATTTGAAGACGTCTTTAAAGTGAGACTCGCCCATCACGTCCGCCCCTGCGTGAATTCCCGGCCGCCCCGCCCCGCCCTGCCCGCGCTATCGCAGGTTCAATCTGCGCTGACGTACACATGTCGCTGCCACTCAGCGGGTTTTCCACCTGACACTCGCCAACTGATCTGGAGCCATGATTCCGTCAAAACGCCAATCAAAGCTGGGACTCGGGACCGCCTTCGATGACGGACGGCGGTCTTAGGTGCGCCGCCGTCTGCGGACTCGCCACAGGCCGCGTGCCTTGATCATCAAATAATCGACTTTGCAAAACCAACACTTTCAGTGACTCACAGGTAATGGGGTCAGTCCGTGAGCCAAGCTCACCAATTAGCTCATTACGTGTGTTTTTAGAAGGTTTCTGCAGAAGAAACAAGCAGTATTTTTTTATTTTTCTAAGGTAGCAAGTCATTTTCTTAAAAAATAAGGACATTTAAGTAAAAAAAGTTCAGTTCACCATATGTCTGCGTTCAAAGAACTCCGGCTTATTAGTGATTCCCAGAGCCTCCAAAAAGTCTGCGGGCTATAGAGCGTTTTCTATTCGGGCTCCATTACTCTGGAATGGTACCTCAATAGAAGCATTTAAGTCCCATCTTAAAACTCATTTATACACCCTAGCCTTTAAAAATAGACCTCTTTCTATACCAGTTGATCTGCCGTCTCTTTTTCTGCTCTGCCCCTCTCTCCTGCGTGGAGAGTTTATCAGGTGACCACGGATCAGCTTAGCTGACCCACGTCTGTGGTCCCTTCCAAGGTTTCTCGTTTCCATTGAGGGTTTTTTCTTGCCCTGATGTGGGATCTGAGCCGA
>NC_084758.1:17526800-17536800 GCF_033978785.1 Entelurus aequoreus
TAGTTTCTATGTAACTGTTTTTATATTGTTTTACTTTTTTTTTATTCAAGAAAATTTTTAATTTATTCATCTTATTTTATTTGTTTTTTTGTTTTTTTAAAAAGGACCTTATCTTCACCATACCTGGTTGTCCAAATTAGGCATAATAATGTGTTAATTCCACGACTGTATATATTGGTATCGGTTGATATCGGTATCGGTAATTAAGGGTTTGGTCAATATCTGAATATCTGATATCGGCAAAAAGCCATTATCGGACATCCCTACTTACAATGTTGTTGTACAATGACAATAAAGATATTGTCACGGCGGGGTCGCATCTTTATGCGGGGTCGTTCTCTCAGGAATGCAGACGGAAAACTCCGGACGAAAACATGAAGGTAGGAATGATTTATTGTCCCTAAATCATGCAAAACACAAGACAAGCAAAAAGGATGCGTGCCGATCGCACGCGGAAGCTAAGGCAAAAACTTAGCGCGGGAAACATAGAAGCTAACACGTAGCATGGACTTGAGACAAGCAATACTCACAAAACCTTGGCATGAAACAAACAACCTCAGTAGCAGGTTGCATGAAGCAAATAATGACGCCAGGCCGACTGACTGGCAAAGGCAGGCTTAGAAAATGCCTCTGATTAGCGCTCAGGTAGCAGGTGAGCAGCTGAATACTAATCAGAGACAGGTGAACATAATTAGCAACCATGGCAACCAAAACAAACTCAGGGAGATGCACACACAGGAACTAAAAGGAGTCCAAAACTAACAGAACGCAAAACATGATCTAGACCACAGATCATGACAGATATATTCTATTCTATTCTAATATTCTACAACACAAATACAACGTTGAAACATGTTTTTTGAAGAAGTTTAATCAATGTTGGGTTCTGACGTTGATTTGGCCATTGAATTTTGGTCATTCCCCAACTAATATTATACAACACAACGTTGAAACATGCTTTTTGACGACGTTTAATCAATGTTGGGTTCTGACATTGATTAGACCATTGAATTTTGGTTATTCCCCAACTAATATTATACAACACAACGTTGAAACAACATGCTTTTTGACGACGTTTATTCAATGTCAGGTTGTGACATTGAATTTTGGTCATTTCCCAACCAACAACGTGGAGCCAACGTTAGACATCGTTGTCTCAATTTACAAATACAACTATTTTGTAATAATATTAATCAACATGGTATCAATGTCTTGTGCCTGCTGGGTTATTGTGGATCGTATAAATATATTTTCAACCAAATTGTAATCTTGTAGTAAGGCTGGACAATATGGCAAAAATAATTATTTCACCATTAACAAGATTATTCATTCATTTGAAAACATGAGTATTTATTTTACCACCAAAACTCAACTGTAAGTATAATTTCAAACAACAAAGGATATACATTAATAATCAATAAACCACAACAAGTTAAATCATAATAGTAATAATACATTTAAATTATAGCAATATAAAAAAAACACTGAATTCTTTTTTTCCGTTAATTTTTTATTGTTTTATACCTGTAAATAAAATTTTATAAACAATTGTTGATTAATTGCAAAAATTGTCACACTTACAGCTGTTCGAGCAGCACAGTTACAGTATAAATAAATATTTATGAATGAAGTAGTCATCTTCGTTGTTGGTAAGCACATGCCTAAAACAACTTAAGTGGCATCTAGAAGTTGATGGGGAAATTAGAGCCATTAAATATGTGGACGTTTATTATCTGACTATTCGTTAAGATAATCGTCGACTAAACTATCAAAATTATCGCTAGTCGCAGCCATATCGGCAATAATATGTAGGTCAACATATCGTCAAGCAAAATTTGTCATCGGGTCGTTCAAAAAAGTAACAATAATTCCTTTCCTTGATAACCAATTTCATTTACGAAGGATTCCGTGACTAGATCCATTACCGTATTTTCCGGACTATAAGGCGAACTTAAAATCATTTTTTTTCCTCAAAACTCATCATTGTGCCTTATAACCTGGTGCGCCTAATGTAAGGAATAAGTCCGGTTGAGCTTACCGACCTCAAGGCTCTTTTATTTGGTACATAGTGTAATGATTAGTGTGACCAGTAGATGGCAGTCACACAAGAAATAAGTGTAGGCTGCACTATGATGGCAATATGACTCAAGTAAACAACACCAACATTTTACATGTTCCATTAAAAATATAGAACATTACACACGGCGCTCAAAAATCTATCAAAATGTTTTAGTACGACTTTGGTAAACTATGAAGCCGCACTGCTTGATGTGCTTCAACATAAGAGTATTATTATGGTGTGTGTGTACAATATTATTTATTCTTTATTTTTAACATGGACATTTTGCTTTAATGTATACCCAAAAAATTATGAATAATAACAAATGTAGACATTGGATTATTCTTGATGTGGAAAACATTGTTAAAAATACTGAACAGTCTACTTGTTGCCAGAAATTATTTGATGTACACCAAATATCAATGATCATGCAGGTCGTCACTATTTGGTGTACATCAAATCCAAACTGTTTAATTGATGATAAAATAGAGTATTACTATGGTGTGTGTACAAGGTAAGACATATCTGGCATTTTGTTTCACAATATTATGCAAAAGCAACTTTTCCTACCTTCTGGTACCTGCTGATCTGTATTTGGGATCTGCATAAATCATGAAAAATTGTGCAAGTCCACCTTTGTACTCCGTGCCGACATCGTAGTAGATAAACTTCTTCTTTTTCTCTATCTTCTTGTTATGTGACATTCATCCTCCGCTGTTGCCATTTCTAATATAAAGTAGTGTAAAGTTCTTACTTGTATCTGTCAGTAAACTCGCCATGAAAGCGCTAAAACATACCGGTGTAGTGAGTTGACATTATTCACCCAAGGAACTTTAGTTATTAGAGAGTTCCGGTTGGACGGTTTTTCACGGGTGTTGAGGAGATGTTGCTCCGTTATTGATTGAAGTAAAGTCTGAATGTCATTAAAACAGTTAGCGCCATCTTTTGACACTTCTTCCACTCCCGTCCTTGCACGCTACACCGCTACAACAAAGATGACGGGGAGAAGACGCTGCTGAAGGTGAGCCACGTAAATAAGACCGCCCACAAAACGGCGCATCCGGAAACGACTGTCAGAAAGCGGCTTGAAGATGATCTGTAAAACATCATCTATGCAACATTTTGACCAAAGAACCACCATTACATGTTATGTAGACCACAAGGAAGTCTTTTACATTTAGAACAAAATAATAATAATTACAGATGTCGATAAATGCTTTAAAATGTAATATCGGAAATTATCGGTATCGTTTTTTGTTTGTTTTTTTAATCGGTATCGTTTTTTTAAATTATTTTATTTTTATTTTTTTATTAAATCAACATAAAAAACAAGATACACTTACAATTAGTGCACCTACCCCAAAAAACTCCCTTCCCCATTCACTCATTCACACTCATTCACACTCATTCACACAAAAGGGTTGTTTCTTTCTGTTATTAATACTCTGCTTCCTACAATATATATCAATATATATCAATACAGTCTGCAAGGGATACAGTCCGGAAGCACACATGATTGTGCGTGCTGCTGGTCCACTAATAGTACTAACCTTTAACATGTTCATTAATTACTAGTTTCTATGTAACTGTTTTTATATTGTTTTACTTCCTTTTTTATTTAAGAAAATGTTTTTTAATTTATTTCTTATTTTATTTATATTTATTTTTTTAAAAAGGACATTATCTTCACCATACCTGGTTGTCCAAATTAGGCATAATAATGTGTTAATTCCACGACTGTATACATCGTATCGGTTGATATCGGTATCGGTAATTAAAGAGTTGGACAATATCGGAATATCAGCAAAAAGCCATTATCGAACATCCCTAATAATAATATCACTCCTTTAATGCGCCCTATAAGCCGGTGGGCCTTTTATTTGAAAAAAGATCAAAAATAGACCATTCATCGGCGGTGCGCCTTATAATCCGGTGCGCCCTATGGAAAATACGCTCTATTTTTTGGGGAATTTTACTAAAGCTAACACAATAGATAATATTTGTTAGTAAACAACCGTGTGGTCTTACCACATTCTAATACAAGTTTTTAACAATAATTGTTACATATAAATGCATTTTCACACAGCCTCTCTCTATTATCACTGAGGGTTGGTTGAACAAACTGTAATTACACTATTTACTGTACATCATCCATGACCACGACCAACAGAACACACCAAACATGCACATCATTTGTGATAATAGCTCAATTGTGATGATTGCAACTAAGTAGGCTGCAAGGAGAAAGGAAAAAGTCACATTTTAGTGTTTTATCTCCTGACTGGTAAAGTGTGTGTGTGTGTGTGTGTGCGCAGTGTGTGTTTGCGAGATGCGGCTTGTACTTTCTCAGACTATCTCCACTTCCACAAACCATCTCCTCGCCAATTTGAAGAGATTTACAGTGGGGAAATGTCACGGCAGTTTCTCGGCGACCACATGAAACGAACCGCCAACCCATCACTCACACGCGCACGCACAGGCTCCTCCTCCCCCCCTCTATCTGTTGCACGTATTCAGCCTATACAAAAAATGGCCTCCAGTCTGGAGTTGTCACATTGGCCGACTGGAGCGCCCCCAAAGCCGCAGTGGTCGACAAATGTGCTTACAAATGAAAACACACACACATGCATCGGTTTATTTCCACTTCCCAGCCCGGTTTTGTGCAGCAAAGGAGCGTATTTTTATCTGCCGCTCGGCTTAGGAGTGCGCCCGTGTGATTATAGTTATTATAGGGCCTCACACACACACACACACACACACACATGCTACATTTACAAAGACCTACAGTCATCACAGACTTACAAGCCTTGACCTTTTAACACAGCATGCCTCATGTCTTTACAAGGTATTTATCAAAATACTTTAAAATTCATAATTTATTTCACTATTTTCATTTTGATCCTCAGAAATACATTATCATATTTTATCAATTTATTAGTATAGGTCAGGGGTCGGCAACCCGCGGCTCTAGAGCCGCATGCGGCTCTTTAGCGCCGCCCTAGTGGCTCTCAGGAGCTTTTTTAAAAATGTATGAAAAATGAAAAAAGATGAGGAAAAAAAAATAAGTTTTTGTTTTCATATGGTGTCCGTAGGAGGACAAACATGACGCAAACCTCCCTAATTGTTATAAATCACACTGTTTATATTAAACATGCTTCACTGATTTGAGTATTTGGCGAGCGCCGTTTTGTCCTACTAATTTTGGCGGTCCTTGAACTCACCGTAGTTTGTTTACAAGTATAACTTTCTCCGACTTCCTAGGACGTGTTTTATGCCACTTTTTCTGTCTCATTCTGTCCACCAAACTTTTAACGTTGTGCGTGAATGCACAAAGGTGAGTTTTGTTGATGTTATTGACTTGTGTGGAGTGCTAATCAGACATATTTGGTCACTGCATGACTGCAAGCTAATCGATGCTATTTAGGCTAGCTATATGTACATATTGCAGCATTATGCCTCATTTGTAGCTATATTTGAGCTCATTTAGTTTCCCTTAATTCAATTTATATCTCATGACACACTATCTGTATGTAATATGGCTTTTAATTTTTTGCGGCTCCAGACAGATTTGTTTTTGTATTTTTGGTCCAATATGGCTCTTTCAACATTTTGGGTTGCCGACCCCTGGTATAGGTGAAGCTATAAACACTGCAAGACGTGCTTTAAAACAGTGGTCCCCAACCTTTTTGTAGCTGCGGACCGGTCAACGCTTGAAAATTTGTCCCACGGACCGGGGAGGGTATGGTGTTTTTTTTTTTTGTTTTTTTGTTTTTTTTTGTCATAAAGAAATACAATCATGTGTGCTTACGGACTGTATCCCTGCAGACTGTATTGATCTATATTGATGTATAATGTATATATTGTGTTTTTTATGTTGATTTAATAACAAATAAAAAATATTATTTTTTTTTTATTTCTTGTGCGGCCCGGTACTAATCGGTCCACGGACCGGTACCGGTGGTTGGGGACCACTGCTTTAAAACATGGCTAGCTAGTTAGCAGCTAAAGCCCATCCGCAGTCGGCAGTGTTTTAGCTACTTCTAAATCACTAATCCTCGCCTCCATGGCGCCAAATAAAGTACGTTTCTTACAAGTATCATTATCACTGCAGGACGAGGAACAGCTAAAAATGCTTCACTACACACCGTGGGAGGATACGATAGCTAACCGCTAACAACAAACTAACTCTCCTCAAAGTAAACAAATGCCATGGGTGGATCTACACCAGGGGTCACCAACCTTTTTGAAACCAAGAGCTACTTCTTGGGTACTGATTAATGCGAAGGGCTACCAGTTTGATACACAAATAAATTGCCAGAAATAGCCAATTTGCTCAATTTACCTTTAACTCTATGTTATTATTAATAATTAATGATATTTACACTTAATTGAACGGTTTAAAAGAGGAGAAAACACGAAAAAATTTACAAATTTTGAAACATAGTTTATCTTCAATTTCGACTCTTTAAAATTCAAAATTCAACCGAAAAAAAGAAGAGAAAAACTAGCTAATTCGAATCTTTTTGAAAAAATAAAAAAAAGAATTTATGGAACATCATGAGTAATTTTTCTTGATTAAGATTACTTTTAGAATTTTGATGACATATTTTAAATAGGTTAAAATCCAATCTACACTTTGTTAGAATATATAACAAATTGGACCAAGCTATATTTCTAACAAAGACAAATCATTATTTCTTCTAGATTTTCCAGAACAAAAATTTTAAAAGGAATTCAAAAGACTTTGAAATAAGATTTACATTTGATTCTACAGATTTTCTAGATTTGCCAGAATATTTTTTTTAAATTTTAATCATAATAAGTTTAATAAATATTTCACAAATATTCTTCGTCGAAAAAACAGAAGCTAAAATGAAGAATTAAATTAAAATGTATTTATTATTCTTTACAATAAAAAAAATAAATGTACTTGAACATTGATTTAAATTGTCAGGAAAGAAGAGGAAGGAATTTAAAAGGTAAAAAGGTATATGTGTTTAAAAATCCTAAAATCATTTTTAAGGTTGTATTTTTTCTCTAAAATTGTCTTTCTGAAAGTTATAAGAAGCAAAGTAAAAAAATTAATGAATTTATTTAAACAAGTGAAGACCAAGTCTTTAAAATATTTTCTTGGATTTTCAAATTCTATTTAAGTTTTGTCTCTCTTAGAATTAAAAATGTCGAGCAAAGCGAGACCAGCTTGCTATTAAATAAATAAAATGTAAAAAATAGAGGCAGCTCACTGGTAAGTGCTGCTATTTGAGCTATTTTTAGAACAGGCCAGCGGGCTACTCATCTGGTCCTTACGGGCTACCTGGTGCCCGCGGGCACCGCGTTGGTGACCCCTGATCTACACAGACAGACTATAACAATACCAAGTACCGTATTTTTCGGAGTATACGTCGCACAGGCCGAAAATGCATAAAAAAGAAGGAAAAAAACATATATAAGTCGCACTGGAGTATAAGTCACATTTTTGGGGGAAATGTATTTGATAAAAGCCAACACCAAGAATAGACATTTGAAAGGCAATTCAAAATAAATAAAGAATAGTGAACAACAGGCTGAATAAGTGTACGTTATATGAGGCATAAATAACCAACTGAGAAGGTGCCTGGTATGTTAACGTAACATATTATGGTAAGAGTCATTCAAATAACTATAACATATAGAACATGCTATACGTTTACCAAACAATCTGTCACTCCTGATCGCTAAATCCCATGAAATCTTATACGTCTAGTCTCTTACGTGAATGAGCTAAATAATATTATTTGATATTTTACGGTAATGTGTTAATAATTTCACACATAAATCGCTCCTGAGTATAAGTCGCACCCCCGGCCAAACTATGAAAAAAACTGCGACTTATAGTCCGAAAAATACGGTTAAAAAGATTAAGATTAAAGATTAAAGTACCAATGATTGTCACACACACACTAGATGTGGTGAAATTTGTCCTCTGCATTTGACCCATCCCCTTGGGCAGCAGTGGGTAGCAGCGGCGCCGCGCCCGGGAATCATTTTGGTGATTTAACCCCCAATTCCAACCCTTTGTTGCTGAGTGCCAAGCAGGGAGGTTATGGGTCCCATTTTTATAGTCTTTGGTATGACTAGGGTGGGATTTGAACTACAACCTACCGATCTCAGGGCGGACACTCTAACCACTAGGCCACAAAGCCGTATATAGTGGATATGACAATGATTACATTGATATATTTTATTATCTCAAAAATATTTTGTCATTTTTTTATTGTTTACAAAGTCAGGAAAAATGTCACCAGACACAGGAGAACTTTAATTATGACCAATGTATGATCCTAAAACTACTTGGTATTGGATTGAGATCAAAATGTGTGGTATCATCCAAAACTAATGTAAAGTATCAAACTACAGAAGAATAACTGATTATTACCATTTAACTAAAGTGTAGATAGAACATGTTAAAACAGAAATTAAACAGATATTAACAGTATATGAACAAGTACAATAATAATTCATTTTCTACCACTTGTCCTTAATAATGTTTGACAGAACGAAACCATATGTTACTGCATATGTCAGCAGACTAAATTAGGAGCCTTTGTTTGCTTACTAACTACTAAAAGAGAGGTTTTCTAGTATGTTCACTATTTTATTTAATGCCTAAATTGTTCTTTGATTGCAATAAGAAATGTATGTTTCCTGTACCATAAGATGTTATGTTAAATAAAAGCCAATAATGAATTTTTTTTTGGTTCCCTTTATTTTGAAAAGTATCAAAAAGTATCATTTGGTACCAGTACCAAAATATCGGTATCGGGACAACACTAGTCTATGGTTATCATCACACGGTCTACTGTATGTTGGCCATCTGTTCTGGAGAATTACCGTATTTTCCAGACCGTATTATAAGGCGCACTGCCGATGAATGGTCTATTTTTTTTATTTTTTCATACATAAGGCGCATTAAAGGAGTCATATTTATTTTTTCTAAATGTAAAAGACTTCCTTGTGGTCTACATAACATGTAATGGTGGTTATTTGGTCAAAATGTTGCATAGATGATGTTTTACAGATCATCTTGAAGCTGCTTTCTGACAGTCGCTTGCGGATGCACCGTTCTGTGGGCGGTGTTATTTACGTGGCTCACCTTCGACAGCGTCTTCTCCCCGTCATCTTTGTTGTAGCGGTGTAGCGTGCAAGGACGGGAGTGGAAGAAGTGTCAAAAGATGGCGCTAACTGTTTTAATGACATTCAGACTTTACTTCAATCAATAACGGAGCAGCATCTCATCATCCGGAAATAACACGACCGGAAATGTGTCCCGTGAAAAAACGTCCGACCGGAACTCTCTAATAACTAAAGTTCCTTGGGTGAATAATGTAAACTCACTACACCGGTATGTTTTAGCGCTTTCATGGCGAGTTTGCGGACAAATACAAGTAAGAACTTTACACTACTTTATATTAGAAATGGCAACAGTGGAGGATGAATGTCCCATAACAAGAAGATAGAGAAAAAGAAGAAGCTTATCGACTACGATGTCCGCACGGACTACGAAGGCGCGCAAATTTTCAGGACTTATGCAGATCCCAAATACAGATCAGCAGGTACCAGAAGGTAAGAAAAGTTGCTTTTGCACAATATTACAGACAAAACGTCAGATATTATGTCTTACCTTATACACACACCATAATAATACTCCTATGTTTAATGCGCCTACAATCCATCAAGCGGTGCGGCTTCATAGCTTACCAAAATTCGTACTAAAACATTTTGATAGATTTTTGAGCGCCGTGTGTAATGTTCTATATTTTCAATGGAACATATAAAATGTTGGTGTTGTTTCCTTGAATCATATTGCCATCATAGTGCAGTCTACACTTATTTCTTATGTTTGACTGCCATTTACTGGTCACACTTATCATTACACCATGTACCAAATAAAATAGCTTTGAG
>NC_084758.1:17544300-17546800 GCF_033978785.1 Entelurus aequoreus
ATAGGGAAAGCAGGAAAACAATGGACCGGAAAAAGCACTCCAAGGTGTAATAAAGTTCAAAACAAAAAGGTATAATCCAATGAATAACTTTACTGAGAGATTTGAGCAGGGTACAAACACATGACCAACACTTTTACGACCAACCGGAAACATAGCAACCAGGCTAGCAACGCACCTTCTTTACGGCAGCTGGCGCAACGTTCTTAAAGCAACCACAGCACATACATATATATATATATATACATCTCCCTTTTTTAACTTTTGTTTTTCTTTCCTTGTAAACAAAACAAAATCACACTGTATATGTTTTGTCTGTCTAATTATAAATAATGCAGACGAGGCGTGTTGGCTGAGTTCTTGACGTTTACTTTCACAGCGTGCTCATAACTTCATTCTTAGCTGCCGGGGTGGCGACATGCAACAACACTTTTCGGGGCTACCGCGCATGCTCGTCACTCCCGTTGCATGCTGGGTAGTGTAGTTGTTATTTTCCCTAGCTCATAACATCACATCTTTCCCCCTATAAAGAAATAATGTTAACTCAATAAAGTGTATTTTTTATTTTAGCTTTAACTTTTCATTTTTTAGCACATTTGCAAACAACTTTTCTCTTCATAGAATTTTCTTTCAATAAAGAAATAAAGTGCAAAAATGTCAAAGCATCATAAACAGTTATGTCAAATAGCAGCAGAATTGCACTTTTTGGAGAGCTGTATTATTTTCAGTTTTGTGCCCAAGGGACTGATTTTATTTAACACTATATTATTATTTATACACCTATAGTGATCACAGAGACAGGTTGTTTTTGTGTAACTGTATATATTTGTTTTTCTGAAAAATCCCACTTAATATACTTTGGGTAACAACAGTCAATATTTGTTTTTTTTATTTTATTTTTTTAGGGGGGTAACAGTCAATATTTATTTATTTATTAGATTTTATTTTTTTCTTATATAATAAAAGTGAGCTTTTGTTAAACCAAATAGTGTGGTTTTTTCCATATACAACAACCTATCTGGACTCGATAAGAGAATCGATAAGGAATCGGTTCAATAAGAGGATTCGATAATGGGCTCGAACTCGATAATTTATTATCAAACATCATCCCTAGTCATGAGAGGCGGTGGTCTAAGGCGGCAGTCGGCAACCCGCGGTTCTAGAGCCGCATGCAGCTCTTTAGCGCCGCCCTAGTGGCTCTCTGAACCTCTTTCAGAGATGTGTGAAAATGGAAAAAGATGAAGAAAAATAAATATTTTTTGTTTTATATTTTCTGTAGGAGAACAAACACGACAAAAACTTTGTCAACAAAATTGTTAGAAATCCCACTGTTTATATTAAACATGCTTCACTGATGAGGTTTTGGCAAGCACGGCTTTGTCCTACTAATTTCAGCGATCCTTGAACTCATCGTAGTTTGTTTACATGTACAACTTTCTCCGATGCTGCCACAGACAGACGTGTTTTATGCCACTCCTTTGTCTCATTTTGTCCACCAAACATTTTACGCTGTGCGTGAATGCACAAAGGTGCGCTTTGTTGATTTAATTGGTTAGCTGGAGTGTGCTAATCAGGCATATTTGGTCATGTTACGACAGCAAGCTAATCGATGCTAACATGCTATTTAGGCTAGCTGTATGTACATATTGCATCATTATGCCTCGTTTGTAGGTATATTTGAGCTCAATTAATTTCCTTTACTTATGTCCTCTGTGTATTTAATTTATATTTGCATGACACATTATCTGTATGTAATATTGGCTGCATTTCTGATAGTTGCTAAAACGGTGCTTGCCAAATACTCTCATCAGTGAAGCATGTTTAATATAAACGGGGGATTTCTAACAATTAGTAAGGTTTGTGTCATGTATGTTCAACTACAAAAAAAATTTCACACATCTCTGAAAGAGGTCCAGGGAGCAAATAGGGCGGCGCTAAAGAGCTGACCTCAGGTTAGCTGAATAGATGTTTTACGGTAAGTGACTAAATGATGACCAGCAGACTGATTGCACAGAAGCTAACGTAACAATGCTAATTGCTAAATAATGCTCACAACAATGCAACATGACATTCAAGCTCAACTTTGAATAATACTGGACAATACTTAATATTACGTGCATAGAATCCTGCAGTGTCGCCTCTTTCTTTCTCTTATCTTTCACTCGTCCACACTTTCTCTCCGCTTCCTTTTCCCTCCAAACTGCTTTCTTTCTTCCTCTTCTAATCTTCCCCTCTTTTATCTCAACCTCTCACTCCTTTACAGTTGGCTACATTTCACCCCCCCCCCCCCCCCCCTCCATTGTTATCTTCATCTCTGTCGCTGGCAGTGGAAACTTGTGCTGTGTAGTGAGCCTCTCTGCATTTAAACAAGCAAGGTCAGGCGGAAAGATGCGTGATCGAGAGCCGATAGGGGGAAATGTAATCTGGTATATTGGTGTTTACTTTGAGATGCAACAATGGAAACAAATGGTAGCAAAAGGTCAGGCCCAAAGAAAAGATAATA
>NC_084758.1:17549300-17556800 GCF_033978785.1 Entelurus aequoreus
ACATGTTTTTTTTCTTCTAAAATGTAGTTGGTGCGGCTAATATCCCGGTGCGCTCTATAGTCCAAAAAACGCGCTGTATGATAATAGCTTCAATATAAAGGCAACCTGATTTTCCATTCTACAGGTACCTCAAGTCTCGCTGTTGACTCTGGCAAACTTATTAATACCCTTAAAACACTTCAAATTGATGTAGAAAGATACTTAAGATATTGTCCGTATAGTTTCAAGTTTCAGGATGGACGGTTTCACCCTGGAACGGACTGATTCTATTAGACTTAATTTTAGACTTCGACAAACTTTATTGATCCACAAGGAAAATTGTTCCACACAGTAGCTCAGTTACAAAGGATGGAAAGGGTAAGTATGGAAAGGATAATGCAGGTATAAAGTAGACTAAAAATGCAATATTAAATATAACAAATATGTCATATTTACATATATATACAGTATATAATATGTCATATCGGTATATAATATCTATCTCCATCGTTCCGCATGGCGAGCATCTTCACATGCAGTGTCCACTCTTAAAGCCTCACTCTCACTTGAACTCACCAGCTGGCAGTCTGACAGCCAACCAGCCCCTTTAGCACCAACGACTTAACAACTACTAGCCATTTCCGTGTGTGTGTGTGTGTGTTTACAAGAAGGGGTGGTAGACAAACAGCAGGTGTTCTGTCCGTAAAACTTGACCCACCAGTTGAGTGCGGTCTGGCTGTTGCACACGCGGAAAGAAGAAATATCAGGAAGGAATTGTAAATATATAATACTAATAATATAATATAATATATCAGATAAGTTGATTGGCAACACTAAATGGTCCCTAGTGTGTGAGTGTGAATGTTGTCTGTCTATCTGTGTTGGCCCTGTGATGAGGGGGCGACTTGTCCAGGGTGTACCCCGCCTTCCGCCCGATTGTAGCTGAGATAGGCTCCAGCGCCCCCCGCGACCCCGAAGGGAATAAGCGGTAGAAAATGGATGGATTATATACTGTATATATACACACTATGTAAATATTACATATGTTATATTGCTACTATGGTACATTCTTAGTCAACCTGCATTATCGTTTCCATCCTGACCCTTTCCATCCTTAGTAACTGAGCTATTATGTGGAACAATGTCCCTTGTGGATCAATAGTTTGTGTAAGTCTCAATAAATGACGAGGCTTACCGTATTTTTCGGAGTATAAGTCGCACCTGCCGAAAATGCATGATAAAGAAGGAAAAAAACATAAGTCGCACTGGAGTATAAGTTGCATTTTTGGGGGAAATGTATAAAATCTCATCCATCAAGAATAGACATTTGAAAGGCAATTTAAAATAAATAAAGAATAGTGAACAACAGGCTGAATAAGTGTACGTTATTTGAGGCATAAATAACCATACTTGCCAACCTTGAGACCTCCAATATCGGGAGGTGGGGGGGGGGGGGCTTGGTCGGGGGTGGGGGGGTGTGGTTGGGGCGGGTGGCGTGGTTAGGGCGTGGTTAAGAGGAGAGTATATTTACAGCTAGAATTCACCAACTCAAGTATTTAATATATATTTATATATATATATATATATTGTACTTGAAAGTACAATGCTTTGTTAAGGGTTGAATTGTCCATCCTCTTTCTATTCTCTGTCACTATTTTTCTAACCATGCTGAACACCCTCTCTGATGATGCATTGCTGTGTGGCACAAAAGTGCTTTCATCAAATGCACGAGAGTGTGGAATCTTCCATCTCTCCCTAGCATGGCCCAAAACGGGTCAATCCTTGCTTCCTGGGGAAGATCTTCCCTGGCAAGCAATTGGTACTCCAGTACTTGTACCCGGAGGCTGGTCAGGTCCAATCGCAGCTGCGGCAGACTTTTTTTGGGGGGGGCGTGGCCTCCCGCTCCGGCTGATTACCGGGAGTTTGTCGGGAGAAAATCTCTGTCGGGAGGTTGTCGGGAGAGGCGCTGAATATCGGGATTCTCCCGCTAAAAACGGGAGGGTTGGCAAGTATGCAAATAACCAACTGTTAACGTAACATATTATGGTAAGAGTCATTCAAATAACTATAACATATAGAACATGCTATACGTTTAACAATCTGTCACTCCTAATCGCTAAATCCCATGAAATCTTATACGTCTAGTCTCTTACGTGAATGAGCTAAATAATATCTGATATTTTACGGTAATGTGTTAATTTCACACATAAGTCACTCCTGAGTTTAAGTCGCACCAAACTATGAAAAAAACTGCGATTTATAGTCCAAAAAATACGGTAAATTAGAGCCTGACTTCAGTTCATCCAGCTCACCTCACCACGTCCTCATTTGCTTGACCTTTCACCTTCTTTGCTCCCCTTCTCTCCGCCCGTCTCGCTCAAGTGTACTCGACAAAGACCACTTCCCGCGCTAATCTCTTGTTATTTTTTCCACAAAGCACTTTTATCACTCTTTTTTTTGTTTTTTTCCCCCTTTTCTTTTACTCTCTCTCCGTGCTTCTCCCACTCGCAGATAGGTATGCTCCATTTCACCCTGGACAACTTTCAGCCACGCAAGGAATCCTAATTGCCCTCTTCCTTTTTCCAAACACTAGCCCGGCGCTACACCGCGTGTCCGTCACCAGAGGAAGGAGGGGGGAAAAAGACCGGGGAAGGAGACATTGTATTACATCTGCTCAAGAGACAGTCATATGGAGATGAACCTTGGATTTTAACTGGATAGTAAAGCGATACAAGCTTTAAAGCAGCAGTAGAGTGGAAAAACAAGTTGACTTGATTCGCTTAATTGTGTTTCATTGTATGCATTGAACCATATCCAGTTGTATCTACAACCCACAAAATATGTGAAAACCCCGTCAAAACATCACAAAAGGCCACAAATTCAGTCGGCCATTCTTAATATCCTGTAGTTTCCGTGGATTCTACATCACGGTAGTAACACTTCTGCACTCTCACCATATTATTAGATCAGTCATACTGGAAATACTCCAAAATTGGAAAGAGATTTTTTTTTGTATTAATTTTATTTATTTATTTGTATTTATTTGTATTTATTTATTCATGTATTTATTTGTTTTATTTATTTATTAATTTTTTGTTGCAGGTTTTACATATACTGTAATATTGTACATGGTAATTGGGATTTCTTATATATTGTATATGTTATATAAAAATATAATATATCATGGGGGACGGCGTGGCGCAGTTGGGAGAGTGGCCGCGCCAGCAACCTGAGGGTTCCTGGTTCGATCCCCACCTACTATCAACCTTGCCACGCCCGTTGTGTCCTTGGGCAAGACTTCACCTTTGCTCCTGGTGGGTCGTGGTTAGCGCCTTGCATGGCAGCTGCCGCCATCAGTGTGTGAATGTGTGTGTGTGAATGGGTGAATGTGGAAATAGTGTCAAGGCGCTGAGTAGCTTGAAGGTAGAAAAGCACTATATGATATACTGTATATATAATATGTAAATATTACATATATGCTATATTTTATATTGCTACTATGGTACATTTTTAGTCTAATTCCTGCATTATCCTTTCCATCCTTTGAAACTGAGCTACTGTGTGGAACAATTTCCCTTGTGGATCAATAAAGTTTGTCTAAGTCTAAGATGTGCTATGTATCATTCACAAGCCTTATGTGAGACAAGAACACATATGCTTGGCTTTTTTTATGCATTCAAAATCGTAAATAAATAGCTAACAATTGAGTCGACAGATTTCGTTCATTACACTCTCTCTAAAAACATCCAGACACTAACAATACTCCATTTACATGTCGTGACCTAAAAATTAACCAAATATGAGTGATTTTGTTATTATAAGTGCTAACGCAGATGGACTATTTTAGCGGCGCATTGATAGCAGTGAGCTAATGCTAATGGTTGACACACTGAGCCGACTGCTGCTTCTGCTTGGTCTCAAACTTGCTAAAAGTAAATTCTAGATTAGAATTCATGCTGCTAGTAGACAAATGTGGCCATGGAGCGACAGGCTGCTCGACTTTCACATCCCCCGAGATGGCGAAAAAGACGCTTGCTCCAGAAAAAAATTAGTTTAACCCTATGTAAGTATTGCGATTGATTCTTCATCTAAACGGAATTATGCGAGTTGGTCAGCATCCCAGCGAGTGTGGAAATTTTACAGTAAGTGTTTGTTTTTTTTTGGTTTATTATGGTTAGTTTGTATGTTTAGCACCTAGCAATGCTGCTAATACTACAGTGTCACAATAAAGCTACATCCGTTTAGCACTCGGCTTCTAAAACTTTTTGCTGATCCTTTTTGCGCTCTGTCTCAAAAATATAAGGTTCTGGATCATCATTTTCCCAAATAAATCGTTGTCTCTCGCAAAGTCTGCTTGATTAGCATTGTTGTTGATGGGGAAGGGATCTGGCTTCCTCATTCTCTCTAAAAATGGCTTGGGAATATCTATTTATCCGCAAACTTTGGAGTTTTTTTGGTGTCTTAATCATACATACATATATACATACATATATACATACATATATATATATACATATATACATACATATATATACACATATATACATACATATATATACACATATATATACACATATATACATATATAATGGGTTAAATGGGTTATACTTATATAGCGCTTTTTTCTACCTTCAAGGTACTCAAAGCGCTTTGACAGTATTTCCACATTTACCCATTCACCCATACATTCACACACTGATGGAGGGAGCTGCCATGATATATATATATACACATATATACATATATGTATACACATATATACATATATATATACATATACATATATATATACACACATATACATATATATACATATATATATACACATACATATATATACATATACATATACACATATACATATATATACATATACCCATTCACCCATACATTCACACACTGATGGAGGGAGCTGCCATACATATATATACCGTAATTTCCGGACTATAAGCCGCACCTGACTATAAGCCGCACCAGCTAAATTTAGGGGAACATACAGATTGCTCCATATATAAGCCGCACCCGACTATAAGCCGCAGGGTTTTGATGTGTAATTACCGTAGTATATAGGGGTTCCTGCTACCACGGAGGGGATTGTCGGGACAGAGATGACTGTTTGGGAACGCAAAGCGTCCCATTTATTAACAATAAATCTTTCAATCATTCAATCAAACTTTCACATCTTTGACATGGCGAACAGCATTCGTGCAGAGTACAAATAATACAACGGTGCAAAGTAATACAAAGTGCTCACCTGTACGTTATCAAAATAACCAGCCTACCGGTATATGAAAAGTCAGTCTTTAATCATTGTGTCATCGTCTTCCTCCTGCGTACTAAAACCACCGAAATCCTCTTCGTCGGTGTCGGAGAAGAACAGGCCGTAAATAAGCCGCACCCTTGTATAAGCCGCAGGGACCAGAACGAGGGGAAAAAGTAGCGGCTTATAGTCCGGAAATTACGGTACATATACATACATATACATATACACATATACACATATATATATATATACACATATACATATATATATATATACATATATATATACACATATACATATATATACATATACACATATACATATACACATATATACATATACATATACATACATATACATACATATACATACATATACATATATATTAGGGCTGCAACTAACAACTAATTTGATCATCGATTAATCTGTCGATTACTACGATTAATCGATTAATAATCGGATAAAGGAGACAAACTACATTTCTATCATTTCCAGTATTTTATTGAAAAAAAAACAGCATACTGGCACCATACTTATTTTGATTACTGTTTCTCAGCTGTTTGTAAATGTTGCAGTTTAGAAATAAAGGTTTATAAAAAATAAAAATAAAAAAAGGAGCCTCTGCACATGCGCATAGCATAGATCCAACGAATCGATGACTAAATTAATCGCCAGCTATTTTTATAATCGATTTTATCGATTAGTTGTTGCAGCCCTAATATATAAATATATACACACACAACACACACACACACACACACACACACACACACACACACACACACATTCTTTATATATATATATATATATATATATATATAAATAAACACACACACACACACACACACACACACACACACACACACACACATATATGATAATAGCTTAAATACAGAGGCAACTTGTTTTTCCACTCTACTGCTACTTTAAAATGAGTCAACACATATTTTATATTATAAATAGCTGGCAAGATAATTGTGTCCTGCTTGCAGTCAAGCATCATAATCTCGGGCTGCACGAGTGCTGCTGGGATCTGTGGTATATTGATGTTCGACTACCTTCCTGTCACAGGTGCTGAACTGGGTTCTTCATTCGACATCTTGTTTGGACTTTGTGTCATGTTGGGGAAACTGCCACGCGGCCCATGAGCAAACATTCGCACGGAAAGCAATGCCGTGGTTCCACATGTCGCAGAAGATGTTGCGTATGGACCGCATGGCACTGACCATCTGACCTTTCGTGCTCTGTCACCGGCCTGAAAGAAGACGGCGCCAAGGGAAACTGACTAAATCCAAGTAATTGTTGCATCTAAAAAGGAGATGAAAGGAGGAGACCAGACAGAAAGAAAATAAGTCTGTCACATTTTTTGAAGGCCACTTAGACTACGTTATACTTTGGTTCTGGTTCCCTGAGAAGATCACCATCCAAACCCATTGTGTGCACGAAACCTCCCCGTCAAGCCAAGCAAATGATTGTTTACGATAGCTTATATCATAAGTACACAAATTGCATTTCAGGACACATGAAGGAAAACCGGAACCTAAAGCCGGTTCTTGTTGAGAACCGCCTCCCAGGGTTTCGCTCCCTGGGAATTGTTTGACCGTTTTAACGATTTCCTTATCGCACGGCGCGGATTAGGAGTGCAAACGTTAGTTATTCACAAGACAGGAAGACAACAGGGCAACTTGCAATACTTGCAAAGTAGATATAGCATCAAATTGAGAAAAAAATTATTCAAAACAAGGAACGTCAATCCTCAGTAAAACTTCTGGAGCTTCGGTTTCTTCATGCCGATAACTATCTGTCTCACTGCACACGCTGGAAATGATTAAGGAGGGTAGAATAATACATTTATAGACAGTTCAATGTGAAAGCCGATGTGTTTAAAGTTAAAGTTAAAGTACCAATGATTGTCACACACACACTAGGTGTGGTGAAATTTGTCCTCTGCATTTGACCCTTCCCCTTGTCCACCCCCTGGGAGGTGAGGGGAGCAGTGGGCAGCAGCAGTGCCGCGCCCGGGAATCATTTTTGGTGATTTAACCCCCAATTCCAACCCTTGATGCTGAATGCCAAGCAGGGAGGTAATGGGTCCCATTTTTATAGTCTTTGGTATGACTCGGCCGGGGTTTGAGCTCACAACCTACCGATCTCAGGGCGGACACTCTAACCACTTTGCATTTAAGTAAACAGTCTCAAAGGAAGGCAGTTTCTGCCGATATATCCACATTTCCTTGACACACTGCCCCGACTTTCAG
>NC_084758.1:17559300-17569300 GCF_033978785.1 Entelurus aequoreus
CAATGTGTTTGCTCATTGGCTCAGAAGGCTAATTGATGATTGGAAAACCCTTGTGCAATCATGTTCACACATCTGAAAACAGTTTAGCTCGTTACAGAAGCTACAAAACTGACCTTCCTTTGAGCAGATTGAGTTTCTGGAGCATCACATTTGTGGGGTCAATTAAACGCTCAAAATGGCCAGAAAAAGAGAACTTTCATCTGAAACTCGACAGTCTATTCTTGTTCTTAGAAATGAAGGCTATTCCACAAAATTGTTTGGGTGACCCCAAACTTTTGAACGGTAGTGTATAACATACTCATATGCATATTTATACACACACACACACATACACATATATACACATATATACTAATATTATACATTATACACATATATACACACACACATACAGATATACATATGCACATACATATACACACGTACACACATACATGTATATATATATACACATATATACTATTATACATTATACACATATATACACACACATACACATTTCACACATATAGACATACAGATATACATATGCACATACATAGACACATACATATACACACATACATTTATACATTATACATATATATAAACATATATACACATAATACATTATACACATATACACATACAGATATACATATGCACATGCATATACACATTCATATATACATATACACACACATACATATACACATACATATATACACATACATACATATTTATACACACATACATGTACACAGACATACAGATATACATATGCACATACATATATACACACACATACATACATATACACATACACATTTACATATACACATTTTAATTGCATTCATTTATTTACTATAATAGGGACTTGTGTCGATGCTGGAACCAATTTTTCGTGTTTACACAGTTTTACGAAGAACTCTGCTTCACTGTACAAACTTTGATTTACGAACCGTTTTAAATACCAATTAAGTTTGTCAATTGAGGTACCTCTGCAAAGTGTAGCTACTGACGTTAGCAACCATTGAATGTGTTTGTCATAACAACAACATGACTGCAAATTGTTAGTTTCTTCTCTGGGACTGATTTTGTGTGTACGAGACAGAATGAGTGATTCCTCCATTTTGATTTAATTTAATGAGTAATTGTGAAAAAAAATAGACATTTTAAAAAAAATGTTCTGTTAAACCCCTAAAAGCAGACCTGGGCATTCTGCGGCCCGTGGGCCGCATCCGGCCCTTTGTCCCTGTCCAGCCCGCGTGAGGCCAATTATAAATTACAAAATACATTTTAAAAAGTATCTATGTCGAGTGTGCAATACAACGGTGCGGCTTTTGTTTTGAAAATCGTTATTTGTATTACTTCCGTGTGGACGTATGCGTGTGCGTGAATGTGAACAGCTGCAATCACAAATGACAAAATAAAGTTGAAAAAACATCTATGTCGTGCGCACAATACAACTGTGCTGCATTTATTTTGAAAAGTATTATTTATGGGCGTGTGTAACCTGCGAGTGAAGGTGCACATGCAGCGACAAGTGATGCACGGTTTACAACCGAGACGCTAAAAAGAAAAAAGTTGATGAAGAATGACGTGTTTCCAACAAGACATAACTGCAAAGCAACTTTCCCTCTAAGGTGCGTGCCTGCGCAATTGCGCACTGCTCAAGCGTCCGCTGCACGCAGCAAGTATATGCCGCGCACCAAATCAAATCCCATCTGAATTCTAAACAAAATAAACATATTTATTCTATGTAATTTTGCAATGCAACTTTGAGTGACAGTGACAACAAGCGGCCCTAACGGTGTTCGTCAACACCGTTCAATTGAACACCGTTCAATTATTGTAACGTCTATCGAGATGCTTCGAGGACAGGAATTATATCGATCACTTTATTGAGCAAAACTGTTTATATTCGGACATAACCACACCAAAAACATAAGTAAAACACTTCTATCGCGAAAAACCAGTCATTTTCTGCCATACAAACCAGGCCAAAACCAACTTGTCATCTGTCACCAACACGCATAGCACTAAACCACTGGTGCGTTTATGGCCACACAAAAAATCGGACAACTCAAACACCACACAAAGTTACACTATGACTCCTCAGTCATACGTGTGCTTATTTTACTGTCATTTATTATTAATGTTAATTTATTTATATTAGTCATGGAATGCTGTTACACACACTATGTTGAAGTATTACTATTATTAATTATTATTACTATTATTATTATTATTATTATTTATCTTACGGTATACATCAAAAATAATATTGAGCAAAATTTAATTGAAATATTGTCGATGTGGCCCTCCAGCAGTGCTCGGGTTGCTCATGCGGCCCCCGGTAAAAATTAATTGCCCACCCCTGCCTAAAAGGGTAACATAAGCTAGCCGGTGGTGTTCTTGTTTTATTTTCTGGCTTAAAAAAACGCCACTTTAATGAAGCCTCCAGCAAATTATTGGATGTGAGCTCACAATGTGGTCCCATAAAAAAATACAACACTTAAAAAAAAGAGTGGGAGAGGCTCAAAACTAGGAAGAAAGTGTTGCAATTTCTCATGTTTTGGATCACATTAACAAGATTCTTAATTAACCCGTAAGTAAAAGTCATGTAAGGAGGCAATAAATCACAGTGCTAAAAAAGATCCCCTATTACAAAGAAGGACTATTTAATGATGTCATAGGTGTCCTGAAAGCTGCTTTATGAGCACAAAACCTGAGAAGAAAAAAAAACGCTCATAGCTACATTTGTTTGCAGCACTTTAAAATGCTTTTGGAGGTTGCGGCTTTTAATGACGTCTGAAAGAACAGGCTTCGCTACACATCTTAAAGCAAAGCTATGCTAGTGTTGCTAGCATGTGTGTCCTCCTGTCCCACTGCTTAATGTTACGTTGTTGCATGTGATACATGGCATCTATTACGTTGTACGAGCGTAGTTACAGTGTATAGGGCTAAAAAGTGTGACGTGGAAACATTGCATTGTGGGTCTTGCTGGACTCTGACTCACTTATTTACATGGCTGAACGCAAGATGCTTAAGGTTTAGTTTTTTTTTCGCTGACAAGTTCAAAACATGTCATAATTACACAAAAAAAGCAAAGCCAAAAGAAGTCGGGTTATGAAGCTAATAGAGCCCAGAATAGCTTAGCCTGGATAACCGGACCATCAAACATGACTTTTAACGCCATCACCTGGGATGTTTCTGTGTGATTAGACTGGTAAGTTCGAATCAAAACACGATTTATTCTGTTTTACATGTAGCATTTAGTAAGATGTTGTGTTAGCCGAGCTAGCTGTGGGCGACAAACAACGTAGAGTAATTTGGAAAAAAAACATGTTCGCTTACTTTATGTCTTGGGTAAGCAGAATTATTTTATTATTAGTAGTATTATTCTCGGAGAGTTAGCGCATTGATCAAAGTATTTAAAAGTGACATTGTGCTTGTTTTTTCGGGGAAACCTGCGTATGAAACAATAGATCTACCCCAAGGTCATACAACTTCGTACTTGACACATGCTAACTGTTAACATGCTAATGTTAACATACCAGCATACTATAAATAGCAGGCTAACTTTTTTTCTGCTTATTTTGTAACCGTTTACCCCAGAGTCCTATAACTTGGTATGTGACACATGCTAACTGTTAGCATGCTAACCTTGTTTTTTTGCCATTTTCACAGAAGTACACCTTTGACTGGTAACAACTGTGTATATATGTGTACATATGACGTCCACAGTTTCCACAAACAATTAGAAATGTGGACTCGTCAGACCATGGAACACTTACACTTTGCATCAGTCCATCTTAGATGTGCTCGGGCCCAGCAAAGCTGGTGGCGTTTCTGGGTGTTGTTGATAAATGGCTTTGGCTTTGCAGAGTAGAGTTTTAACTTGCACTTACAGATGTAGCGACCAACTGTAGTTACTGATAGTGGTGTTCCGAAGTGTTCCTGAGCCCATGTGGTAATATCCTTTACACACTGATGTCGCTTTTTGATGCTGTACCGCCTGAGGGATCGAAGGTCACGGGCATTCAATGTTACGTGCAGTGAAATCTCCAGATTCTCTGAACCTATTGATGATAGGGACCGTAGATGGTGAAATCCCTAAATTCCTTGCGATAGCTGGTTGAAAAATGTTGTTCTTAAACTGTTCGACAATTTCCTCACGCATCTTTTGACAAAGTGGTGACCCTCGCCCCATCCTTGTTTGTGAATGACTGAGCTTTTCATGGAAGCTGCTTTTATACCCAATCATGCCACCTGTGGGACGTTCCAAATAAGTGTTTGATGAGCATTCCTCAACTTTCTCAGTCTTTTTTGCCACTTGTGCCAGCTTTTTTGAAACATGTTGCAGGCATCAAATTCCAAATGAGCTAATATTTGCAAAAAATAACGTTTTCCAGTTCGAATGTTTAATATCTTGTCTTTGCAGTCCATTCAATTGAATATAAGTTGAAAAGGATTTGCAAATCACCGTATTCTCTTTTTATTTACCATTTACACAACGTGCCAACTTCACTGGTTTTGGGGTTTGTAATTTAAAAGCCACCACAATGTATGATGGGAAAAAAGCAAAACTCTTCTTTCATGCAGAACACGTCGTTACAGAGAAGGAGGTCAGCTGGAGCATCACCCACTGACCTAGACGCAGACCCCAAAACTCCCCCGTGCCACTTGGCGAGCTGTCGGTGGATCAAACATGGCGACCGCACGATCGGAGTATTATATAAAAACGGCCTGAGAACAGCAAGCTCATTGTGGCTTTTTTTTTACGTCTTTAAAAAAAAAATGAGGGGGGAAAAAAAAAAAAGCGACGCGTCTGCAACAGCAATAACACTCATGACATCACCGTCGCTGTCCTGCCCGTGTGTTCCAGCAAAACCTTCTGACTGAGGCGCCCCGCAAACACACAGAAGTGCAGCACAAACAAAAACATCACTAAAAAGCTGCGCGGCGTCCAGAAAAAGAAAGAAAAAGAAACACTTTGTGGTTGGACGAGATTCATAGCGGCGACGACTAAAAACGGTCGGTGCGGTTCTTTTGACTTATCGGCACCACGGGCAGATTCCCGCCCGGGTCTTTGGAACGCTGCCTCGTAGATGGGAGGGGCGTGGCGGCTGTAGGAACCGCCGACCAATCAGCATCCAGTTTTGGCAAGAAAGGAGGCAAACGCACAGCAGCAGCAGCAGCATCCTGCTGTGTTGTGCACAGTGGTAGGTTGGCACGGCGAGGGGAAGTGGGAGCTGTGAGAACTCCAGTGGAGGGATGCTTCTGGCAAACTCTGTGTGTGTGTGTGTGTGTGTGTGTGTGTGTGTGTGTGTGTGTGTGTGTGTGTGTGTGTGTGTGTGTGTGTGTGTGTGTGTGTGTGTGTGTGTGTGTGTGTGTGTGTGTGGTGAGTTATTTGGGGGGCGACGGAAAAAAAGAAGAGTGAGAAATGAAGTTGGAAAGAGCTGGCGACCCATGCAGAGAAGGTCCAACACAAAAAGGTGTTATTGGTTACACGAAACCCGCTAAAATGTCCTTTGAAAACAAAAAAAACTACAAAAATAAAGTGATTCTGGCAAGAAGCGGGAAAAAAAAAACTAGAATCTGCGCAATTCCGGTAGGAATTGCGTGTGAACGCCACCGCTGAAACGCGCGTGCAGTCGATAAGGGTAGTATCAGGTACCATGTGTGACCATACTTGCCAACCTTGAGACCTCCGTTTTGGGAGATGGGGAGGGGTTGAGGTGGGCGGGGTTTGGTGGTAGCGGGGGTGTATATTGTAGCGTCCCGGAAGAGTTAGTGCTGCAAGGGCTTCAGGTATTTGTTCTGTTGTGTTTATGTTGTGTTACGTTTGTCATTCTTGTTTGGTGTGGGTTCACAGTGTGGCGCATATTTGTAACAGTGTTAAAGTTGTTTATACGGCTACCCTCAGTGTGACCTGTATGGCTGTTGATGCGGCTGTCTAAAAGCCGCATATATTATGTGAGTGGGCCGGCACGCTGTTTGAATGGGGGTAAAGCGGACGTGACGACAGGTTGTGGAGGACGCTAAAGGCAGTGCCTTTAAGGCACGCCCCCAATATTGTTGTCTGGGTGGAAATCGGGAGAAATTCAGGAGAATGGTTGCCCCAGGAGATTTTCGGTAGGGGCACTGAAATTCGGGAGTCTCCCGGGAAAATCGGGAGGGTTGGCAAGTATGTGTGACCACTCAAAAAGGTGTACTTCTGCGAAAATGGCACAAAAAAAAAACAAGGTTAGCATGCTAACAGTTAGCACGTGTCACATACCAAGTTATATGACTTTGGGGTAAACGGTTACAAAATGAGCCAAAAAAAAAAGTTAGCATGCTATTGTTAGTATGCCAACATGTTAACAGTTCGCATGTGTCAAGTACGAAGTTGTATGACTCTTGGGTAAACGGTTGAAAAATTTGCTAAAAAAGTTAGCATGTGTCACATACCAAGCTTTGGGACTCTGAGGTACCGTATTTTTCGGAGTATAAGTCGCTCTGGAGTATAAGTCGCACCGGCCGAAAATGCATACTAAAGAAGGAAAAAAACATAAGTCGCACTGGAGTATAAGTCGCATTTTTTGGGGAAATGTATTTGATAAAACCCAACACCAAGAATAGACATTTGTAAGGCAATTTAAAATAAAGAATAGAGAACAACAGGCTGAATAAGTGTACGTTACATGAGGCATAAATAACCAATTGAGAACGTGCCTGGTATGTTAACAGAACATTATGTTAAGAGTCATTCAAATAACTATAACATATAGGACACGCTATACATTTATCAAACAATCTGTCACTAGTCTCTAGTCTCTTACGTGAATGAGCTATATAATATTATTTGATATTTTACGCTAATGTGTTAATAATTTCACACATAAGTCGCTCCTGAGTATAAGTCGCACCCCCGGCCAAACTATGACAAAAACTGCAACTTATAGTCCGAAAAATACGGTAAACGGTTACAAAATGAGCAAAAAAGAAAAGTTAGCATGCTGATGATAGTTTGCTGGCATGTTAACGTTAGCATGTTAACAGTTATGTGTCAAGTACGAAGTTGTATGACTCTGGGGTAACCGGTTGAAAAATTTGCTAAAAAAGTTAGCATGTGTCACATACCAAGTTATGGGACTCTGGGGTAAACGGTTACAAACTTAGCACAAAAAAAAAGTTAGCATGCTATTGATAGTATGCCGGCATGTTAACGTTAGCATGTTAACAGTTATGTGTCAAGTACGAAGTTGTATGATCTTGGGGTAGACGGTTGAAAAATTTGCTAAAAACGTTAGCATGTGTCACATACCAAGTTATAGGACTCTGGGGTAAACGGTTACAAAATGAGCCAAAAAAAAGTTGGCATGCTATTGATAGTATGCCAGCATGTTAACGTTAGCATGTTAACAGTTAGCATGTGTCAAGTATTAAGTTCTATGACCTCGGGGTAGACGGTTGAAAAATTAGCTAAAAAAAGTTAGCACGCTAATGTTAACATGCTAACAGTGAGCATGTGTCACATACCAAGTTAGAGGACTCTGAGGTAAACGGTTGCAAAATGAGCTAAAAAAGTTAGCACATTAATTTCAGCATGGTAACAGTGAACGAGTGTCTCATATCAAGTTATATGACTCTGGGGTAAACGGTTACAAAATTAGCTAAAAAACAGTTGAAAGATTTGCTAAAAATGTTAGCATGTGTCACATACCAAGATATATGAGTCTAGGCTAAACAGTTCAAAAAAAGCATGTTAACAGTTAGCATGTGTCAAGTATGAAGTTTTATTTCTCTAGGGGTAAACGGTTGAAAAATTAGCTAAAAAAGTTAACATGCTAACAGTGAGCATGTGTCATACCAACATAAGCTAAACAAGTTAGCGTTAGGAGGATCCCCCGCTGGCCCCACTATGGACTGGACTCTCACGTTATTAACTGTATCCACTTGGCATCCATTGCACCGGTCACCCAAGGCCCTTTTGAGACATTTGTGATTAAGGGCTGTACAAGTAAACTTTGAGTGATTGATTGAGGAAAATTTATGAATTGATTTCGAATCTATCCATTTTTGTCTGCTTATCCGAGGTCGGGTCGCAGGGGAAGCAGCCTAAGTAGAGAAGCCCAGCCTTTCCTCTCCCCAGCCACTTCGTCCAGCTCCTCCCGAGGGATCCCGAGGCGTTCCCAGGCCAGCCAGGAGACAGTCTTCCCAACGTGTCCTGGGTCTTCCCCGGGGAGGTGTTTAGGTGGCATCCTGACCAGATGCCTGGACCACCTCATCTGGCTCCCCTCGATGCGGAGGAGCAGCGGCTTTACTTTGAGCTTCTCACCCTAAGGGAGAGCCCCGCCACCTGGCGGAGGAAACTAATTTTGGCTGCTTGTACCTGTGATCTTGTCCTTTCGGTCATAACCCAAGCTCATGACCATAGGTGAGGATGGGAACGTAGATCGACCGGTAAATTGAGAGCTGTGCCTTCTGGCTCAGCTCCTTCTTCCCCACAACGGATCGGTACAGCGTCCGCATTACTGAAGACGTCGCACCGATCCGCCTGTCGATCTCACAATCCACTCTTCCCTCACTCGTGAGCAAGACTCCGAGGTACTTGAACTCCTCCACATGGGGCAAGATCACTTTCCCAACCCGGAGATGGCCCTCCACCCTTTTCCGGGCGAGAACCATGGACTCGGACTTGGAGGTGCTGATTCCCATCCCAGTCGCTTCACACTCGGCTGTGAACCGATCCATCTGAATTTGTAAAACTTGCTATTTACAAGTGCACCTCTAGAATGCATGGTACAGAATAATTCTGACAGGGATGGACACTTCCATCGATATCGACCGCTATACCCGCACCTTTGTCCGTATGATCACCAAAATCTGAGGGCCTCTTCCATGGCCTGTGCCTCATCACAATCCAAAGTTCTGTAGGAATCGCCTTGGAATTTTTGGTGTAATCCTGCTAACTGTATGTGTGTTGCGTACTACGACTACTATACCACTGTTTACTTGGCACGGTGTCTGAAATGTGAACTGTGGAGCTCCTGGATAAAATACAATAACAACACTCCAGCGTATCGAGCAGGTGTGAATTGGCCCCGCGAGAAGCCAAGCAAGCTCTCGGCTTCGTTTTCCTCCGCTTTGTTCAGCCTGCCGAGCCTCAAATTAGATGCAAATGAGGTCTCAAGTGGCCTCCCAAGCAGGGAACATGAGAAGTGACTGGCTGGCCTCAGGAAAATGTACATATGTGAATGGAAAAAGAGAGAGAGAGGTGAGGCTGCCTTGTTAACCTTCCAAATGTTCTATTGATAGTCGGGAAGGAAACGTTTCCTCCTGCTGGCAAATGGCGTGAAATGAATTTGACGCCTTAGAAAATCACATTAACGCAATTCTAAGATATTACAAAGCAGCCTGGAGTCCCCCAAGGTGTCCAATAATCCATCCTCCAGGTTATCCAGGGGTTATTGGCTTTTATTCCGCCTGCCCTCAACCTGTGCCTTGTACTTGCAAGCACTTCAGGGAGTTAGCACACATCTACCGTGTTCTCCAAGTGCATACATATGTTCGAACTGGACATAAAGCCATAAAGAGTAGTAGTAATAGCAGCAGCAATCTTAAGATAAATAAGAGTCCATTCTCAAATGTCCGTGCAACAGAATCCAAAATTAGATGAAACCATTACTAATACTAGAGTTTGCAATACTGGTAGGAATTGCGTGTGAATGCCCGACAGTATGTGCGCAAGCCGGCGAACTGCCGATACGGCTGAGCAGAACGGACATGCTTTAATGTCCAGGGTGAGTGGAGTGTGTGGGTGTGGGAACGGTTCGAATCGGTTGAAATATGTGGGATATGGAGAGTTGTGTATACTGTCCGTTCATTTACAATGGGGGGAATTTCCTGGTAATGATGGAATTTTCGGAACCTGGAAACATGCTGGTGTGAACGTGCACGATGGTGGAACGGTTCGAATCGGATGAGAAATGTGGGATTGCAGTAGATCGTATAATGCCGATTTATTGTC
>NC_084758.1:17574300-17581800 GCF_033978785.1 Entelurus aequoreus
ACTTTGACCACAGCGTCTGTTGCTAAGTAAAGTGACACTTTCCATAATGGAGGAGCTGGGCGAAGCAGCCGGGGATAGGGAAGTCCAGGTTTCTTTTCTTAGGCTGCTGCCCCCGCGACTCTTCCTCAGATAAGTGAAAGAAGATGGCCGGATGCATTGATCCACCTGAAACCCTTCCCTACTGTAGTCAAATATGAGTTAAGGGTTGAAGGGTCTAATCCACTAATGGCCGATAAATATTCAAAAGCTCCCAACAAAAGTTGTTGGGGGAGCATTCGCGAAGAATCAAAGAGTCTCGCTGGGTTTTCCATTCGCCAGCCACAAATAAACAACGCGGCCCGGGGACCAAGCCACAACAGAACTTGTGTGTTTAGCAAGTTTTTTTGGCCAAAATGCGACACAAATCGTCACCCGATGCTCTCTCCTGGTCCCGCTTGCGGACGCGCCGGAATGCGAGGGAATAACCCTTTCTGACGACGACGCCTTTCACGTCCCGTGTAAACAACTTTCCCAAAGAAGTTTCAAAACAATGACCTGGATAAATCAGAGCAACATAAACACATCCGTGTGTGTGAGTGTGTGTGTGGAGGTGCGACCATCAAATGTTTCTCCCTCGGGGGAATACCCCCCCCCCCCCTACCTCTTCCCCTCCTCAGGATGCTCAAATTGTTTTTATTTTCTTAGATTGTAAATGTCTTCGGGGGATTGCCGTGTAAAAGCCAGCAGGTCCCCGGAAGGTCAAAAGCGGGTAGAAGTGTGTGTCCATGCAGGTCACTTTCTGTAAATTACGAACTAAAAACAGCTACTTTTTTTTCCCTACACTTTGAACTTACAAGATGGCGTTGCTACTTTATGGGCTTTTTCTTCGCTGACGGCCATAATAAAAAGTAAAAAAAATAAAATAAAGCAAATACCATATTTTTCGTAGTATACTGTAAGTCGCACCGGAGTATAAGTCGCACCGGCCGAAAATGCATAATAAAGAAGGAAAAAAAACAGTCGCAACACCCAACACCAAGAATAGACATTTGAAAGGCAATTTAAAATAAATCAAGAATAGTGAACAACAGGCTGAATAAGTGTACGTTATAAGAGGCATAAATAACCAACTGAGAACGTGCCTGGTATGTTAACGTAACATATTATGGTAAGAGTCATTCAAATAACTATAACATATAGAACATGCTATACGTTTACCAAACAATCTGTCACTCCTAATCGCTAAATCTCATGAAATCTTATACGTCTAGTCTCTTACGTGAATGAGATAAATAATATTTGATATTTTACGCTAATGTGTTAATAATTTCACACATAAGTCGCTCCTGAGTATAAGTCGCACCCCCGGCCAAACTATGAAAAAAACTGCGACTTATAGTCCGAAAAATACGGTACTTTTTTCCTACACTTTGAACTTACAAGATGGCGTTGCTACTTTATGGGGTTTTTCTTCGCTGACGGCCATAATAAAGAGTAAAAAAATAAATAAAATACCCAATAAGGTGTTTTATTGTTTGTGCTATGGCTTACTGCAGAGGCTGCAGTGTGCTCCCATTTGGTGCTTTAAACCGTAAGTACAAGTGCAGTCTTCTAGTCGTCCATGGCGTTTCTACTAGGGATGTCCAATAATGGCTTTTTTGCCGATATCTGATAATCCGATATTGTCCAACTCTTAATTACCGATACCGATATCAACCGATACCGATATATACAGTCGTGGAATTAACACATTATTATGCCTAATTTGGACAACCAGGTATGGTGAAGATAAGGTCCTTTTTTTAAAAATTAATAAAATAAATTAAAAACATTTTCTTGAATAAAAAAGAAAGTAAAACAATATAAAAACAGTTACACAGAAACTAGTAATTAAGGAAAATTAGTAAAATTAACTGTTAAAGGTTAGTACTATTAGTGGACCAGCAGCACGCACAATCATGTGTGCTTACGGACTGTATCCCTTGCAGACTGTATTGATATTTATTCATATATAATGTAGGAACCAGAATATTAATAACAGAAAGAAACAACCCTTTTGTGTGAATGAGTGTAAATGGGGGAGGGAGGTTTTTTGGGTTGGTGCACTAATTGTAAGTGTATCTTGTGTTTTTATGTTGATTTAACTAATAAAAAAAATAAAAAATGAAAAATAAAGAACGATACGATAATTAAAAAAACGATACCGATAATTTCCGATATTACATTTTAAAGCATTTATCGATCGATAATATCTCTAGTTTCTACTCGTTTGGGTTCTTCATTCATTGTTCCAAGCACGTTTGTAAGTTTTACAATATAACTAAAACTGTTTATACTTCCTAAACCGTCCCATGTGTGACCTCTGTAGGAGTGTTTACATGCCTATGTGTACGTGCTTGTGTCGTTAGCATTAGCTAATATATGTTTGTCTGTGTTAACATTATTAACTTACAATGGCATTATTTTTGTATTGTTTCAGTTTCGTAAATTCACCAAGAGGTCACCATGGAGTCATCGAGTCTGTTTAGCCGATCGGAAAGCTAGCTTCCGCCACTAGTGGGTCCATAACGGCGACTTCTGTTTTGTTTAATCAGCAGTTTTACAGGCACTGTTTGGACACAATTAAGGTATGTAAATAAACATTTATTGAATATTTCTGTACAATATACTAATTTCACAGTGTATATACCGTATTTTTCGGACTATAAGACGCAGTTTTTTTTTCTCATAGTTTGGCCGGGGGTGCGACTTATACTCAGGAGCGACTTATGTGTGAAATGATTAACACATTACCATAAAATATCAAATAATATTATTTAGCTCATTCACGTAAGAGACTAGATGTATAAGATTTCATGGGATTTAGCGATCAGGAGTGACAGATTGTTTGGTAAACGTATAGCATGTTCTATATGTTATAGTTATTTGAATGACTCTTACCATAATATGTTACGTTAACATACCAGGCACGTTCTCAGTTGGTTATTTATGCCTCATATAACGTACACTTATTCAGCCTGTTGTTCACTATTCTTTATGTATTTTAAATTGCCTTTCAAATGTCTATTCTTGGTGTTGGCTTTTATCAAATAAATTTCCCCAAAAAATGCGACTTATACTCCAGTGCGACTTATGTTTTTTTCCTTCTTTATTATGCATTTTCGGCCAATGAGACTTATACTCTGGAGCGACTTATACTCCGAAAAATACGGTAACTGCGGCTTATAGTCCGGTGTGGCTAATATACGAGTGTGCTCTGTAGCGCATGTGCCCAACTACTGGTAATACAGGAGGTTTGTGTAACACACCACTGCAGACAAACCACACCAATAGTATTGTTGGGGTATTATTCAGAACATTTAGCATTATCGCCTTTGTGATGACTTTGCGTGTTAGCAGGAAACAAAACTATCAACTCTCACAGCGTGGAAATCACATCAGTGACCCCACACCAGCTTTGATTGTGTACGTTGTCTCTGCAGGCTCGCAGTGCTGATCGCCCCCAGGGCTTTTTTGTTTGGAGGGAGGGCAGAACCATTATTAGCATGCTTAATCACTTCCATATACATTTGCAGAATACCAATGTGTGTGTGTGTGTGCGTGTGTGTCATCACACAAGGCTCAATAGGTTAGGAAAGCTCTGCTTTATCGGCATCATTCAGCTTCTAAGTCAACTTGGGGCAAAGATAAAGTTATTTCATTCATTAAATTGACAACTTGGCACTTTTTTTAAGCCAGTTTGACAACTTTTTCATTCATTTTCACACTTTCATTCAACTTGCAACACAACTTGGGGAAAAAAACTGCAACTTTTCTAATCAAACTCAATGATCAGGACTTTTTTTCTCCATTTCAAAAGACAAGTATGGAACATGTTTCAATTAATTCTGAGTAGGGCTGCAACAACTAATCGATTAAATCGATTAAAATCAATTATTAAAATAGTTGCCGATTAATTTAGTCATTGATTCGTTGGATATATGCTATGCGCATGCGCAGAGTTTTTATTTATTTTTTATTTTTTTAATAAACCTTTATTTATAAACTGCAACATTTACAAACAGCTGAGAAACAATAATCAAAATAAGTATGGTGCCTGTATGCTGGGGTTTTTTTCAATAAAATACTGGATAGGATAGAAATGTAGTTTGTCTCTTTTATCCAATTATTAATCGATTAATCGAAATAATAATCGACAGATTAATCGATTATCAAATTGATCGTTAGTTGCAGCCCTAATTCTGAGACTATGGTGTGACTTCTAACAATCTGACTTTTCGTTTATTAAAATGACAACTTTGGACTATTTTTTCACAACTTTAAATACAATTTTTGGGAAAGTTTTCTCTTCATTTAAGGACTGCCATGCAGCTTCTAACACAACAAGTCCTTTCATTAATTCAAATTAATAATGAGGACTCATTGTCTCCATTTTCAATCTAGTTTGAATTTTTTTTTTTTTTTAAATCTAATTTGAGTACAAACTTGTAACATTTTCCAGGGAAATTCCATCTTTTAAGGCTCTGACCCCTAACAAAAGTTGCAATATTCACTTTAACTTTAAGCGTCATAATAATAATAATTAAAAATATATATTCTGAAAGATTACAATCCCAGGTCCCTTAAATCAAATAGAAACATCTTATTAAAATTACAATTTAGGAGAGTGTTTTCACAACTTTAAATGCAAGTCGGGCAAGTTTTCACTTAATTTTGGGACTGTCATGCAGCTTCTAACACAACTTCGGACAAAAAAGTAAAGTCCTTTCATTCATTAACATTACAACTTTGGACTATTTTTTTACAACTTTAAATATAATTTTCAGCAATTTTTCACTTTTTTGGGGGGACTGCAATGCAGCTTCTAACAACCTGGGACAGATAAAGTCCTTTCATTCATTAAAATTACAATCTGGAACTGTTTTTTCACAACTTTAAATGCAAGCCGGGCAAGTTTTCACCTAATTTTGTAAAAGGCACGAAGCTTCTAACAACTTCGGACAAAAAAAGTAAAATTATTTTATTCATTAAAATCACAACTTTGGACTATTTTTTAACAATTTTAAATATAGTTTGTGGCAAGTTTTCACTTAATTTAAGGACTGCCATGCAGCTTCTAACAACCTGGGACATACAAAGTTCTTTAATTCATTAAAATGAATAATCAGGACTTACTGTCTATTTTTAAACCTAATTTGACAACTTTTTCCATCTAATTTAGAGACAAACTTGCAACATTTTCCAGTGAAATTCCATCTTTTAAGGCTCTGCCCCCTAACAAAAGTTGCAATATTCACTTTAACTGCAGATTATAGTTGGCACATGCAAAAACATTTAAAAAAATAAAAGTGAATATAGGAACATCTCTTATATGTCATTAAAATTACAACTTGGAACAGTTTTTTCACAACTTTAAATAGAAATTTTGGCAATTGTTCATTTAATTTTGTGACTGTCACGAAGCTTCTAACACAACCTCGGACAGATAAAGTAAAATCCTTATACTCATTGCAAGTACAATTTTGGACTCTTTTTTCACAACTTTAAATATAATTTTTGGCAAGTTTTCACTTGATTGTGGGACTGCTACGCAGCTTCTAACAACCTGGGACAGATAAAGTCCTTTTATTCATTAAAATTACAATTTGGAACTGTTTTTTCACAACTTTAAATGCAAGCTGAGCAAGTTTTCACCTAATTTTGTGACTGGCACGGAGCTTCTAACACAACTTCGGACGAAAAAGTAAAGTACTTTTATTCATTAAAATCACAACTTTGGACTATTTTTCCACAATTTTAAATAGTTTTTGGCAAGTTTTCACTCCACTGCTCCCCTCAAAGGGATGGGTCAAATGCAGAGGACACATTTCACCACACCTAGTGTGTGTGTGACAATCATTGGTACTTTAACTTAAAGTTAAGTTAAAGTTAAGTTAAAGTTAACTTCATTTAAGGACTACCAATCAGTTTCTAACAACCTGGGACATACAAAGTCCTTTCATTCATTAAAATGAATAATCATGACTTATTGTCTCTATTTTAAACCTAATTTGACAACTTTTTCCATCAATTTAGAGACAAACTTGCAACATTTTCCAGTGAAATTCCACTTATCAAGGCTCTGCTCCCTAACAAAAGTTGCAATATTCACTTTAACTGCAGATTCTAGTTGGCACATGCAATACAAATAAAAAAAATAAAAAAAAATGAATATGGGAACATCTTTTATCTCTCATTAAAATTACAAGTCGGAACAGTTTTTTCACAACTTTAAATATAATTTTTGGAAAGTTTTCACTTCATTTAAGGACTACCAAGCAGCTTATAACAACCTGTGACAGAAAAAGTCCTTTCATTCATTACAATGAATTATCAGGATTGACAGTCTCCATTTTAAACCTAATTTGACAACATTTGCATCTAATTTGGGGACAAACTTGCAACATTTTCCAGTGTAACTCCACTTTTCAGGGCTCAGCCTCCTAACAAAAGTTACAATATTCACTTTAACTGCAGACTCTAGTTGGCACATGCAAAAACAAATTTAAAAATAAAAATGAATATGGGACCATCTTTTATCTCATTAAAATTATAACTTGGAACAGTTTTTTCACAACTTTAAATATAATTTTTGGCAAGTTTGCACTTAATTGTGGGTCCGCTACGCAGCTTCTAACACACTCTAAGATAGATAAAGTCCTTTCATTCATAAAAATTACAATTTGGAACTGTTTTTTCACAACTTTAAATGCAAGCTGGGCAAGTTTTCACCTAATTTTGTAACTGGCACGGAGCTTCTAACACAACTTCGGACAAAAAAGTAAAGTACTTTTATTAATTAAAACCACAACTTTGGACTATTTTTTCACAATTTTAAATATAGTTTTTGGCAAGTTTTCACTTCATTTAAGGAATGCCATGCAGTTTCTAACAACCTGGGACATACAAAGTCCTTTCATTAAAATTAATAATCAGGACTTGTTTATTTTAAACCTAATTTGACAACTTTTTCCATCTAATTTGAGTACAAACTTGCAACATTTTCCAGTGAAATTCCACTTTAAGGTTCTGGCCCCTAACAAAAGTTGCAATATTCACTTTAACTGCAGATTATAGGTGAGACATGCAAAAAAAAAATGTTTTAATGCTGTAATATTGAATCCCAGGACTCTTAAATTCATCCTTTCCATACTTGGTATGCACATAAGCCTTATTTCCGACTCTTTGAAGCATTTCAAGGGAGATGACAGAGATGTCAAACAAGCACACTTACAGACGCTCGGCACCGCGCGGTATCCCCTTCGGTATCGTCTTCAGACCCAGACCCTGACAGTCCACATGGGACCCGGAGCAGCTGCACTTGTGTGGGCATCCATCCGCGCAGCACACGGCGCACAGCACCACCAGAGCCCAAAGCCGGCCAGGCTGCATGACATCCGCTGGGAGTAAGTCACCGATAATCCGTGTGGAAAGTTGGATCTCCAGATGGGGGAGAAAAGAGCCAAATATTATAAAAGTAGT
>NC_084758.1:17589300-17781800 GCF_033978785.1 Entelurus aequoreus
CATTTGTCCACAAAGTGGTGACCCTCGCCCCGTCCTTGTGAATGACTGAGCATTTCATGGAAGCTGCTTTTATACCCAATCATGGCACCCACCTGTTCCCAATTAGCCTGTTCACCTGTGGGATGTTCCAAATAAGTGTTTGATGAGCATTCCTCAACTTTATCAGTCTTTTTTGCCACTTGTGCCAGCTTTTTTGAAACATGTTGCAGGCATCAAATTCCAAATGAGCTAATATTTGCAAAAAATAACGTTTTCCAGTTCGGACGTTAAATATATTGTCTTTGCAGTCTATTCAATTGAATATAAGTTGAAAAGGATTTGCAAATCATTGTATTCTGTTTTTACTTACCATTTACACAACGTGCCAACTTCACTGGTTTTTGGTTTTGTACATGATTTTTATGTTTTACACACGCTCACATAAACTACAACTGTAGTCCAAGAACCATTACAAAGTAGCTACTAAATAAATCATAAGTTACTCACAAGTTACTCAAAACTTGAGTCGTATTTTCACAGAATAATTACTTTTACTCAATTATTTTGATGACTACTTTTTACTTCTACTTAAGTCGTATTATTCCAAAAGTAGCGGCTTTCTTACTTCAGTACAATAAAGTTGATCACAAAGAGCAGCTTTAATCATCACAAAAATAAAAAAATTCATAAATGAGTAGTGTTACGGTGTCGATCATTTTTATGTTTGTAAAGACAGAATGTCACAAACACATAAAAGAAATGTGAAACTATTTTCTTAACTGCATGTAGTCCCTCTGCCCTTTTATTAAAAATCCTTCTCCCCGCCTGCTAGTCACTAGTGTTATTCCAAGCATGTGTGAAAATGTACCGACCGTTCACTTCCACACGCCTCCAATGTCTAACCCAAGTTTTGCCCTCCTTCCCTTGAGGATCCCCAGGTGCCCTCTGGCATGATGGGAAATTAAAGCCCCCGTCAGAGATGCTTAGGTCTGCCCCGAGGTTTTCTTCCCTGCTGTTTGAGCTGCGGCCTGTCAAAGAGCATGAGGCTCACGCGTGTCGCTAATGCTAATGTCCTCACTCGCACATTAGAAAAATCAATGGAAACAATAAGGGGGTAACTTTTTTCAAAGTTGGCACTGGTTAACTTATGTTTGCACTTCTATGACATAAATGTATTAGGATTAGAACACTGGTTATATACAAAACCCAAAACCAGTGAAGTTGGCACGTTGTGTAAATGGTAAATAAAAACAAAATACAATGATTTGCAAATCCTTTTCAACTTATATTCAATTGAATAGACTGCAAAGACAATATATTTAACGTTCAAACTGGAAAACTGTTATTTTTTGCAAATATTAGCTCATTTGGAATTTGATGCCTGCAACATGTTTCAAAAAAGCTGGCACAAGTAGCACAAAAGATTGAGAAAGTTGAGGAATGCTCATCAAACACTTATATAATAGATGATATAAGAATATATCGTTATTGTCATTGTACAACGAAATTGTAAGCAAAACTAATTTAGTGCAAATTCATAATAACACAAAAACATATAGATAAAAATACATAAAAATACCAAGCACACAGCTCACATGCACAGTCATTCTTGTCTTGTGTTCAGCGACACTATTGCTCTCGGGTAAAAAGTACTCTTAAATCTGTTTGTCCGGCCTTTTATTGTCCTGTAAAATGACAATAAAATGTTATTTACTGCATTTAATTGTTTAAGAACATTTCTCAACCAGCTATTGCAAGGAATTTAGGGATTTCACCATCTACGGTCCGTAATATCATCAAAAGGTTCCGAGAATCACTGCACGTAAGCAGCAAGGCTGAAAACCAACATTGAATGCCCGTGACCTTTGATCCCTCAGGCGGTACTGCATCAAAAAGCGACTGTGTAAAGGATATCACCACATGGGCTCAGGAACACTTCAGAAAACCACTGTCAGTAACTACAGTGCGTCGCTACATCTGTAAGTGCAAGTTAACACTCTACTATGCAAAGCGAAAGCCATTTATCAACAACACCCAGAAACGCCGCCGGCTTCGCTGGGCCAGAGCTCATCTAAGATGGACTGATGCAAAGTGTAGAAGTGTTCTGTGGTCTGTCGAGTCCACATTTCAAATAATTTTTGAAAACTGTGGACCTCGTGTCCTCCGGAACAAAGAGGAAAAGAACCATCCAGATTGTTCTAGGCTCAAAGTTGAAAAGCCAGCATCTGTGATGGTATGGAGGTGTATTAGTATCCAAGGCATGGGTAACTTACACATCTGTTTTTTTGTTTGTTTTTTCACAAAAACAGCATAAAACAAAACAAAAGACAAATATATACAAACTATATCTATGGATGGGTCTGAAACTGTTGAATTTCAAGCGATGAAAGTAAAAAAATAATACACGACTTAACACATTTTTTCGGGGCTTGGGAGGCTTAACGCAGTTCTGAATCAAGGTTAAGTGAGCTAAAATATGTTGAAAACCGACCGAAACAAAGAAACTCCAACTTTAAGCAGGGCGGTTTGAAAAAACCCAAAAATTGACACTGGCCCTAGTGGTCATTTAAAACATTACACCACAGCAATTTAAACTGACTAGTACATTCTGTACATATACAAGTACATATACATACATACACACTCATGCATATAATCACTTTTCATCAAACATAAATTAACGTTGTTACCCTAGGGTAAACTGGGTTACACATGGCACACTGACAAAGCTTAACCTATTGTTACTATAACAATCTACAAGGTTAATATAGGTTGCTTCTCTTTCTTCCCCTCCATTTATCTGCTTTCTTTTGTATATGTAGTTATTACATATTTGTATTGTTGCATTTGAACAACTGTATTGTTGATAGAGGTAAATTATTGGTATTATTCATTATCAATAGTGCTATTTCTATTGGTATTTGTATTGATCCATTTGTAGTGTAATAATGCTCATTCTCATTTCTGTATTATTATTCATTTCAATAACTGCTTCTTTGCTATCACTTTTACCATCATATGTGTACATATCCTATTTGCTGATGTTGCTCTATTGTTGTGGTTCTTGTTGTGTTTGCTTTTGTCTCTGTCTTATCCCCCTCTTGTCCCCACAATTCCCCCCTCTGTCTTCCTTTTTTTCCTCTTTCTATTCCCTCCTGCTCCGGCCCGGCTGCACCAAATGATAACATAACCTACCTGACCTACTCAGTGGCCTAGTGGTTAGAGTGTACGCCCTGAGATCGGTAGGTTGTGAGTTCAAACCCCGGCAGAGTCATACCAAAGACTATAACAATGGGACCCATTACCTCCCTGCTTGGCACTCAGCATCAAGGGTTGGAATGGGGGGTTAAATCACCAAAAATTATTCCCGGGCGCGGCCACCGCTGCTGCCCACTGCTCCCCTCACCTCCCAGGTGGTGAACAAGGGGATGGGTCAAATGCAGGACACATTTCACCACACCTAGTGTGTGTGTGTGTGGCAATCATTGGTACTTTAACTTTAACTTATAAATGCATTTAATAAAGTCAAATACAAATAAGGCAACAAGAGAAGTATCCCACACTTCTCTTTTGTAAAGTAAGTTTGTATGGGCATCTACATCAACTATATGATTTGCCTGAGAAGCTGGAGAGGCCAATAAAAAACAAAAAACAGTGACTATTAATTATCACGATTACACACCAACTTGAGTGGCATCAAATTATATGCAGGAGTGTTTGTAATACTGCCATTGAGCACGCTAACACAACACTCACCTCCATTAACCTCCATGGTGGTTTCCGCTCCTCAGATTAGCCCGGCTTTGGTGTCATTTCGCGACGCACAACGCCAAATTACAAATTAGCTTGAGTACTTCTTCTGCAAACACGGCGACGAGTGCGAGTGGTGACTTTGTTTTCTGTGGAGTGAACACACAACACAGTGAAACGCAGCAGGGGGCCAATCACCCAACGAGCTGCAGGTGGTGGATTTGGGGAAAAAGTAGGGGCGGGGCCTAAGAGGGCCAATTGGAGACAGAGTACTATGCAGTGGGAAAGATGCGACGAATTGGCGGGATTTTTGTTGTGGTGTGGAAAGCAATCATTTAATGCTTGCTTCTGATTGGCTGGCTACACCAGGAAGTTCCCCTAATTGGTTAATCAGTTCTGTTTTTTGTTTATTTTCACTTGTTCTTCATTGAAACCACCTCAAGTAGCAAAAAGGGATCTAGGAACACTGACATAAAATAAAAACATTTAAAAATTAGAACAGTAATAAGGTAATATTCTTATTTGAAATTCACTACATTAAAAAATTAAAAATTTGTTCTGCTGACAAGTCCCGAAAATTTCAAATTTGTCTCTCTAGCGCCACCTTTAAAATGAGAAAAAATGAGTCCCTTCAACCAGTTTCACGTATCGACACGAAAATCGAAGGAGACGTCTATCATGACGGGACGCATATAAAAGTCTCAGGAACCCACACCTGAAAAGTAACAGAAAGTCGGCCATCTTGGTTTTTGTCTTCTAATGGGTGATGATAAATTGGCAAAGAATGTTTTGCAAGTAACAGGATTTGTGCGTGTCGTTGCGCCAAACTTTGTTCTCATGGTTCGCCATAAGAACAAAATTGTTTTGTTTTATTTTATTTTTTATTTTTTTAGGGCCAGAACAGCGGAGCAAGAGCCGCAAGGACCCAATTGAAATTGCTGTGTATTTTTTTTTTGTTTGTTTTATTGAATTTAATTGTTAAAAAAAAATTTAGGGCCAGAAATGCGGAGTAAGTGTCGCAAGGACCCTATGGAAATTGCTGTTTTTTTTAATTTTTTTTATTTTATTTAATTTAATTTCATTTCTTTTTTTTTAGGGCCGGAACAGCGGAGCAAGAGCCGCAAGGACCCTATTGAAATTGCTATGGGTTTTTTTATTTTTTATTTTATTTTATTTAATTCAATTCAATTTCATTTAAATTTATTTTTTTAGGGCCAGAACAGCGGAGCAAGAGCCGCAAGGACCCAATTGAAATTGCTGTGGGGTTTTTTTGTTTTGTTTTATTGAATTTAATTGTTAAAAAAAAATTTAGGGCCAGAAATGCGGAGTAAGAGTCGCAAGGACCCTATGGAAATTGCTGTTTTTTTTTTAATTTAATTTAATTTAATTTCATTTCTTTTTTTTTAGGGCCATAACAGCGGAGCAAGAGCCGCTAGGACCCTATTGAAATTGCTATGGGGTTTTTTTTTGTTTGTTTTATTTAATTTAATTCAATTCAATTTAATTTAAATTTATTTTTTTAGGGCCAGATCAGCAGAGCAAGAGTCGCAAGGACCCTATTGAAATTGCTGTGGTTTTTTTTGTTGTTTTACTTCATTTAATTTCATTTTTTTATTTTTTTTAGGGCCAGAACAGCGGAGCAAGAGCCGCAAGGACCCTATTGAAATTGCTGTGGGGTTTTATTTTTGTTTGTTTTATTTAATTTAATTTCATTTAATTCATTTAATTTCTTTTTTTTTTTTTTTTTTTTTTTTTAATTTTAGGGCCAGAACAGCGGAGCAAGAGTTGCAAGTACCCTATTGAAATTGCTGTGTTTTTGTTTTTGTTTTATTTAATTTAAATTTTATTTTAGTATTTTTTTTAGGGCCAGAACAGCAGCGCAAGAGCCGCAAGTACCCTATTATAATTGCTGTGGGGTTTTTTTGTTTGTTTTATTTCATTTCATTTTATTTTATTTTTTTAGGGCCAGAACAGCGGAGCGAGAGTCGCAAGGGCCCTATTGAAATTGTTGCGTTTTTTTTTTTTTTATACATTTGGACTCCTTTTTGAGGCCATTGATATGCACAAAAAATCCCAATTTTTGCAGGTGCGTCAGGTATGGTGAACACATTCATATTTTGGGGGTCCCGAAAATTCCATTAAAAAATTTGGCTCTCTAGCGGCATCTAAAAAAAATAACGCCTCCTACCAGTTTCATTTATCAACACGAAAATCGCAGGAGACATCTATCATGACAGGACGCACATAAAAGTCTCAGGAACCCACACCTGAAAAACGAACAGGAAGTGTTCTTCTTTGTTTTTTTTCGGGACTTTGACCAAATGAGTCGCGGTTAAACTTACAAACACCACACATTGAGGTGATGATAAATTGAGAACAAATTTTGCCTACGCCATAAGATGTGGGCGTGGCATGGCGCCGAACTTGGCTCCGATGATTCGCCACAAAACACGAAACGTTAACAACTGGGCTCCACAAATTCAGATCTTGATCATATTTGGTAGAAATGACCATGATGACACCCGGAAGTGGCCGATGGGGGCACAGCCTCGCGGCAAAAACTGCCCCACGCCATCACCAATCTGTCATGTCTGCACTCGACGTGATCAGAGACGGATACTAAACTGATAAATTGCAAAGAATGTTTTGCAAATGACAGGAAGTGGGCGTGGCCTGGCGCCAAACTTTGTTTTGATGATTCGCCACAAAACACGAAATGTTAACTTGGTTTCACAAGTTCAGATCTTAATTGATCCTAATTGCTACAAATAATGATGATGGTTTGAAGTGGTTTTGTTGTGATTTTTTTTTTTTTTTTTAATTTTATTTAATGAGGGACCAAGCAATCTCCTATTGAAATTGCTGGGGGGGTTTCTAAATGTTTGGACGCCTTTTTGAGGCCTTTAACATGCACGAAAAGTCCCCAAACTTTGCAGGCGCGTCATGTATGGCGAAAAACTTTATATTTTGGTGATGGGTCAATGCCGGCCGACTCGCGTAAACCCTGCGGTGCAACGTGGGCGAGGGCCCCTTCAACACTGCTCGTAGCTTTAATTGTGTGAAGGCTCCAAAGCATTCACACACATGTATGTTGAAGAGGTTCATTTAGCCTACTGATGTGTATTTATAAATGGTTGATTTATATAGGCTAGTTACTAGCCTATATAAATCAACCATTTATAAATTCACACACATGGCTTTCTACACCAAAATTCATCTATTTATTCTTCTTCTTCAGATTTTGGCGCGCTCTACCTTCCACATTTTTCATTCCATTCAAACCGTTCCAACCTCAAACTGTTCAGCCTTTTCGGGAATCGTGGGCTTTCCCTTGACAAATTCTAAAAATTCCCAGATTTCCAAGTACCTTATTTTTCGGAGTATAAGTTGCTCCGGAATATAAGTCACACCGGCCGAAAATGCATAATAAAGAAGGAAAAAAACATAAGTCGCACTGGAGTATAAGTCGCATTTTTTGGGGAAATTTATTTGATAAAACCCAACACCAAGAATGGACATTTGAAAGGCAATTTAAAATAAATAAAGAATAGTGAACAACAGGCTGAATAAGTGTACATTATATGAGGCATAAATAACCAACTGAGAACGTGCCTGGTATGTTAACGTAACATATTATGGTAAGAGTCATTCAAATAACTAACATATAGAACATGCTATACGTTTACCAAACAATCTGTCACTCCTAATCGCTAAATCCCATGAAATCTTCTTCCTCTGTGTCGCTTCTAAATAATATTATTTGATATTTTACGGTAATGTGTTAATAATTTCACACATAAGTCGCTCCTGAGTATAAGTCGCACCCCCGGCCAAACTATGAAAAAAACTGTGACTTATAGTCCGAAAAATACGGTATTCCAGGTTTTTCGGGGCATTTTTCACATTCAAAATGAATTGGCCATTTTTCAAACTTCAACCATTTCCACATTTTTCAACCGATTCAAACCATTCCACCTTCAACATATTCCACTCATACTTGACATTCAAACTTAAAATTTCCCAAGTTCCGAACCAAATTACGGTTTTCCTGTTTTAAGTTAAAAAAAAATGTTTTTCTGGTGACTACTCCTCACATTTTTCAACCCACTTCAACCGTTCCACTGTCCAAACATTCCTCTTAATCAGGACCAAAAACAAAGTTGTTTTTTGAACTGGAAAAATTCCTGATTTTCCATAAATTCCGTTATACCATTCCTCAATTAAAAATGTTACGACTTCAACATTTGTCGACCGTTTTGAAAAATTCCAACACCAACCATTTCAACTCATTCAGAACATTCAAGCTTTTGACCATTTTCAAAAAAATTCCCTCTTTTTCCCGGAATTGCCAAATTTTAATAAAATTCCCATTGAAATGAGAGCAACGTTTTTCAAAGTTCCACAACTACTACATTTTTCATCCGATTCAAACCGCTCCAATTTCAAAATATTCAGCCTCTCCAGGAATTGTGTGCTCTCTTTCAACAATTATTTAAAAAATTCCCGGATATCATTTTTCCACCTATTCAAACCATTCCAACATCAACACATTCCACTCACCCTGGACATTTAAACTAACAATTTCCCAAGTTCCAAACCAAATTCCGGTTTTCCTGGAAATTCAAACTCTTTAACATTCAAACCATTCCAACAGTCAAACTATTCTTACATTCATACTACATTATTTCAGAATTTCAGTTCAGCTTCCGCATTGGAGCATTCACATGCAATTCCTTCAGGAATTGCCTCATCGAGTTATTATTATTGTTCTCATTATTCTACATTATTTTTGTCTTAAACGGAGTAAATTAAAATGCTCTGAAAGAGAAAGGAGAGGCGACTAAAAACTTGAAGCATGTGGCTACATTTAAGAACTACTCTAATAATATTTAGTTTTCATCCTCCCTCCCACCTTCCTCACAGTGGAGGAAAAAGAAGAAAAGCTTGGACTCCTCACTTGCCTTTAAAAGCACCATTACACGACGCTCCTCTGGCATGTGTGTGCTCAGGTGTGTGTGTGTTTGTTTGTGTGTTTTTGTATTTCTACCCTTCTTGAGACATCAACAAGGAAAAGTAGCTTCCATATGAGGAGGTGTGAACAAGTTGGGACATAAATCACGGTCCCAATACGGAAAACCATTGCATCTAATAGAGAATGTCTCATTAGCACCCCTGGTGGTGAAATCTATCAAAATTAGGGTGGTCCAAAAAAGGAGTGATTTTTCAAATTGACTGTGTGTCGGGTTTAAAAGTGCTCCCCTTCTGGCCAACATATGAAATAAGTGTGAAATGCCCTCTGGCCAAAATTAATTTAAAAAAATAAATAAATATGTATATAGAGACATTCTGTAATAACTTGAAGTAAATAATGAAGATTAAAAAACAATTAAAAACAAAAAAAAATAAAATAAATAAAAACAGATGAACTAAAAGCAGTCTTTTTCTCACAATCTGTCGACTTTTTTCTTATAAAATTGGGAACAATTTCTCACATTCTTTCTGTTTCTGTAACATTGCAATATTTTATCGTAAAATTATTTACTTTTAGATGTAAAATTATTACTTTTTAAAGCAAAATGGTGACATTTGTCATATAAAATTCTGACTTTTATCACAATATTGCCATTTTTCGTGTTCTTGTAAAATAGTGACATTTTTTTTGTAAAGTTATGACTTTTGTCATCATTTTGCCAAGCAAAAATTCCGATTATTGTTATAATATTGCCAAAATTGTAAAGTTTTCTTATAAAATTGTGACTTTTGTCGAGTAAAATTACGACTCTTTTCATAAAATTGCCAAAATGTTAAGCTTTTCTTGTAAAATTGAGACTGTTGAGTAAAATTCCAACTTTTATCATAATATTGCACAAATGTTTAGTTTCTTGTAAAATTTTGACTTGCGTTGAGTAAAATGACGACTTATATTATAATACTGCCAAAATTCTAAGTTTTTCTTGTGAAATTGTGACCTTTTTCTTGTGAAATTCCAACTCATTTTTCACAACAAGCTTTTTTATATTTGCATAGTATGTATATATTATTAATGTTGTAAATACACTTCTTTATATATCTGGAGAGGCTGGTCCTAAAGAGGTAGGCATTTTTCGAAGGTCTCAAGAAGGTAAGAAATACAAGAAAGTGTGTGTGTGTGTGTGTGTGTGTGTGTGTGTGTGTGTGTGTGTGTGTGTGTGTGTGTGTGTGTGTGTGTGTGTGTGTGTGTGTGTGTGTGTGTGTCCTGGTGCAAGTGTGTGTCTATTCACCCAGACAGCTCTCTGGCGCGACAGAGTCCTCCAAGTGTAAGGCTCAAAGGCGGCCATGACAACACGACACATAATTACGCTTAAGTGCGGCAGCTTGACCACTTGTGAGCCTTTTCCCTTGCAACTCCCTTAATGTCGACCCAAGTTTAGCCCGGTCCAGAACACCGGTCCAAGGCAATAAGAAGGTGGCGTTTTTCTTCCTGACATCCAAACGAATATACTGTATGTGCCGCCTCTGGCTGGGGAAGGTAATAAGGGAGCGTGTAATGGTCCCATTAGAAGATGGCTCATTTTAGTCATGACAACACAGCGGACTTCTCTCAAGTCTCTAAAACCTAATAGTCCTCTGAGAGACCACATCCTGGACTTAAGTGCGTGGGCCCGCCAGAACCTTTAGGAACCAGTTTCACTTCATAATAGCAACAGTTTGTTTTTATGATTAAACTTGATTGGGAAATGAAAACCGGCGGCTAAAGTGTAATAATAATAAGCCCTCCAGTCTAATTTATATCAGCTGGCTGAGCTGTTCAAGAACTAAAAATACAAATGATTAGAAATAGTACAGTAGTTCCTCAAATTACGAGCTTATTTGGTTCTGTAACAGAGCTCTTAACTCAAAACACTTGCATCTCTAATCAATGAAATTAATTCAAATCAATTTAATGGATGCTAGTGGTATACCGTCAGGGCCAGCAAGGCCTTCTCTGCTGGCCTAACAGAACCAGAAATCATGATCATAATTAAAGATAACAGTAATTTTTTATTTACTTTCCCTAAATATCTCAAAGTATTCATATTCTTTTCATGTCCTATTATGCTCCTTTTTAGGTTAGAGTTTAATATCCAATCAGAATTCAGCTAGCTTACGTTGCCATGCTGTACCAAGTCTGCCCGGGGCCTTCAGAATCAACAATGCGGGCGTCTTTGCACTGTAAGTAAACGGACACATATAGTTGATGGACAATTGCGATATCCAATCAGATCAGGAGTTGTTGTCAGTAAGGCCTTCTAGCTAGCCTAATGCTGTAAATGGATACTCACTTGGGAGTCCCAAGTGAGTATCTGCCGCCCTAGTGGTTCCCTGGACCTCTTTCAGAAATGTGTGAAAATGGAAAAAGATGAAGAAAAAAAAAATTTTTTTTGTTTTAATATATTTTCTGTTGGAGAACAAACATGACACAAACCTTCCTAATTGTTAGAAATCCAACTGTTTATATTAAACATGCTTCACTGATGAGTATTTGGCAAGCACCGTTTTGTCATAGACCACCTTCAGAGGAGGGCCTCTTCCAAGTGGGACCTGAGACGAGGGAGTGGCTACACGACACGAAGATGGACATATGAAGACGATACACGAAAGAAGACCGTTTTGTCCTACTAATCCTTGAACTCATCGTAGTTTGTTTACATGTACAACTTTCTCCGATGCTGCCACAGAAAGACCTGTTTTATGCCACTCCTTTGTCTCATTTTGTCCACCAAATGTTTTATGCTGTGCGTGAATGCACAAAGGTGAGCTTTGTTGATTTTATTGATTTGCTGGAGTGCTTATCAGGCATATTTGGTCAATCCATGACCGCAAGTGAGTATCCAATCACAAGAAAACAGGAAGCGGCACCGGAACCATACGAGCCATAGAAAGCCACAGAAAACTCACCGGTACAATAAGCACCAAGATAAAGTGTTTGTCTTACACCTGGTAATCTGCTGTGGACAGACAAAGCCAAGCAATGCAGGTTTAGCGAGCGGTGCGCGCTCCCTCGAAAGGAAATACATTTTTGGCAGGCAATCACATTTTGGCACACCAGCGCCAAAACGGTTTACCGTATTTTTCGGATTATAAATCGCAGTTTTTTTTCCATAGTTTGGCCAGGGGTGCGACTTATACTCAGGAGCGACTTATGTGTGAAATTATTAACACATTACCGTAAAATATCAAATATTATTTAGCTCATTCACGTAAGAGACTAGACGTATAAGATTTTATGGGATTTAGCGATTAGGAGTGACAGTTTGGTAAATGTATAGCATGTTCTATATGTTATAGTTATTTGAATGACTCTTACCATAATATGTTACGTTAACATACCAGGCACCTTCTCAGTTGGTTATTTATGCCTCATATAACGTACACTTATTCAGCCTGTTGTTCACTATTCTTTATTTATTTTAAATTGCCTTTCAAATGTCTATTCTTGGTGTTGGATTTTATCAAATAAATTTCCCCCAAAAAATGCGACTTATACTCCAGTGCGCCTTATGTATGTGTTTTTCCTTCTTTATTATGCATTTTCGGCCGGTGCGATTTATACTCCGGAGCAATTTATATTCCGAAAAATACGGTACTCGCCACTTTCACACGAATCAACCGACTACTACGACGGTACCACTGGCTTACACAGCGTCAGATGGGTGCTACAAATTGTGAGTTCAAATATTAGATTTTTTAATTCTTTCATGTTTTATTTGTTTTATACAATTATTTAAATTTTGACAGTACCACGTGAGATGTTTTAATTGCTGAAGCGGGTTTATTGAATGTTAAATGCGCCGAAAAATAGCCCCGTTTGTACACTGTTGAGGTGATTCAATGCGCAGTAGTGTGCAAGTGTGTTTCTGTATAGTATCTCCAGCCGTGTCCATGTGGTGACATCATTTACGGTATTTTGAGAGGTGAAGTCGGACTAAGTAAGACATCACTAAAGGCCTAGGTGAGAAACGCCACTGATGGATGCTCGGTCCCCAAAAACACCACCGTCTTAACTCGTAACATGCTTTTTAAAAAGAACACACTTTTACGTAAGAAATATTGCATGAAAAACAATAAAATAAAATGTTTTATAAAGTCATGTAATAAGGTTTATGGCAGGGCTGTTCAACTGGCGGCCTGGGCGCCAAATCCGGCCTGGGAATGACACCATAAAAATATAATATAATAATATAATATATCAGTATATAATATATATAGTACCGTATTTTTCGGAGTATAAGTCGCACCTCCCGAAAATGCATAATAAAGAAGGAAAAAAACATAAGTCGCACTGGAGTATAAGTCGCATTTTTTGAGGAAATTTATTAGATAAAATCCAACACCAAGAATAGACATTTGAAAGGCAATTTAAAATAAATAGTGAACAGGCTGAATAAGTGTACGTTATATGAGGCATAAATAACCAACTGAGAACGTGCCTGGTATGTTAACGTAACATATTATGGTATGAGTCATTCAAATAACTATAACATATAGAACATGCTATACGTTTACCAAACAATCTGTCACTCCTAATCGCTAAATCCCATAAAATCTTATACGTCTAGTCTCTTACGTGAATGAGCAAAATAATATTTGATATTTTACGGTAATGTGTTAATCATTTCACACATAAGTCGCTCATGAGTATAAGTCGCACCCCTGACCAAACTATGAAAAAAACTGACTTATAGTCCGAAAAATACGGTATATATTATACGTAAATATTATATTTTATATTGCTAGTAGATTCAATTCCAACTGTTGAGTATTAAACTCTGAGACTGGTTTATTAGGATATTTACCACTTTGGTGTTCCGGTCAGAGAACACACGGTCATCAGTTGGACTCATCGACTTCAACGGTGCATATTGGAGTATACACAGCCATACTTTTGGTTAGGTTAGTATCTGTAATACACAAGTAAAATACTTAATATTTATGTTATCTAAATAAACAAACTGTCGTATGCCTATAGATACAGTCGTGTTCAAAAGTTTACATACACTTGTAAAGAACATAATGTCATGGCTGTCTAGAGTTTCCAATCATTTCTACAACTCTTATTTGTGATAGAGTGATTGGAGCACATACTCGTTGGTCACAAAAAAACATTCATGAAGTTTGGTTCTTTTATGAATTTATTATGTGTCTACTGAAAATGTGAGCAAATGTGCTGGGTCAAAAGTATACATACAGCAATGTTAATATTTGGTTACATGTCCCTTGGCAAGTTTCACTGCAATAAGGCGCTTTTGGTAGCCATCCACAAGCTTCTGGTTGAATTTTTGACCACTCCTCTTGACAAAATTGGTGCAGCTCAGCTAAATTTGTTGGTTTTCTGACATGGACTTGTTTCTTCAGCATTGTCCACACGTTCAAAGTCAGGACTTTGGGAAGGCCATTCTACAACCTTAATTCTAGCTTGATTTAGCCATTCTTTTACCACTTTTGACATGTGTTTGGGGTCATTGTCCTGTTGGAACACCCAACTGCGCCCAAGGGCTGATGATTTGAGGTTGTCCTGAAGAATTTGGAGGTGATCCTCCTTTTTCATTGTCCCATTTACTCTCTGTAAAGCACCAGTTCCATTGACAGCAAAACAGGCCCAGAGCATAATACTACCGCCACCATGCTTGATGGTAGGATGGTGTTCCTGGGATTAAAGGCCTCACCTTTTCTCCTCCAAACACACTGCTGGGTATTGTGACCAAACAGCTCAATTTTTGTTTCATCTGACATCACATAGACAAAGATAAGACCTTCTGGAGGACAGTTCTGTGGTCAGAACTTCATGAATGTTTTTTTGTGACCAACAAAGTATGTACTCCAATTGTCACATTGTGTAGGTGACGAACCCCAAGATGCAGAGACGGCAGGCTTGGTACAGGAAAACATGATTTAATTTAACACTAAAACAAGAACAAACAAAAGGCGCGCACAAGGCGGAGAACAAACTTGGCTATGAACAAAAACTAGCGCAAAGGCTAACTGTGGACAAGAAACAAAAACACTTACTGTGACACGAAGGAACTATGACATGAGCAGAGGGAACAGAAGTAGGCACAGCTACAACGACAAGTATTAATAATAACATTGACAATCATAATGACAATCAACAGGTAGAAACTATTATAATCCAGCACTGACTGGAGGACAAAGCAGGTCTAAATAGCAACTGGCTGATTGACACCAGGTGTCGCCAGGTGCCAATCAGCCACAGCTAAGGGGAAAAAGCACTCAGGGATACAAGCAGGAAATAAAGACAAAATAAGAGCGCTGACAGGAAATAAAGACAGACACAGAGGGAAAACTAAAACATGACCAAACTGTCAGGGACAAGCCTGACCCCAATCACTCTATCATAAAAAAAATAAGAGTTGTAGAAATGATTGGAAACTCATGACAGCCATGACATTATGTTCTTTATAAGTGTATGTAAACTTTTGACCACAACGTTATGTTTAAAGTATATATTAAAATAATATAAAGATTAGAAAACATAAATGCACAAACAAGCTGTCACATTAGCATGTGTGAGCTAGCCACATTAGCAGCAGCAATGCAAGCCTTAACAGTGAGATATTAGCTGGTAGCTTCTTAACAACACAGCACAAATAATGTTCTTAAAACACTACTAGACGTTACACAAACACAGTAATGTATATAAATAGTCTAAATGAGTCTTATACAATCATCAAAATACTCACATGGTCAAAGACTGGAGCACTGGCTGAACGTAATCGAGAGAACAAGTTACCACACGTTAACGCAAGTCAAACAGGAAGCGGAAGTGACACTGTCAAGGAATGCTTCAAAATAAAAGTATCTGGAAACTTATATAAACATGGAGAATTCTTAACACCAACCAGTTTTAAACATCTTAAATCACTCGCTTTTCAAACTGCGGTGGTGAGGCCCCTGCTAAAGAAGAGCAATGTGGATGCTGACAGTTTGAATAATTACAGACTCGTATCAAACTTGCAATTTTCAAGTAAAATTTTGGAAAAAATAGCTTTTAAACAACTGTTAGATTTTTTTTTTTAATAAATGCAATATTTTAGAAAAGTTTTAGTCGGGTTTTAGGGTGCGCTGCCCTTTTAAAGATGGTGAACGATCTCAGGTTGGTCAGTTTTGTTTCTGCTGGATCCTCGTGCTGCCTTCGATACAGTAGATCACATCATTCTTTTAAATAGGTCAGGGGTCGGCAACCCAAAACGTTAAAAGAGCCATATTGGACCAAAAATATGAAAAACAAATCTGTCTGGAGCCGCAAAAAAGGAAAAGCCGTATATAAGTGTTGTAATGAAGGCAACACGTAAGGTTGACGCAAATCTTCATTGACAGAAATGTAATATTTATTGTCCGCATTTTTACAACATTAGAAAACAGTAAATTCAGAGGCAAGTGTTTGATATAGAGAACGTACGTTGTGGGTTTTTTTCATTTCCCAGCCTTCTTTTTTCCATTTTTCTTCATTTCCAGGTCTTAATTTGCTTAGTTTTTCTGTTATTGCCCCTTTTTCTTCATTTCTAAGCCTTTTTTTTCTATTTTTCTTATTTCGAGGCATTTTTTTTCTTTTTCTTACTTTTGAGTCCTTCTTTTCTTTCTTTTTTTCATTTCTTAGCCTTCTTTTTTCATTTTTCTTCATTTCCAGGTTTTCTTTTGCTTTGTTTTTCATTTTTTTCCCCTTTTTCTTAATTTCCAAGCCTTTTTTTCTTGTTTTTCTTCATTTTCAGGCGTTTTTTTTTCTTTTTCTTAATTTTGAGGCCCTATTTTATTTCCTTTTTTCAGTTCCTAGCCTTCTTTTTTTCATTGTTCTTCATTTCCAGGTCTTCTTTTGCTTTGTTTTTCTGTTATTTTTTCCTTTTTCTTCATTTCCAGGCCTTTTTTTGTGTGTTTTTCTTCATTTCCAGGCCTTTTTTTTTTTTTTCTTAATTTCCAGGCCTTTTTTTTCTTCATTTCCAGGCCTTTTTTCTTCTTTTTTTTCATTGTTCTTCATTTCCAGGTCTTCTTTTGCTTTGTTTTTCTGTTTTTTTCTTCCTTTTCTTCATTTCCAGGCCTTTTTTTTCTTGTTTTTTTAATTTCCAGGCCTTTTTTTTCTTTTTCTTAATTTTGAGGCCTTCTTTTCTTTCCTTTTTTTCATTTCCTAGCTTTTTTTTTTAATTTTTCTTAATTTCCAGGCCTTTTTTTTTTTTTTTCTTCATTTCCAGGCCTTTTTTCTTTTTCTTAATTTTGAGGCCTTCTTTTCTTTCATTTTTTTCATTTCCCAGCCTTCTTTTTTCCATTTTTCTTCATTTCCAGGTCTTTTTTTGCTTTGTTTATCTGTTTTCTTCCCGTTTTTCATAATTTCCAGGCATTTTTTTCTAGTTTTTCTTATTTCCAGGCCTTTTTTTTCTTTTTCTTAATTCTGAGGCCTTCTTTTATTTCCTTTTTTAATTTCGTAGCCTTCTTTTTTCCAATTTTCTCAATTTCCAGGTCTTGTTTTGCAATGTTTTTCTGAGTTTTTTCCCCTTTTTCATCATTTCCAGGCCTTTTTCTCTTAGTTTTTCTTCATTTTCAGGCGTTTTTTTTTCTTTTTCTTAACTTTGAGGCCCTCTTTTCTTTTCTACTTTTCATTTCCTACCCTTCTTTTTTCCATTTTTCTTCATTTCCAGGTCTTATTTTGCTTTGTTTTTCTGTTGTTGTTTTTTTCCTTTTTATTAATTTCCAGGCCTTTTTTGCTAGTTTTTCTTCATTTTCAGGCCCTTTTTTTGTTTTTCTTAATTTTGAGGCCTTCTTTTCTTTCCTTTTTTTCATTTCATGGCTTTCTTTTTTCCATTTTTTTTCATTTCCAGGTATTGTTTTGCTTTTTTTCCCTGTTTTTCTCCCCTTTTTCTTCATTTCCAAGCCTTTTTTTTCAGGTTTTTCTTAATTTTCAGGCTTTTTTTTTAATTTTTCTTAATTTTGAGGCCTTCTTTTCTTTCCTTTTATCATTTCCTAGCCTTCTTTTTTCAATTTTTTTTCATTTCCAGGTCTTCTTTAGCTTTGTTTTTCTTAATTTCCGGGTCTTTTTTTCATTTCCTATACTTTTTTCCCTCTTTTCTTCATTTCCTGGCCTTTTTTTCTCGTTTTTCTTTATTTTCAGGCTTTTTTTTCTTTTTCTTAATTTTGAGGCCCTCTTTTCTTTCCTTTTTTTCATATCGTAGCCTTCTTTTTTTCCATTTTTCTTCATTTCCAGGTCTTCTTTAACTTTGTTTTTCTTTCTTTTTTTTCCTTTTTCTTCATTTCCAGGCCTTTTTTTCTTGTTTTTCATAATTTCCAGGCCTTTTTTTCATTTCCTATACCCCCCCCCCCTGTTCTTCATTTCCTGGCCTTTTTTTCTTGTTTTTCTTAGTTTCCTGTCCTTTTTTTCTTTTTCTTAATTTTGAGGCCTTGTTTTCTTTCCTTTTTTTCATTTCCTAGCCTTCTTTTTCCCCTTTTCCTCATTTCCAGGCCTTTTTTTTCTAATTTTTCTCATTTCCAGTCCTTATTTTCTTTTTATTAATTTTGAGGCCTTCTTTTCTTACCTTTTTTTTTCATTTCCTAGCCTTTAGTCTTTTTTCCATTTTTCTTCATTTCCAGGTCTTCTTTTGCTTTGTTTTTCCATTTTTTTTCTTCCTTTTTCTTCATTTCCAGGCCTTGTAAGAATATTTCTCCCACTCGTAGAGTATTTCTTAAAAGATGCCACATGTTTTTGCTCCTCCTCTGTTTTATTAAAAAGTAGATGATGTACTTTAGTATTAATGGACTTATTTGGCCGGACATCACAGACCTGCTGACAGTGGAAGACTCATTTTACATGTGTGATTGTCTCTCAAACTCAACTGATGATTTCCAAATAGAAGAGACTTTCACAAAGTCACAAAGTCACATTTAGCGAGAGTGGAGCAAGTCAGTGGACAAATATTCATCACAAGTGGAATTACCTGCAAGATTCCACTGCAGTGGGATTTGTGAGGGTGGCCTCCAGGCACGTCTCTCCAGTCTGTGTCCTTCATGGTGAAAGGCCTGGAAGCACTTAAAGTTCTGTGAAGTATTTGTGCGATTTGTGTGTGTGCTTGCTGAATAATGTCTCTGTTTGTGTGATCTAATACTCGGGAATTAGTGCTTATTCAACTCTGACCTCTCTGATTGCGCAACAGCACATCTGCAGTGTCTTTCTTTTCTTTCAATCAGGTGACTTTTCTTCTCGCGTCACAAGTCTTTCAAACAAATGAAGCCTCTTCTAATTGAATATCATGCTCAATTATCATTCCTGCGATTCATTGCGCCATCTCAGAAGGATGCTAACTCGCCCTATGTCATCATGCTAACGTTAAAACGCTAACATTTTATGGTAGCTTTTTAACTACATTTGTATGTTTAAACCTAAAAATCATGGATTTTGATGCTTGGCGAGATCTTGGAAGTATGCTAACGTCTCTTATGTTAGCATGCTAATGTTTTATGCTACATTTTTAGCTAATTATATATATTTTAACCTAAAAATCAGGATTTTTTTTTTTTACTTGCCGGAAGTATGCTAACGTCTCCTATGTTAGTATGCTAACGTTTTATGCTACATTTTTAGCTAATTATATATATATATATTTTACCCTAAAAACCAGGATTTTTTTTTTACTTGCTGGAAGTATGCTAACGTTTCTTATGTAAGCATGCTAACGTTAGCATGCTAACATGCTACAGTTTAAACCTAAAAATCATGGATTTTGATGCTTGGCACGATCAGGGAAGTATGCCAACGTCTCTTATGTTAGCATGCCAATGTTTTATGCTACATTTTTAGCTAATTATATATATTTTAACCTAAAAATCAGGATTTTTTTTACCTGCCGGAAGTATGCTAATGTCTCTTATGCTAACGTTTTATGCTACATTTTTAGCTAATTATATATATATATTTTACCCTAAAAATCAGGATTTTTTTTTTTACTTGCCGGAAGTATGCTAACATCTTTTATGTTAGCATGCTAACGTTTTATGCTACATTTTTAGCTAATTATATATATTTTAACCTAAAAATCATGTTTTTTTTTTTTTTTACTTGGCGCCATCTTGAAAGTATGCTGACGTCTTTTATGTTAGCATGCTAATTTTAGCATGCTAACATTTGATGCTAGCTTTTTAGCAAATGTATGTTTATAACTAAAAATCATAGATTTTGACACTTGGCGCCATCTTTGAAATATGCTAACCTCCCTTATGTTAGCATGCTAATGTTTTACGCTACCTTTTAAGCTAATTTAAAATAAGATTTTTTTTTTAAACTTGGCGCCATCTCGGAAGTATGCTGACGTCTCTTATGCTAGCATGCTAACATTTGATGCTAGCTTTTTAGAAAATGTATGTTTATAACTAAAAATCATAGATTTTGATACTTGGCACCAGTGTTGGGACTAACGCGTTACTAAGTAACGCGTTACTAAGTAACGCGTTACTGTAACGCCGTTAGTTTCGGCGGAAACTAGTAATCTAACGCGTTATTTTTTATATGCAGTAACTCAGTTACCGTTACTGCATGATGCGTTACTGCGTTATTTTACGTTATTTGTATGTAGTATCAGCTAGAAACAGAAGATCTGAGTGTGTTTTATCGGAGCGCTCCGGTGGAAAATAAGAGGCGTGCTTTCTGTGGGTGGGGGAAAGCACGCCTCCCCGCAGGGGAGAGTTCCTCCAGAGCCGTACTTCGGGGCTAACAACCTTCACTTTACCCGGAAGAGGGTCTTTACAGCTGAGGGTGAATGACGAGACCGGCGGTTGTTGCAACTTTGTGACTTTATTGGACGCAGCCATCCACCAAGCTAGAACACCTGCACACACTCACTGTCGCCGCTCCCTCACCTCTCTCGCCCACTCACTCACTGACGTCACTCACCTCACATGTTGTCATATCTTAAAGGGCCACACACACATACGCTACTCTCATAACAACTAACAAGAGATCATGGTGAAGCCAGAAGTCGAGTTTTTTAACATGGAGACATTCTCAATACTTTTCTTTTGTCGAGCACAAAGAAAATAAAATTTTAGTTAAATGTAAGTTGTGTCTTGGATCAAAGATCCTATCTACTTAGAGTTAAAGTTGAAGTGCCATTATGTTGCAGCTATTTAAAATAGTTTTGTCAATTTTTTCTGGCCTGAAATAAACTGGCCCTTTGAAACATATCTTTGTCTTTGTGTGTTGTCTGTAGACCACATTGTTTGTGTGTTGTATGTAGACCACATTGTTTGTGTGTTGTATGTAGACCACATTGTTTGTGTGTTGTATGTAGACCACATTGTTTGTGTGTTGTATGTAGACCACATTGCTTTCTGAGTTGAGTGATGCAAATGCATGTCAAGTTGATCAACACATTGTATTATTCTCCAGTGCAATAACAGTACAGAAATGAAGTCTAAAAGGGCATTAATGGGAGCCTTAAAAAAAAGGGGGGGGGAAAAGAAGTAACTAAATAGTTACTTTTCACAGTAACGCATTACTTTTTGGTGTAAGTAACTGAGTTAGTAACTGAGTTACTTTTGAAATAAAGTAACTAGTAATTGTAACTAGTTACTGGTTTTCAGTAACTAACTCAACACTGCTTGTCACCATCTTTGAAGTATGCTAACGTCCCTTGTGTTAGCATGCTAACATTTTATGCTACCTTTTTAGCTAAATTTGTATATTTGAACCTAAAAATCATGATTTTTTCTTTTCTTGGCGCCATCTTGGAAGTATGCCAACGTCTCTTATGTTATCATGCTAATGTTAGCATGCTAACATGCTACAGTTTAAACCTAAATATCATGGATTTTGTTGTTTGGCACGATCTTGGAAGTATGCTAACGTCTCTTATGTTAGCATGACATTAGCATGCTAAAATGCTATAGTTTTAACCTAAATATCATAGATTTTGTTGCTTGGCGCGATCTTGGAAGTATGCTAACGTCTCTTATGTTAGCATGCTAACGTTTTACGCCACCTTTTTCAGCAAATTGTGTATGATTATAACTAAAAATCATAGATTTTGATATTCGGCACCATCTTTGAAGTATGCTGACGTCTCCTATATAAGCGTACTGATATTAGCATGCTAACATTTTATGCTAGCTTTTGAGCTAATTTTGTATGTTCAAACTTATATTAGAATGTTAAACAAGCTTACAAATGTGTGTGGGAGTTAAGTGCAGCCTCCCTGACAAGCTAAGGTGAAAGATCACTCTACAAATGGAGGGAGGAGAGGAAAGATAGATGAAAGGAAAAGGGTGAATTAAAATGTAAACAGGTTTTCATTCATCTGGTCAATGTATATTATGTATAACCGCGTTATGCAACATACAGTAAGTACTTGTACTAACAAGTCATAAAGCAATGTCCTTAAAGTCTCAAATGGGACGGGCAAAAACATTCCGAAGTATCCTGTTTTGTATCACACAGGACGCGGAATTCAGGACTCGCACACAAGGAGGTCTGAGAGGATGGGAAACGTTCTCTTAGTGAAGCTAACGTTGACGTCAACAAGGATTTAACACGAGTTGCGTACAACAACATAAACATGCTAACAATAGCATGTTTACAGTTAGCATTAAGGAAATCTCAAAATATAAACTGCACAATACTTGCTAAACTAGCTCAAAATGGTAGCATGTTAAAAGTACTATGCTAACATAATAACAATAACATGCTTACAGTTAGCAATAATTAAATACCAGAATATAAAGGGCTAAATACGTCCTAAATTATCTCTTTCTGTGTAAAGTTTGCATGTTTTTCCCTGTGACTGCTAATGTTAGTTTGCACCAAGTACCAACATGTGACTGAGGTGTAAACCTACATTAGCTAAATAAAAAAAAAGGCTAGTACCAGTTATTATTATTATTAGCAAAATATATATTTTAGACGGAAGTCTATACCTGCAAAGTTAGTAAAAAAAAAAATTGCATGCTTGTCATGATCCATGGTCCGGATCATGTTTTTGTTATGTTCTGTTAGTTTTGGACTCTTTTAGTTCCTTTTTGACACCTGAGTTTGTTTTAGTTACCATGGCTACTTATGATTTTCACCTGCCTCTGGTGTTCGGGACGCGCACCTGCTGCTAATCAGAGGACTATTTAAGCCTGCCTTTGCCAGGCAGTCGTCCTGGCGTCTTTAGTTGTTTGCCTCATGCCTGGACTACGTAAGTCTTAGTTGTTTCATGCCACAGTTTCGTATTGGTTTCATGCCACAGTTTCGTGTTTGTTCTATGCCATAGTTAATGCTATTGGTTTCATGCCACAGTTTCGTGTTTGTTCTGTGCCACAGTTTCGTGTTTGTTCTATGCCATAGTTAATGCTAGTTGTTTCATGCCACAGTTTCGTGTTTGTTTTATGCCACAGTTTCGTGTTTGTTCTATGCCATAGTTAATGCTAGTTGTTTCATGCCAAAGTTTCGTGTTTGTTTTATGCCACAGTCTCGTGTTTGTTCTATGCCATAGTTAATGCTATTGGTTTCATGCCACAGTTTCGTGTTTGTTTTATGCCACAGTCTCATGTTTGTTCTATGCCATAGTTAATGCTATTGGTTTCATGCCACAGTTTCGTATTTGTTCTATGCCATAGTTAATGCTAGTTGTTGCATGCCACAGTTTTGTGTTTGTTTTATGCCACAGTCTCGTGTTTGTTTTATGCCATAGTTAATGCTATTGGTTTCATGCCACAGTTCGTGTTTGTTCTATGCCATAGTTAATGCTAGTTGTTTCATGCCACAGTTTCGTGTTTGTTTTATGCCACGGTTTTGTGTTTGTGCTATGCCATAGTTAATGCTAGTTGTTGCATGCCACAGTTTCGTGTTTGTTTTATGCCACAGTCTCAAGTTTGTTCTATGCCATAGTTAATGCTATTGGTTTCATGCCACAGTTTCGTGTTTGTTCTATGCCAAAGTTAATGCTAGTTGTTGCATGCCACAGTTTCGTGTTTGTTTTATGCCACAGTCTTGTGTTTGTTCTATGCCATAGTTAATGCTATTGGTTTCATGCCACAGTTTTGTGTTTGTTCTACGCGATAGTTAATGCTAGTTGTTGCATGCCACAGTTTCGTGTTTGTTTTATGCCACAGTTTCGTGTTTGTTCTATGCCATAGTTAATGCTAGTTGTTTCATGCCACAGTTTCGTGTTTGTTTTATGCCACAGTTTCGTGTTTGTTCTATGCCATAGTTAATGCTAGTTGTTTCATGCCACAGTTTCGTGTTTGTTTTATGCCACAGTCTCGTGTTTGTTCTATGCCATAGTTAATGCTATTGGTTTCATGCCACAGTTTCGTGTTTGTTCTATGCCATAGTTAATGCTAGTTGTTGCATGCCACAGTTTCGTGTTTGTTTTATGCCACAGTCTCGAGTTTGTTCTATGCCATAGTTAATGCTATTGGTTTCATGCCATAGTTTCGTGTTTGTTCTATGCCATAGTTAATGCTAGTTGTTGCATGCCACAGTTTTGTGTTTGTTTTATGCCACAGTCTCGTGTTTGTTCTATGCCATAGTTAATGCTATTGGTTTCATGCCACAGTTCGTGTTTGTTCTATGCCATAGTTAATGCTAGTTGTTTCATGCCACAGTTTCGTGGCATGAAACTGTGTTTGTTCTATGCCATAGTTAATGCTAGTTGTTGCATGCCACAGTTTCATGCTTGTTTTATGCCACAGTCTCAAGTTTGTTCTATGCCATAGTTAATGCTATTGGTTTCATGCCACAGTTTCGTGTTTGTTCTATGCCAAAGTTAATGCTAGTTGTTGCATGCCACAGTTTCGTGTTTGTTTTATGCCACAGTCTTGTGTTTGTTCTATGCCATAGTTAATGCTATTGGTTTCATGCCACAGTTTTGTGTTTGTTCTATGCGATAGTTAATGCTAGTTGTTTCATGCCACAGTTTCGTGTTTGTTTTATGCCATAGTTAATGCTATTGGTTTCATGCCACAGTTTCGTGTTTGTTCTATGCCATAGTTAATGCTAGTTGTTGCATGCCACAGTTTCGTGTTTGTTTCATGCCACAGTTTCGTGAGTTTCATGTCTACAGTTTCATGTCCTAAGTTTTTGCCTTAGCTTCCGCGTGCGATAGGCACGCTTGCCTTCGGGTTGTTTTCTGTTTTGTACCTTGTTGAGTGTTTCTTAAAATTAAATCATGTTCCTACCTGCAAGTCCTGTCCGTAGTCGTCCGTTTGCATCCCGGGGAAACAAACCTCGCAGCAAGCTGCGACCCCCCAGTCGTGACAATGCTAAGGTCAGCATGCTAATATTAAGTATGCCATTTGTCAAGTGCCAAAATATATTACTCTGAGATGTGTACCTGAACATTTTGTTTAAAATGCTAGCCTGCTAGCATGCATCAAGTACCAACAGATGACTGTGGGTATCCCTACAAAATTAGCTTTTAACAAAAATAGCATACTAACAGTTATCATTTGTCAGGTAACAAAATATTTGACGTTGAGGTGTATACATGCAACATTAGTAAAAAATAAATAAATTAAAATTAGCATGGGGCCCGGTCGGTGGGACAAATTTTCAAGCGTTGACCGGTCCGCAGTTACAAAAAGGTTGGGGACCACTGCTCTAAGGTACAGTCCCACGTGCTCCTCTATTTATAGTTAACATCACTGAGGCTGCTTCTGAAGGGAGGGGTCATGCAAGCAGCCCCAGTAGACACAATACACGATTATTCAGAATGGAAATGTGCTGACACTCGTGATTTCGCCCCGTTTCTGTTTTGTCTGCGTTGAGGTACTCGATGTCCGTCCTTGGCTGTCGGCAGGCAAGGTCTGGAAACAAACTGCTGACACGAGACAACTCGCAAAGCAAGATTACAAGTTGTGCCTTTGCACGGATAGAAAAGTACAACTTCAGCACAATTGATAATAACTATAGCAACGGCCTTTAAGCATAAGAGTTGTGTGATAACTTATACATGATTACTTTAATATGGGAAATTAAAGGGAACATTGTTTTGGGGGTATCCATAACACGGGGATTGGGAGAAGTTTTTACTTACACAATGAGTCGAACCCCTGAGACCGACTCACCGATTGATTGATTGATTGATTGATTGATTGATTGATTGATTGATTGATTGATTGATTGATTGATTGATTGATTGAAACTTTTATTAGTAGATTGCACAGTTCAGTACATATTCCGTACAATTGACCACTAAATGGTAACACCCCAATAAGTTTTTCAACTTGTTTAAGTCGGGGTCCACGTTAAGCAATTCATGGTAATCAATTCGATCGAACCCAGATTAAGAACCACTGCTTTAAGTCAAACTTTTACCTGCTTTAAGTCAAACTTTTACCTGCGCGTGGGGTTAAAGTTTCCTAGGGATCAGGCCAGGAGATGAACGGGAGATGAACGGGATTGAGTGCGATCTTGGCAAAGGCTCGGATAGGATCGGAAGGGGATGAAGCATTTTAAAAGGAAGGATGGCTGCGATCAGATAAAGTGAGTGGAAGATTAAAGGGTGAGCACAGCGATCAGGAATAAGGAAGCGGGGATGGAGGAGGAAAGAAGCATTTGCACAACAGTCGGGAGCGGAGATTTAAGGCGTTCCTGAAGAGTTTGAGCAAGTTTAAGGTGCAGGGGATAGAAACGTGCTCCTTCACATTCAAGTGTCTGTCTTACCTTTTTTAAATGGAAGCATCTTTTTCTTAAAGATCTCCTATTTCAACACCAACATCCCCGCTGGGTTAGCTTATTCGCTAAAGAAAAACAAATATAAACAAACTCCCGTATCATTAAAAATATATATTTTTGTACAAAACCAGTGAAGTTGGCACGTTGTGTAAATGGTAAATAAAAACAAAATGCAATAATTTGCAAATTCTTTTCAACTTATATTCAATTGAATAGACTGCAAAGACAAGATATTTAATGTTCCGACAGGAAAACGTTTTTTTTTTGCAAATATTAGCTCATTTGGAATTTGATGCCTGCAACATGTTTTAAAAAAGATGGCACAAGTGGCAAAAAAGACTGAGAAAGGTGAGGAATGCTCATCAAACACTTATTTGGAACATCCCACAGGTGAACAGGCTCATTGGGAACAGGTGGGTGCCATGATTGGGTATAAAAGCAGCTTTCCTGAAAATGCTCGGTCGTTCACAAACAAGGACGGGGCGAGGGTCACCACTTTGTGAACAAATGCGTGAGCAAATTGTCCAACAGTTTAAGAACAACATTTCTCAACCAGCTATTGCAAGGAATTTAGGGATTTCACCATCTACGGTCCGTAATATCATCAAAAGGTTCAGAGAATCTGGAGAAATCACTGCACGTAAGCAGCAAGGCTGAAAACCAACATTGGATGCCCGTGACCTTCGATCCCTCAGGCGGTAGTGCATCAAACAGCGACATCAGTGTGTAAAGGATATCACCACATGGGCTCAGGAGCACTTCAGAAAACCACTGTCAGTAACTACAGTTTGTCGCTACATCTGTAAGTGCATGTTAAAACTCTACTATGCAAAGCCAAAGCCATTTATCAACAACACCCAGAAACACCGCCGGCTTCGCTGGGCCCAAGCTCATCTAAGATGGACTGATGCAAAGTGTAAAAATGTTCTGTGGTCTGACGAGTCCACATTTCAAATTGTTTTTGGAAACTGTGGACGTCGTGTCCTCCGGACCAAAGAGGAAAAGAACCATCCGGATTGTTCTAGGTAGGCACAAAGTTGAAAAGCCAGCATCTGTGATGGTATGGGGGTGTATTAGTGCCCAAGACATGGGTAACTTACACATCTTTGAAGGCACCATTAATGCTGAAAGGTACATACAGGTTTTGGAGCAACATATGTTGCCATCCAAGCAACGTTATAATGGACGCCCCTGCTTATTTCAGCAAGACAATGCCAAGCCACGTGTTACAACAGCGTTATTCATAGTAAAAGAGTGCGGGTACTAGACTGGCCTGCCTGTAGTCCAGACCTGTCTCCCATTGAAAATGTGTGGCGCATTATGAAGCCTAAAATACCACAACGGAGACCCCCGGACTGTTGAACAACTTAAGCTGTACATCAAGCAAGAATGGGAAAGAATTCCACCTGGAAAGCTTCAAAAATGTGTCTCCTCAGTTCCCAAACGTTTACTGAGTGTTGTTAAAAGGAAAGGCCATGTAACACAGTGGTAAAAATGCCCCTGTCACAACTTTTTTGCCATGTGTTGCTGCCATTAAATTCTAAGTCAATGATTATTTGCAAAAAACATTAAATATCTTGTCTTTGCAGTCCATTCAATTGAATATAAGTTGGAAATAATTTGCAAATCATTGTATTCTGTTTTTATTTACCATTTACACAATGTGCCAACTTCACTAGTTGTGGGTTTTGTATATATATATATATATATATATATATATATATATATATATATATATATATATATATATATATATATATATATATATATATATATATATATATATATATATATATATATATATATATATATATATATATATATGTGTGTGTGTATTTATATACTTTACATCCAGTCAGCTTGCGGTTCCCAAGTCAAAAAGTTTGGACACCTCTGATTTTGGCTTTTATGTAGTTTTGGCGAACTATTGACTTTGTTTGCTCAAACAATTGTATGTAGTAAAAAATATATATACGGAAGTAGTTTCAATAATGTGTTGAAATAGTTTAACTGTCAATAGCACTCACCATAAAAATTTTTTTAAATGTGTAGTTAATACATATGATTGGTATCAGACGATCCGGCTCATGGGTCGGATCGGAATCGGCAGCATGGAACCCCAATCGGAAAGTTTCCAAATCCAAACAAACGGCGTGTTCAGCCTAATAATTATTGAACTGCACTGCCTCAAGTGAATGTTTGGTTGCGCTAAACGGTGAAAAGTGCTAAATATAATCAAGTGTGCTTCAAGTGAATATTTTGTTAAGCTAAATGGTGAAAAGTGCTAAGTATAATTAAGTGTGCTTCAAGTGAATATTTTGTTGCGTTAAATGGTGAAAAGTGCTAAATATAATCAAGTGTGCTTCAAGTGAATATTTTGTTGCGTTAAATGGTGAAAAGTGCTAAATATAATCAAGTGTGCTTCAAGTAAATATTTTGTTGCACTAAATGGTGAAAAGTGCTAAATATAATCAAGTGTGCTACAAGTGAATATTTTGTTGCGCTAAACGGTGAAAAGTGCTAAATATAATAAAGTGTGCTTCAAGTGAATATTTTGTTGCGCTAAATGGTGAAAAGTGCTAAATATAATCAAGTGTGCTGCAAGTGAATATTTTGTTGCGCGAAATGGTAAAAAGTGCTAAATATAACCAAGTGTGCTTCAAGTGAATATTTTGTTGCGCTAAACGGTGAAATGTGCTAAATATAACTAAGTGTGCTTCAAGTGAATATTTTGTTGCGCTAAATGGTGAAAAGTGCTAAATATAATCAAGTGTGCTTCAAGTCAATATTTTGTTGCGCTAAGCGGTGAAAAGGGCTAAATATAACCAAGTGTGCTTCAAGTGAATATTTTGTTGCGCTAAATGGTGAAAAGTGCTAAATATAACCAAGTGTGCTTCAAGTGAATATTTTGTTGCACTAAACGGTGAAAAGTGCTAAATATAATCAAGTGTGCTTCAAGTGAATATTTTGTTGCGCTAAACGGTGAAAAGTGCTAAATATAATCAAGTGTGCTTCAAGTGAATATTTTGTTGCGCTAAATGGTGAAAAGTGCTAAATATAACCAAGTGTGCTTCAAGTGAATATTTTGTTGCTCTAAACGGTGAAAAGTGCTAAATATAATCAAGTGTGCTTCAAGTGAATATTTTGTTGCGCTAAACGGTGAAATGTGCTAAATATAACCAAGTGTGCTTCAAGTGAATATTTTGTTGCGATAAACGGTGAAAAGTGGTAAATATAAGTGAATATTTTGTTATGGTAAATGGTGAAAAGTGCTAAATAAAACCAAGTGTGCTTCAAGTGAATATTTTGTTGCACTAAATGGTGAAAAGTACTAAGTATAATTAAGTGTGCTTCAAGTGAATATTTTGTTGCGCTAAACGGTGAAAAGTGCTAAATATAATCAAGTGTGCTTCAAGTGAATATTTTGTTAAGCTAAACGGTGAAAAGTGCTAAGTATAATTAAGTGTGCTTCAAGTGAATATTTTGTTGCGCTAAACGGTGAAAAGTGCTAAATATAATCAAGGGTGCTTGAAGTGAATATTTTGTTAAGCTAAATGGTGACAAGTGCTAAGTATAATTAAGTGTGCTTCAAGTGAATATTTTGTTGCGCTAAATGGTGAAAAGTGCTAAATATAATCAAGTGTGCTTCAAGTAAATATTTTGTTGCGCTAAATGGTGAAAAGTGCTAAATATAACCAAGTGTGCTTCAAGTGGATATTTTGTTGCGCTAAATGATGAAAAGTGCTAAATACAACCAAGTGTGGTTCAAGTGAATATTTTGTTGCACTAAACGGTGAAAAGTGCTAAATATAATCAAGTGTGCTTCAAGTGAATATTTTGTTGCGCTAAATGGTGAAAAGTGCTAAATATAACCAAGTGTGCTTCAAGTGAATATTTTGTTGCACTAAATGGTGAAAAGTGCTAAATATAACCAAGTGTGCTTCAAGTGAATATTTTGTTGCACTAAACGGTGAAAAGTGCTAAATATAATCAAGTGTGCTTCAAGTAAATATTTTGTTGCGCTAAATGGTGAAAAGTGATAAATATAATTAAGTGTGCTTCAAGTGAATATTTTGTTGCGCTAAAAGGTAAAAAGTGGTAAGTATAATCAAGTGTGCTTCAAGTGAATATTTTGTTGCGCTAAACGGTGAAAAGTGCTAAATATAATAAAGTGTGCTTCAAGTGAATATTTTGTTAAGCTAAATGGTAAAAAGTGCTAAGTATAATTAAGTGTGCTTCAAGTGAATATTTTGTTGCGCTAAATGGTGAAAAGTGCTAAATATAATCAAGTGTGCTGCAAGTGAATATTTTGTTGCGCGAAACGGTGAAAAGTGCTAAATATAACCAAGTGTGCTTCAAGTTAATATTTTGTTGCGCTAAACGGTGAAAAGTGCTAAATATAACCAAGTGTGCTTCAAGTGAATATTTTGTTGCGCTAAACGGTGAAAAGTGCTAAATATAACCAAGTATGCTTCAAGTGAATATTTTGTTGCGCTAAACTGTGAAAAGTGCTAAATATAATCATGTGTGCTTCAAGTGAATATTTTGTTGCGCTAAACGGTGAAAAGTGCTAAATATAATCAAGTGTGCTTCAACGTATTATTTTGTTGCGCTAAACGGTGAAAAGTGCTAAATATAATCAAGTGTGCTTCAAGTGAATATTTTGTTGCGCTAAACGGTGAAATGTGCTAAATATAACCAAGTGTGCTTCAAGTGAATATTTTGTTGCGATAAACGGTGAAAAGTGGTAAATATAAGTGAATATTTTGTTATGGTAAATGGTGAAAAGTGCTAAATAAAACCAAGTGTGCTTCAAGTGAATATTTTGTTGCACTAAATGGTGAAAAGTACTAAGTATAATTAAGTGTGCTTCAAGTGAATATTTTGTTGCGCTAAACGGTGAAAAGTGCTAAATATAATCAAGTGTGCTTCAAGTGAATATTTTGTTAAGCTAAACGGTGAAAAGTGCTAAGTATAATTAAGTGTGCTTCAAGTGAATATTTTGTTGCGCTAAACGGTGAAAAGTGCTAAATATAATCAAGTGTGCTTCAAGTCAATATTTTGTTGCGCTAAACGGTGAAAAGTGCTAAGTATAATTAAGTGTGCTTCAAGTGAATATTTTGTTGCGCTAAACGGTGAAAAGTGCTAAATATAATCAAGTGTGCTTCAAGTGAATATTTTGTTGCGCTAAACGGTGAAAAGTGCTAAATATAATCAAGTGTGCTTCAAGTGAATATTTTGTTGCGCTAAATGGTGAAAAGTGCTAAATATAAGCAAGTGTGCTTCAAGTGAATATTTTGTTGCACTAAACGGTGAAAAGTGCTAAATATAATCAAGTGTGCTTCAAGTGAATATTTTGTTGCGCTAAACGGTGAAATGTGCTAAATATAACCAAGTGTGCTTCAAGTGAATATTTTGTTGCGATAAACGGTGAAAAGTGGTAAATATAAGTGAATATTTTGTTATGGTAAATGGTGAAAAGTGCTAAATAAAACCAAGTGTGCTTCAAGTGAATATTTTGTTGCACTAAATGGTGAAAAGTGCTAAATATAACCAAGTGTGCTTCAAGTGAATATGTTGTTGCCCTAAACGGTGAAAAGTGCTAAATATAACCAAGTGTGCTTAGTGTGAAGCAGTGCGGTGTCAGTTTGTCACTTTAAGATCCAAACATGCATTTAAAAGTGTCAAAATGTGGTCAGCAGATTATTTAACGACACTTTTGTTTCGGCACTAGAACGTCCACAAGTCGTATCGGCGGACTGGAAACGGCTTTCGGTGTGTCAACTGTCTCCAAGTTTACGGAGAATAATATTTCATGAAACCCTCCTCTGTGTTCTCGGAATTAAAATATGCTCCCCCCCCCATTTCTAGTGGTCCTGTTAGGCAAGTACAGCTGCGTAAGAGGAGGAGAGCCAGGAAGAGGACATGACTGATAGTGTCGCAAGTCAATGAGTCAGACATTTTGTACACTTGTTTCAGACAAATGGGGAGAAAAACTCCAAATCATTTCTAGAGCAGCAGAAGTTATTAGATTCCACTGTCTGTTGCTCATAAAAAAAAACCAGCACTTTGGGGCAAAAATGATACGTTTCGGGCCCTGCAGGCACAAACACAATATATGCTGGCATGGTGGACATTGAGCGGAAGAAAAAGTTTACAAAGGCTTGTCCAGTTTTTTGTTTTTTTTTCCACCGCCGCCCCCCCAGGATATTAATGAGGAAATGACGAAGACTTTGTAAAGACGAGGAGAAGGAGGAATGAGCGATGAAGGTTTCAAGCGGGGACGAGGGGCCGCTGATTAATCCCGCTTGGAGGCCACTCCGCCGGGAATTCCATCAAACAGAGCGAGGGAAAAGGGGATTTTAATTGGGGCGCTCCCTCTCCCTCACCGTTTCCCAAAGCGCTTACCTACCTTGGTGCTCCCGCCTTCCTGGTTGTTGTTGGGGGCCTACACACACACACACACACACACACACACACACGCACGCACGCACACAGACATATACCAAAAAATTGCTTTCAGATGTGGAAGTGAACAGCAATGCTATAGGTGTCTATGCACGGGCTTATAATGCATGTATGTAGTAATAGACCACACCTATTAAGGGGGTTGGGGGAACTTTAAGGAGGAACTGTAAGCATACTTGCCAACCTTGAGACCTCCGAATTCGGGAGATTGGGGGATGAGGTGGGCGGGGTTAAGGGGGAGGATTATATTTATGGCTAGAATTCACTGAAATTCAAGTATTTCTTATATATATATATTGTGGAGAGGCGGGGCCGGCAGTCCGACGGCGAGGCAGGGCACGCCGGAGCCCGCTCCAGGATGGAGGCGAGGAGGCTTGGACGGCGAGCAGGCGGCGCCATAATGAACGTCAGGTGTGTGGATCGCCCGGCTGCGCACAATTGTATAATCTCCTCTCACTGAATAAAAGGGGAGCAGCAGAGGAGGACGGGAGAAAGGAGACGGAGAGAGACGGAGAAAAGAGACAGCCACAACGAGAAGCGGATGCAGAGCGAGAGCGCAAGAGAGCCAGAGGCGGACGACGACGCGCGGCTGAAAAGCAAGCGGAGGAGCGGGCAGAGCGAAGCGGAGTTGAAAAGCGACCGACACTGACTTTCTTATTGCAAAATAAAGAAGTCTACACCTGCTCACGACAATGTCCTTCCTTGGTGGTCCTGCGAACCCACCCGACAGCTTGCGACTGTCATAATATATATATATATATATATATATATATATATATATATATATATATATATATATATATATATATATATATATATATATATATATATATATATATATATATATATATATATATATACACATAAATGAAAGAAATACTTGAATTTCAGTGTTCATTTATTTACACATATACACACACATAACACTCCTCTCTACTCATTGTTGTATTTGAAAGTGCAATGCTTTGCAGCCAGTAGCACAGCCTTTGAGGGAACATAGGTATGGGCAGCATCTGTGAAATGTAATTTGCAGGAGAGGAGTGAGTTTAGTGTTGAATTGTCCATCCTCGTTCTATTCTCTGTCACCCGTCGTCGCCGTGACTGTCTCTTCTTCGTTCTTCTGCTTCGTCTCCTTCTTGTTGTGTGCGCAGTTGTGCACTCTCCAAAAGCCGTAGATGTTATGACGTGACTGGGCCGGCACGCTGTTTATATGGAGGAAAAGCGGACGTTACGACAGGCTGTCCTCACTCAGGTCCGCGTGGACCTGGAGGGGGCGCGCCTTATTGTCCGACTGGAAAACTGGGAGAAATTCGGAAGAATGGTTGTCCTGGGAGATTTTTGGTAGAGGCACTGAAATTCGGGAGTCTCACGGAAAATTCGGTAGGGTTGACAAGTATGGCTGTAGGCCCTTTTCCACCGCAGGAACTTTTTCAGGAACCAATAAAGTGTTTCCAGCTTAAAATTACCCGGGTAGATTTAGTTCTTCAGGAACCTTTCGGAGTTCCTCTTAGCAAGGTGGAACCTTTCCGGGGGGCGGGCTGATTGGTTGAACACAGTTCCTAAAACGTTTTTTTTTTTCAAATATAAGCGGTGACTTGTCTATTTCATATTTCTTGTGTGTTTCTACTATGTTAGAATAATTATGTGTAAAGTTATCACACAACTTTAGTATGCTTAAAGTCCGTTGCTATAGTTATTAGCTATTGTGCTGAAGTGGTATTTTTGTATCTGTGCAAAGCAGTGACGTGCGGTGAGGTTCATGGCTGGTGAGGCACTGACTTCATTACAGTCAAATTTACAAACATATGAACCCTAAAGAGTATCTTATTCACCATTTGATTAGCAGCAGTTAACGGGTTATGTTTAAAAGCTCATACCAGCATTCTTCCCTGCTTGGCACTCAGCATCAAGGGTTGGAATTGGTGGGGGTTAAATCCCCAAAAATGATTCCCGGGCGTGGCGCCGCTGCTGCCCACTGCTCCCCTCACCTCCCAGGGGGTGAGCAAGGGGATGGGTCAAATGCAGAGGACAAATTTCACCACACCTAGTGTGTGTGTGACAATCATTGGTACTTTAACTTAACTTGAACTTTACACATACAAACTGTAGCACACAAAAAAGAACATTTAATTAAAAAAACGTTATTATGGTCTTACCTTTACTTATAAATGAAGTCCATGCGCTGCTCCTTCTGAACAAAAGCATCGATAACTTGTTGTCAGGACTTGGTCCTTGGGTTTTATTTTTCCGGAAGGCAACGGAAAGTTGGTGCGTGCAAGGCGAGTATGTGAGTACATCTTTTATTTTAACACTAACAAACTACAAAAAAAGGAAGCAAACAAAAGGAGCGCACAATGGCGGAAGTACAAACACTTGACTATGACAATACAAAAGACTTGCACAAGGGCACAAAAACTATTAACAAAAACTTACTTGGCATGAGAACTGTGACATGACATGAAGCAGAGTGATGAAATAGTGTGAGGTCGCCAGGACGAACAACAGAAAAACAATGGACTTAAATAACACAGACATGATTAACAACAGGTGCGTGACTCAAAACGTGAAACAGGTGCGTGACATGACAGGTGAAAACTAATGGGTGACCATGGAAACAAAACAAAACAAGGAAGTGAAACCAGGAACTAAAAAAAGAGTCCAAAAACCAAGCAAAACAAAAACATGATTAACACAGACATGACACTTGTTTATAGTAGTCTTCCTTATCTTTCTTCAGTTTTAAAAGTCTCTCTGTCTCGATGGAGATCTTCCTTTAATTATTACCTCCTTCTTCGATTGAAAGTCCAGTTTAGAAAACTGTATTATTTTAGATATGTAATCCTCCATGTTAAAAGTCCAGGCGAGAGGAAAAAATAAACGATCGCTAACTGTTGCTAATTGTTGTCACTTATTTTGCAGCCGAGTAGTCGCAAAAATGATCGCTGGGATCACTAGCGCCCTCTACCACCATGAGGCGGGATTACTGCGAGCCTCAGCCAGTGCGTCTTCGCAGCCGTTTTATGATTGCTCAGCACAAGAAATACGTTACACACGTACAGTTGTTGACAAAATACACTGTACATTATATACCTCAGCTAACTAAACTATGGAAATGTATAATATAATTCATATAGCAATACGGTCTCACTGCACAGCAGGCCAGCAGTTAGCCGAGTCATTGCGCAATTCATGGTGAGGCTCAACTGGCTGGTGACTCACCGCAAGTCTCTTCTCAGTATTTGAACGGCAAATGTGAAAATTCAGTGATTTTGAATAAAAATTATCTAAAACTGGTGAAGTTAAATGGAAAATAATTTTATAGTATAATCACAGGATACATATAACAATTTAATTCATTTTTTTTCTTTTTACATTTTTTTTCTTTCCATGATGGCAGGTGAGGCCCCGCCTCCCCTGACTGCACGTCACTGCCATGGATGAAGTGCTGGCTGTCCAGAGTCGGGACCCGGGGTGGACTGCTCGCCTGTGCATCGGTTGGGGACATCTCTGCGCAGCTGACCTGTCTCCCCTCGGGATGGTCTCCTGCTGGCCCCACTATGGACTGGACTCTCACTATTATGTTAGATCCACTATGGACTGGACTCTCACTATTATGTTAGATCCACTATGGACTGGACACTCACAATATTATGCTAGATCCACTATGGACTGGACTCTCACTATTATGTTAGATCCACTATGGACTGGACTCTCACAATATTATGTTAGATCCACTATGGACTGGACTCTCACAATATTATGCTAGATCCACTATGGACTGGACTGTCACTATTATGTTAGATCCACTATGGACTGGACTCTCACTATTAGGTTAGATCCACTATGGACTGGACTCTCACTATTATGTTAGATCCACTATGGACTGGTCTCTCACAATATTATGTTAGATCCACTATGGACTGGACTCTCACTATTAGGTTGGATCCACTATGGACTGGACTCTCACACTATTATGTTAGATCCACTATGGACTGGACTCTCACTATTATGTTAGATCCACTATGGACTAGACTCTCACTATTATGTTAGATCCACTATGGACTGGACTCTCACTATTATGTTAGATCCACTATGGACTGGACTCTCACTATTATGTTAGATCCACTATGGACTGGACTCTCACTATTATGTTAGATCCACTATGGACTGGACTCTCACTATTATGTTAGCTCCACTATGGACTGGACTCTCACAATATTATGCTGGATCCACTATGGACTGGACTCTCACTATTATGTTAGATCCACTATGGACTGGACTCTCACTATTATGTTAGCTCCACTATGGACTGGACTCTCACAATATTATGCTAGATCCACTATGGACTGGACTTTCACTATTATGTTAGATCCACTATGGACTGGTCTCTCACAATATTATGTTAGATCCACTATGGACTGGACTCTCACACTGTTATGTTAGATCCACTATGGACTGGACTCTCACTATTATGTTAGATCCACTATGGACTGGACTCTCACAATATTATGCTAGATCCACTATGGACTGGACTCTCACTATTATGTTAGATCCACTATGGACTGGACTCTCACAATATTATGCTAGATCCACTATGGACTGGACTCTCACTATTATGTTAGATCCACTATGGACTGGACTCTCACTATTATGTTGGATCCACTATGGACTGGACTCTCACTATTATGTTAGATCCACTATGGACTGGACTCTCACTATTATGTTCGATCCACTATGGACTGGTCTCTCACAATATTATGCTAGATCCACTATGGACTGGACTCTCACTATTATGTTAGATCCACTATGGACTGGTCTCTCACCATATTATGTTAGATCCACTATGGACTGGACTCTCACTATTAGGTTGGATCCACTATGGACTGGACTCTCACACTATTATGTTAGATCCACTATGGACTGGACTCTCACTATTATGTTAGATCCACTATGGACTGGACTCTCACTATTATGTTAGATCCACTATGGACTGGACTCTCACTATTATGTTAGATGCACTATGGATTGGACTCACACTATTATGTTAGATCCACTATGGACTGGACTCTCATTATTATGTTAGATCCACTATGGACTGGACTCTCACTATTATGTTGGATCCACTATGGACTGGACTCTCACTGTTATGTTAGATCCACTATGGACTGGACTCTCACAATATTATGCTAGATCCACTATGGACTGGACTCTCACTATCATGTTAGAGCCACTATGGACTGGACTCTCACTATTATGTTAGATCCACTATGGACTGGATTCTCACAATATTATGCTAGATCCACTATGGACTGGACTGTCACTATTATGTTAGATCCACTATGGACTGGACTCTCACAATATTATGCTAGATCCACTATGGACTGGACTCTCACTATTGTGTTAGATCCACTATGGACTGGACTCTCACAATATTATGCTAGATCCACTATGGACTGGACTCTCACTATTGTGTTAGATCCACTATGGACTGGACTCTCACTGTTATGTTAGATCCACTATGGACTGGACTCTCACAATATTATGCTAGATCCACTATGGACTGGACTCTCACTATCATGTTAGAGCCACTATGGACTGGACTCTCACAATATTATGCTAGATCCACTATGGACTGGACTCTCACTATTATGTTAGATCCACTATGGACTGGACTCTCACTATTATGTTAGATCCACTATGGACTGGACTCTCACTATTATGTTAGATCCACTATGGACTGGACTCTCACTATTATTTTAGATCCACTATGGACTGGACTCTCACTATTATGTTAGATCCACTATGGACTGGTCTCTCACAATATTATGCTAGATCCACTATGGACTGGACTCTCACTATTATGTTAGATCCACTATGGACTGGACTCTCACAATATTATGCTAGATCCACTATGGACTGGACTCTCACTATTGTGTTAGATCCACTATGGACTGGACTCTCACTGTTATGTTAGATCCACTATGGACTGGACTCTCACTGTTATGTTAGATCCACTATGGACTGGACTCTCACAATATTATGCTAGATCCACTATGGACTGGACTCTCACTATCATGTTAGAGCCACTATGGACTGGACTCTCACAATATTATGCTAGATCCACTATGGACTGGACTCTCACTATTATGTTAGATCCACTATGGACTGGACTCTCACTATTATGTTAGATCCACTATGGACTGGACTCTCACAATATTATGCTAGATCCACTATGGACTGGACTCTCACTATCATGTTAGATCCACTATGGACTGGACTCTCACTATTATGTTAGATCCACTATGGACTGGACTCTCACAATATTATGCTAGATCCACTATGGACTGGACTCTCACTATTATGTTAGATCCACTATGGACTGGACTCTCACAATATTATGCTAGATCCACTATGGACTGGACTCTCACTATTATGTTAGATCCACTATGGACTGGACTCTCACAATATTATGCTAGATCCACTATGGACTGGACTCTCACTATTATGTTAGATCCACTATGGACTGGACTCTCACTATTATGTTGGATCCACTATGGACTGGACTCTCACTATTATGTTAGATCCACTATGGACTGGACTCTCACTATTATGTTCGATCCACTATGGACTGGTCTCTCACAATATTATGCTAGATCCACTATGGACTGGACTCTCACTATTATGTTAGATCCACTATGGACTGGTCTCTCACCATATTATGTTAGATCCACTATGGACTGGACTCTCACTATTAGGTTGGATCCACTATGGACTGGACTCTCACACTATTATGTTAGATCCACTATGGACTGGACTCTCACTATTATGTTAGATCCACTATGGACTGGACTCTCACTATTATGTTAGATCCACTATGGACTGGACTCTCACTATTATGTTAGATGCACTATGGATTGGACTCACACTATTATGTTAGATCCACTATGGACTGGACTCTCATTATTATGTTAGATCCACTATGGACTGGACTCTCACTATTATGTTGGATCCACTATGGACTGGACTCTCACTGTTATGTTAGATCCACTATGGACTGGACTCTCACAATATTATGCTAGATCCACTATGGACTGGACTCTCACTATCATGTTAGAGCCACTATGGACTGGACTCTCACTATTATGTTAGATCCACTATGGACTGGATTCTCACAATATTATGCTAGATCCACTATGGACTGGACTCTCACTATTATGTTAGATCCACTATGGACTGGACTCTCACAATATTATGCTAGATCCACTATGGACTGGACTCTCACTATTATGTTAGATCCACTATGGACTGGACTCTCACAATATTATGCTAGATCCACTATGGACTGGACTCTCACTATTATGTTAGATCCACTATGGACTGGACTCTCACAATATTATGCTAGATCCACTATGGACTGGACTCTCACTATTATGTTAGATCCACTATGGACTGGACTCTCACTATTATGTTAGATCCACTATGGACTGGACTCTCACAATATTATGCTAGATCCACTCGACGTCCCTTGCACCGGTCACCCTAAGGGGGATCCCCACATCTGCGGTCCTCTCCAAAGTTTCTCATTGTCCCTTTGGGTTGAGTTTTTCCTTGCCCTGATGTGGGATCTGAACCGAGGATGTCGTTGTGGCTTGTGCAGCCCTTTGAGACACTTGTGATTTAGGGCTATATAAATAAACAACAATGGAACATTTTCCCTTGTGGATCATTAAAGTTTGTCTAAGTCTAAGTTTAAGTCTAAGTCTAAACATTGATTGATTGATTGATTGAACCATAACAGGATTTAGAAACATTCTGGTCACAGAAGCTGACCAGAATGCCAATTGTGCGTTTTGTCTACCACTGAATGGAATGTTTATGTGGGGGATTCCGACTATTTTGGACTGGTAGTAGTTGATCCACAGCGATGGTTCTGCCACACAATACCTCAATACCACCTCAACGACTAACGTTGGCTTTGAGAGTTAGGATTGTTTGTTTGCATCAAAGCAATTGTTTTTCCTTACTCTGATAGGGCAAAACCATCCTTGCCCAAGCACACCCTCCTGGTTTTTGGAGTATAAATATTTAGGGTTTGGGCACAAGCCTGTTTTGATCCGTTACCCGGGTCATGGCGTGATTTATGTTCAGTAGCTTGTTTCCTATGTTTCAGTCTGTTTCCTGGCTGCACCTTCTTTCCTTTCGTTTACTGTTGGTTTCCATGGGCACTAAGTCCCCACACCTGCCTTTGTTTAGTAATTAGTGTTCCCATCAGGTGTTTTAGTTAATCACTCCAGCACAAGTGGCGGGGTCAATCTGTTACGTGGGGAAGGCATGGCTGCGATGGTCGCGTTCCCTCCAATGCAGAAAGACAAGCAGGAGCAGCGTGCAGGTAGGATTGAGCTTTAATTGCTTAAGGCCGGACTAAAATGCAAAAGCTCAGACGTTAACCAAGCGTGGAGCAACAAATCAAATAGTCACCAAGGGCGAACAGCTAGGAATACTAGAATTCGGACAAAAACACTTGAGCGAGGTAAAAACCCCGTTTCCATATGAGTTGGGAAATTGTGTTAGATGTAAATATAAACGGAATACAATGATTTGCAAATCATTTTCAACCCATATTCAGTTGAATATGCTACAAAGACAACATATTTAATGTTCAAACTCATAAAAAAAAATGTTTGTGCAAATAATCATTAACTTTAGAATTTGATGCCAGCAACACGTGACAAAGAAGTTGGGAAAGGTGGCAATAAATACTGATAAAGTTGAGGAATGCTCATCAAACACTTATTTGGAACATCCCACAGGTGAACAGGCAAATTGGGAACAGGTGGGTGCCATGATTGGGTATAAAAGTAGATATCATGAAATGCTCAGTCATTCACAAACAAGGATGGGGCGAGGGTCACCACTTTGTCAACAAATGCGTGAGCAAATTGTTGAACAGTTTAAGAAAAACCTTTCTCAACCAGCTATTGCAAGGAATTTAGGGATTTCGCCATCATAATATCATCAAAGGGTTCAGAGAATCTGGAGAAATCACTGCACGTAAGCAGCTAAGCCCGTGACCTTCGATCCCTCAGGCTGTACTGCATCAACAAGCGACATCAGTGTGTAAAGGATATCACCACATGGGCTCAGGAACACTTCAGAAACCCACTGTCAGTAACTACAGTTGGTCGCTACATCTGTAAGTGCAAGTTAAAACTCTCCTATGCAAGGCGAAAACCGTTTATCAACCACACCCAGAAACGCCGTCGGCTTCGCTGGGCCTGAGCTCACCTAAGATGGACTGATACAAAGTGGAAAAGTGTTCTGTGGTCTGACGAGTCCACATTTCAAATTGTTTTTGGAAACTGTGGACATAGTGTCCTCCGGACCAAAGAGGAAAAGAACCATCCGGATTGTTCTAGGATGGTTTGTTTGTTCTGTGTGGTGTTTGTGTATCCTCTCAATTGCTCTGTTTATTGCAGTTCTGAGTGTTGCTGGGGCGGGTTTGGTTTTGGAATTGGATTGCATTGTTATGGTATTGCTGTGTATTGTTTTGTTGGATTGATTAATAAAAAAAATGTTTTTTTTTGTTTTTTTTAAATAAATAAATAAAAAATTTTAAAAAATCGATTTTTTAAAAATGAGAATCGATTCTGAATCGCACAACGTGACAATCGCGATTCGAATTCGAATCGATTTTTTCCCACACCCCTAATATATATATACAAAACGTTCTCAGTGGCCTAGTGGCCCTGAGATCGGTAGGTTGTGAGTTCGAACCCCAGCCGAGTCATACCAAAGACTATAAAAATGGAACCCATTACCTCCCTGCTTGGCACTCAGCATCAAGGGTTGGAATTGGGGGAAAAATCACCAAAAATGATTCTCGGGCTCAGCACCGCTGCTGCTCACTGCTCCCCTCACCTCCCAGCGGGTGAACAAGGGGATGGGTCAAATGCAGAGGACAAATTTCACCACACCTAGTGTGTGTGTGTGTGACAATCATTGGTACTTTAACTTAACTTAATTTAGGATGTCTTAGCACAGGGGTGGGCAATTAATTTTTACCGGGGGCCGCATAAGCAACCCGAGCACTGCTGGAGGGCCACACCGACAATATTTCAATTAAATTTTGCTCAATATTATTTTTGATATACTGTAAGTTAAAGGCCTACTGAAATGAATTTTTTTTATTTAAACGAGGATAGCAGATCTATTCTATGTGTCATACTTGATCATTTCGCGATATTGCCATATTTTTGCTGAAAGGATTTAGTATAGAACAACGACGATAAAGATTGCAACTTTTGGTATCTGATAAAAAAAAAGGCTTGCACCTACCGGAAGTAGCGTGACGTAGTCAGTTGAACATATACGCAAAGTTCCCTATTGTTTACAATGATGGCCGCATGAAGTGAGAGAGATTCGGACCGAGAAAGCGACAATTTCCCCATTAATTTGAGCGAGGATGAAAGATTTGTGGATGAGTAAAGTGCAAGTGAAGGACTAGTGGGGAGTTGAAGCTATTCAGATAGGGAAGATGCTGTGAGAGCCGGGGGTGACCTGATATTCAGCTGGGAATGACTACAACAGTAAATAAACACAAGACATATATATACTCTATTAGCCACAACACAACCAGGCTTATATTTAATATGCCACAAATTAATCCTAGATAAAAACACCTACTGTTTGTTATGCTAGCTCCTAGCTCCTCTGCTAGCTCCATAGAACACGCCAATACAATTCAAACACCTGATCAACACACACAATCACTCAGCCCAAAAGACCGTTCACCTAACCCAAGGTTCATAAAGCTTATATATTTTTAAAAAGTTACGTACGTGACGCGCACATACGGTCAAGCTATCAAATGTTTAGCAGCCAAGGCTGCATACTCACGGTACCTGATATTCAGCTGGGAATGACTACAACAGTAAATAAACACAAGACATATATATACTCTATTAGCCACAACACAACCAGGCTTATATTTAATGTGCCACAAATTAATCCTGCATAAAAACACCTACGTGTTTGTTATGCTAGCTCCTAGCTCCTCTGCTAGCTCCTAGCTCCATAGAACACGCCAATACAATTCAAACACCTGATCAACACACACAATCACTCAGCCCAAAAGACCGTTCACCTAACCCAAGGTTCATAAAGCTTATATATTTTTAAAAAGTTACGTACATACGCAAAAAAAAGTTGCGCACATACGGTCAAGCGATCAAATGTTTAGAAGCCAAAGCTGCATACTCACAGTAGCACGTCTGCGTCTTTGTCATCCAAATCAAAGTAATCCTGGTAAGAGTCTGTGTTGTCCCAGTTCTCTACAGGCGTCTGTGTATCGAAGTCAAAAGTCCTCCTGGTTAGAGTCTCTGTTATCCGAGTTCTTCCATCTTGACTGCATCTTTCGGGAATGTAAACAAAGAAGCGCCGGCTGTGTACTGTTGTGGCTGACTACGTTCGAAAAATACGTCCATTTCGCACCGACAACTTTCTTCTTTGCTTGCTCAGCTTCCTTCTCCATAATGCAATGAACATGATTGAAACAGATTCACGAACACAGATGTCCAGAATACTGTGGAATTATGAAATGAAAACAGAGCTTTTTCGTATTAGCTTCAATGTGGAAGGCATACCCGTGTTCCCCGGTCTACGTCACGCGCATACGTCATCCTCAGAGGCGTTTCGAACCGGAAGTTTAGCGGCAAATTTAAAATGTCACTTTATAAGTTAACCCGGCCGTATTGGCATGTGTTATAATGTTAAGATTTCATCATTGATATATAAACTATCAGACTGCGTGGTCGGTAGTAGTGGCTTTCAGTAGGCCTTTATGCACACGGCTTTACCTTTAATTTTGGTAAAGAAATACTTGGCAGTCCATGTCTTCTTGGAAACACGCCATTCGTCATCAACTTTTCTCTTTTTAGAGTCTCATCACTTGTCGCTGTGCACCTTCACTCGCAGGTTACACCCGGACATACGCCCATAAATAACACTTTTCAAAATAAAAGCAGCACAGTTGTATTGCGCGCACGACATAGATGTTTTTTCAACTTTATTTTGTCATTTGTGATTGCCGCTGTTCACGTTCACTCACAATCACACACGAGCATACGTCCACACGGAAGTAATACAAATAACGCTTTTCAAAACAAAAGCAGCACCGTTGTATTGCACACTCGACATAGATACTTTTTAAAATGTATTTTGTAATTTATGATTGGCCTCACGCGGGACCTGGGCATTCTGCGGCCCGCGGGCCGCAGAATGCCCAGGTCTGTCTTAGCATGTAAAATTAACTAGCTGCATGGACAAATAATTTTTAGTATTTTTTCCTCTAACATCTGGTCTTTTTATCTGAGACGTTTTCAGCTCCTTTTTTCGCGGTGCGCCTGTGTCCACTTAGCGTCTAATCCGAGACCTCTGTGGACCCAAGCTCTCATCAACTCCCACTCAGTGTTGATAACCCGACACAAGTCCCCGAACCCCTTTATGGCGCTTCGATAAAGTTGTGTTGTTTTTTTTTAAAGGACTTAAGCGCCGAGGGAGGAGTTAACCCGCCATGTCTGCTGAAGGGACTGTCAAAAGGGAGCCAGGGGACCCATCAGTGGGGTCCTCCAACTGGGACCCCAACCTATTAAATAAGTTAACTGGATCAGAAGGGAACTGCTCTGATGGGTCGACATTTTTAGGTGATTTTTTTAGCGGAACTCCTACCCAAAAAAAAATAATATCGGGAGTTTTTAGCACCGGCACCATTTAAAAGTCAAATCATCCCTAATAGGGGTCTCCCGAACTTTTTCACTTCCGATATTGGAGCCATGAGTATTGGCCCAATTAATTAAATTAAACTCATCATGCGGACACGTTTGTTACTGGATACGTTTCTGCATTGAAGACTTTGCATCTGTTAGTAATACGCAACTAGAATTATTTGTTTATATTGACACATGCCGTGGTTTGGACCAGGGGATATTAACCTTTTTGGCCCCAGGGCCCAACTTTTCCACTGCAGAGGGGCCCCGGGGCCCACGCACATATTAACGCTGAAATAGTAATCTTACTCTGGATTTTAGTCGTATTTAATAATTACATCTACAGTAGCTCTAAGCGTGAGTGAAGACCGTATAAGACCTGGAGAGAAAGAGATGATGCAGTATTATTTGCTCACGTTTGAGCACACTGCGGTTAGTCCTGGATAGTTCTACTCCTTAATGCTTCAGTCGCATGCAGGGTTCTCACAGGACTGACAGGCAAACATCTACTTACAGTTTAAATACTAATCAAATATGGAAGGGATTCATAAAAACTGACACAATAAACACATTCTATCTTGATAATAAATGAATAAATAAATACAAATAATATCCATCCATCCATTTTTTTACCGCTTGTCCCTTTCGGGGTCGCGGAGGGTGCTGGAGCCTATCTCAGCTGCACTATATTTTTCTTAAACTGTCAATAAGATGAAAGTACAGCTTCACCACTTGAGTCATATTTTTTGCGCTGAAGAAGCCTCCAGACTTCTTCTGTTTGTTTGATATCGTCATTACTGCCACACGTGGTGGAAAAGTGTATTGCAACTGAGTACTGTATACCAGTGGTTCCCAACCTTTTTGTAGCTGCGGACCGGTCAACGCTTGAAAATTTGTCCCACGGACCGGGTGGCGGGGAAGGGGTATTTTTTTTTTTTTTTTTCCTATAAAGAAATACAATCATGTGTGCATACGGACTGTATCCCTGCAGACTGTATTGATCTATGTTGATATATAATGTATATATTGTGTTTTTTTTGCTGATTTAATTTTTTTATTTTTTTTATTTTATTTAATTTAATTTTTTTAATTTTATTTTTTTTATTTCTTGTGCGGCCCGGTACCAATCGGTCTGCTGACCGGTATCGGCCCGGTGGTTGGGGACCACTGCTGTATACGGACTACAGCTGAAAAAAATAAAACAATTTTGCAGCCTTCCAGGGTGAAGAAACACTGCTTTTGACTGCGATTAAGGACACTTACTTTGTATGCTATTGTGCGCTCAGCTGTGGTGTAGCTGCTCCTCCTGGCAGAATTTGCAAATGAACTCACTAAAATATAAAAAAAAAGGACCATTGAAGGACATTTAGACGTTAACTGGCTTTGGAAAAGTCAACATGTTGCAGTACATAATGGAGATTTTTATGTGCAAGCCGATATAATGCGATACTTTTTTGTTGATATCGGACCGATATCCCATCTACATCGTAACTGATATCTTGTAAAGAGATCACCTTTTTCATCTCATAATGTGAAACATAAATTACTTCCCTATTTATTAATGAGAGCTTTAATTGTTTTTAACTTATGTATTTGAAAATTATTTACCTACTCCTGTATTTATTTACTCATTTAATCATTTAATCACAAATTGAGAACGAACAAATGTGTTTCAAAAGTGCTACCTGATCGGATCACAATAAGCTCTGCTTCCTCCTACTCCTTTTCAGAAATATGTGATGTATGACATTGTTATTATGCAGGTTGGGAATAAACTGACACAAAATACAAAAAATATGTCAATACTTCTGGATTCTTGTTTGACTTTTGGATCATGTTTTTGTTGAGTTGTTTGATGGATGGAACATTGTGTTATATTTATATATATATTTATTACTAGGGCATCATTGCTTTTGGAACACAAACTGTATTCAAGACATATTTATTGCTCGGGATTCATTGTTTTGGACCTAGTCGGATTAGTTTATTCCAAATCTCTTTGTTTGGCTTCTGGGTTTTGCACCATGAGCTTCAAGGTGGAACCCTTCCAGAAACTGGTGGTTAACTTCCCAACATTGTCTGAAAATCTGCTCGCACAATTTCTGCTTATGCTAGGAAATACAAACCCCAAAACCAGTGAAGTCGGCACGTTGTGTAAATGGTAAATAAAAACAGAATACAATGATTTGCTAATCCTTTTTAACTTATATTCAATTGAATAGACTGCAAAGACAAGATATTTAACGTTCGAACAGGAAAACGTTGTTATTTTTTGCAAATATTAGCTCATTTGGAACTTGATGCCTGCAACATGTTTCAAAAAAGCTGGCACAAGTGGCAAAAAAGACTGAGGAAGGTGAGGAATGCTCATCAAACACTTATTTGTAACATCTCACAGGTGAACAGGCTAATTGGGAACAGGTGGGTGCCATGATTGGGTGTAAAAGCAGCTTCCATGAAATGCTCAGTCATTCACAAACAAGGACGGGGCGAGGGTCACCACTTTGTCAACAAATGCGTGAGCAAATTGTTTAAGAACAACATTTCTCAACCAGCTATTGCAAGGAATTTAGGGATTTCACCAGCTAAGGTCCGTAATATCATCTAAAAGGTTCCGAAAATCTGGAGAAATCACTGCACGTAAGTGATGATAATATGGACCTTGAATCCCTCAGGCGGTACTGCATCAAAAAGCAACATCAGCGTGTAAAGGATATCACCACATGGGCTCCGGAACACGTCAGAAAACCGCTGTCAGTAATTACATCACTACATCTGTAAGTGCAAGTTAAAACTCTACTATGCAAAGTGAAAGCCATTTATCAACAACACCCAGAAACGCCGCCGGCTTCGCTGGGCCCGAGCTCATCTAAGATGGACTGATGCAAAGTGGAAAAGTGTTTTGTGATCGGTCGAGTCCACATTTCAAATTGTTTTTGGAAACTGTGGACGTCGTGTCCTCCGGAACAAAGAGGAAAAGAACCATCCGGATTGTTATAGGTGCAAAGTTGAAAAGGCAGCATGTGTGATGGTATGGGGGTGTATTAGTGCCCAAGACATGGGTAACTTACACATCTGTGAAGACACCATTAATGCTGAAGGGTACATACAGGTTTTGGAGCAACATACTGTATGTTGCCATCCAAGCAACGTTATCATGGACGCCCCTGCTTATTTCAGCAAGACAATGCCAAGTTACAACAGCGTGGCTTCATAGTAAAAGAGTGTGGGTACTAGACTGGCCTGTCTGTAGTCCAGACCTGTCTCCCATTGAAAATGTGTGGCGTATTATGAAGCCTAAAGTAAAAAAGTTTGAGAACCACTGATCTAGTATGATCCACTTTAAGAAACTGTTCGAACTACGGATTTTAAGGCGCACCGCCAAAGAGCAGCCTATTCAGGACTATTTTCATACAAAAGGCGCATTGGATTATAGGGCGCATTAAAGGAGTGATATCATGATTTTTTTTTTAGACATTTAAAACACTTCCTAGTGGTCTACATAACGTGTCATTTTAGCTCAAAATGTTACATAGATGATGTTTTACAGACCATCTTCAAGCCGCTTTCTGACCGTCTCTTCAGGATGCACCGATTTTTGGGTGGTCCTCTTTACAGTATGTGCCTCCACTTTGACTGCGTCTTCTCCCCGGCATCTTTGTCGTAGTTTTTTTGCACTTCCATAGCGAGTCTACTGACAGATATAAGCGCAACACTCCAGTTTTTGCTCCCGCTTTTCATGAGTTGAACTCAAAGATGTCTGCGATGAGGTGGCGACTTGTCCGGGGTGTACCCCATCTTCCGCCCGATTGTAGCTGAGATAGGCTCCAGCGACCCCCCGCCACCCCAAAAAGGGACAAGCGGTAGAAAATGGATGGATGAACTCAATTTGTACATTTTTTACCACACACACAAAGGAGCTATTCCTCTCAAATATTGTTCACAAGTCTGTCTAAATCTGTGTTAGTGAGCATTTCTTCTTTGCCAAGTTAATCCATCCCTCCTCACCGGTGTGGCATATCAAGATGCAGATTAAACATCATGATTATTGCACAGGTGTTGCACATGTGCACAGTGTTGCCAATCAACCTATCCCCAGGTGCATGTTTTTGGAGTTGGGAGGAAGCTGGAGTACCCGGAGGGAACCCACGCAGTCACGGGTAGAACACACAGAAAGATCCCGAGCCCAGGATCGAACCCAAGACCTTCGTATTGTGAGGCACACGCACTAACCCCTGTTTCACCGTGCTGCCCGTCTAGCAAAGGCGTTTCAGAGAATTTGGCAGTACATCCAACCGGCCTCACAACCGCAGACCACGTGTAACCACATCCAGCAGGTGCAACTCCGTGATGGTCTGAGACCAGCCACCCGGACAGCTGCTGCAACAATTGGTTTGCATCACTCAAAAAATTTCTGCACAATCTGTGAGAAACCGTGCGTGCTCGTCGTCCTCATCGGGATCTCGACCTGACTGCAGTCCGTCGTCGTAACTGACTTGAGTGGGCAAATGCTGTCAGTCGATGGCGTCTGGCACATTGGAGAGGTGTTCTCTTCACGGATGGATCCCGGTTTTCACTGTTCAGGGCAGATGTTAGACAGCGTGTGTGGCGTGGTGTGGGAGAGCGGTTTGCTGATGTCAACGTTGTGAACGGAGTGGCCCGTGTTGGGGGATGGGTTATGGTATGGGCAGGCGCACACACACACACACACACACACACACACACACACACACACACACACACACACACACACACATTTCAGAGTGGCCTTTTAGTGTGGGCAGCCTAAGGCACACCCGTGCAATAATCATGCTGTTTAATCAGCATCTTGATATGCCACACCTGTTAGGTGGGGAGGGATTATCTTGGCAAAGAAGAAATGCTCACTAACACAGATTTAGACAGATTTGTATACAATATTTGAGAAGAATAGGTCTTTTGTGTACATAGTCAATGTTTTAGATCTTTGAGTTCAACTTGTGAAAAATGGGAGCAAAAACTAAAGTATTGCATTTATATTTTTGTTCAGTATTAGTTTCAACTCTACGCTACTTTATATTTAGAAATGGCAACAGGGGAGGATGAACGCTCCACAACAAGAGGAGCGAGAAAAAGAAGGAGCTTATTGACAACGGGACATTTTTGGGACTTATGCAGATCCCAAATACACATCAGCAGGTACCAATAGGTAAGAAAAGTTGTTTTGGCATAATATTGCAAAACAAAATGCCAGACAATGTCTCTAAATAGTTGCCATTTTTGTGTCCTTATACACACACCTGTATGTTGAAGCACAGTACGTCTGACTATGGTACCCGCAGTGCGCCAACAATCCTCCGTAGCTTTCCAAGGTCGCACCAAAACGTTTCGACAGATTTTTGAGCGCCGTGTGTACATTCTATATCCCCAACGAAACATCAAGGTTTTAGTCTTGCCTGCTTACGGGTACTTACATATCTCTTATGTGTGACCGCCATCTTACTGGTCACACTTATCATTACACCATGTACCAAACAAAATTGCTTTTAGGTCGGTAGACAAAATCCAAATGATTCCGTACATTAGGCGCGCCGTTTATAAGGCGCACTAATACACACCCATACCATCACAGATGCTGGCTTTTGAACTTTGCGCCTATAACAGTCCGGAAGGTTCTTGTCCTTGTGGACACGACGTCCACAATTTCCAAAAACAATTTGAAATGTGGACTCGTCAGACCACAGAACACTATTACACTTTGCATCGGTCCATCTTGGATGAGCTTGGGCCCAGCGAAGCCGGCATCGTTTCTGGGTGTTGTTGATAAATGGCTTTGGCTTTTGATTGATTGATTGATTGAGACTTTTATTAGTAGGTTGCACAGTGAAGTACATATTCCGTACAATTGACCACTAAATGGTAACACCCGAATAAGTTTTTCAACTTGTTTAAGTCGGGGTCCACTTAAATTGATTCATGATACAGATATATACTATCATATATACTATCATCATAATACAGTCATCACACAACATAATCACATTGAATTATTTACAATCAGTGGTGTGGAGGGGGGGGTAGGATACGGACAGCAAGTAGTGGACATAGAGAGAGAGAGAGAGAGAGAGAGAGAGAGAGAGAGAGAGAGAGAGAGAGAGAGAGAGAGAGATCAGAAGGCATAAGAAAAAGAAAAAGTATCTGCATTTGTTGTTTACATTTGATTATTAGCAATCCGGGGAGGGTGTTAGTTTAGGGTTGTAGCTGCCTGGAGGTGAACTTTTATTGCGGTTTTGAAGGAGGATAGAGATGCCCTTTCTTTTATACCTGTTGGGAGCGCATTCCACATTGATGTTGCATAGAAAGAGAATGAGTTAAGACCTTTGTTAGTTCGGAATCTGGGTTTAACGTGGTTAGTGGAGCTCCCCCTGGTGTTGTGGTTATGGCGGTCATTTACGTTAAGGAAGTAGTTTGACATGTACTTCGGTATCAGGGAGGTGTAGCGGATTTTATAGACTAGGCTCAGTGCAAGTTGTTTAACTCTGTCCTCCACCTTGAGCCAGCCCACTTTAGAGAAGTGGGTAGGAGTGAGGTGGGATCTGGGGTGGAGGTCTAGAAGTAACCTGACTAGCTTGTTCTGAGATGTTTGGAGTTTAGATTTGAGGGTTTTGGAGGTGCTGGGGTACCAGGAGGTGCATGCGTAATCGAAAAAGGGTTGAAGGAGAGTTCCCGCCAGAATCCTCAAGGTGCTTTTGTTGACCAGAGAGGAAATTCTGTAGAGAAATCTCGTTCGTTGGTTAACCTTTTTGATTACCTTGGTTGCCATTTTGTCACAGGAAAGGTTAGCCTCTAGAATGGAACCTAGGTAGGTGACCTCATCTTTCCTGGTGATGACACTGTCACCTACTTTTATGGTGAACTCATTGACTTTCTTAAGCTTGATGTGGGACCCAAACAGGATGGATTCTGTTTTACCCAAGTGGATGGTTAGCTTGTTGTCAGCGAGCCAGGTGCAAGTTCTACAGAGCTCAGCACTGAGGATTTTCTCCACCTGTGACTTGTCCTTGCCGGATACCAGCAAGGCAGAGTCATCCGCAAACAAAAACAATTCACAGTCGCATGCCGATGACATGTCGTTTATGTATATTAGGAACAGTAAAGGTCCCAATATACTGCCTTGGGGGACTCCACAGCTCACCGAGAGGGGGGGGGGGACACGGTGCCGTTCACCTCTACCACCTGCTCCCTCCCCTCCAAGTAAGACTGCATCCAGCTCCAAGAGGTTTTGTTAAATCCGATTGCTCTGAGCTTATCCAACAGTGTAGCGTGGTTAACGGTGTCAAAGGCCTTCTGAAGGTCCAGCATGACCATGCCGCAGTATTTGCCCGCGTCCACCTCATGTTTGATGTGGTCGGTCAGATAGAGAAGGCATGTGTCAGTGAAATGGTTAGTTCTGAAGCCAGATTGGAATTTGTACATGAGTTTATTAGTGGCAAGGTAACTATCGACCTGTTCATAAACTATTTTCTCCATTACTTTCGAAATGGAACTGAGAATAAAAACAGGTCGGTAGTTGCCAGGTTCCAATTTGCTTCCTTTTTTAAAGAGGGGAGTTACTCTTGCTATCTTAAAATCTTTTGGTACTTGGCCTTGTGTAATTGATAGGTTTATTATGTGCGTGATGATCGGGGCAATGATGGAGGCAGAGTCCCTGAGGAATCTGGAGGGAATATTATCAAGGCCGGTGGCCTTGTTAGGGTGGAGCGCGCTCAATTTTTTAAACACCTCATCAGCTGCGACCATTTCTAATTTGAAATCATCGTTGGATACTCCTAGCTTTCTGTAGAAGGCTTTGATGTGTTCTACACCAAAGCGACCAGAGTGGTGGGACAGCTTGTTGACACGAGTTGCGGCTATGCTGGTGAAAAAGATGTTAAGTCTGCTAGCTACCTCCATTTTGTCTGTAATGTGGGAGTCACCCTCCTTGATGCTGATGTTGGTGAGTCTTGTTTTAAGTTTCTGGCTGCAACCAGGAAGCTGGTTGTTGAGAATTTTCCACTTTTGTGTAGTAGAGTTTAAACTTGCACTTACAGATGTAGCGACCAACTGTAGTTACTGACAGTGAGTTTCTGAAGTGTTCCTGAGCCCATGTGGTGATATCCTTTACACACTGATGTCGCTTTTTGATGCAGTACCGCCTGAGGGATCCAAGGTCCGTAATATCATCGCGTACGTGCAGTGATTTCTCCAGATTCTCTGAACCTTTTAGATGGTCAAATCCCAAAATTCCTTGCAATAGCTGGTTGACAAATGTTGTTCTTAAACTGTTCAACAATTTGCTCACGCATTTGTTGACAAAGTGTTGACCCTCGCCCCATCCTTGTTTGTGAATGACTGAGCATTTCATGGAAGCTGCTTTTATACCCAATCATGGCACCCACCTGTTCCCAATTTGCCTGTTCACCTGTGGGATGTTCCAAATAAGTGTTTGATGAACATTCCTCAACTTTATCAGTCTTTTTTGACACCTTTCCCAACTTCTTTGTCACGTGTTGCTGGCATCAAATTCTAAAGTTAATGATTATTTGCAACAACAAAAAAAGTTTATCAGTGTGAACATGTAATATGTTGTCTGTGTAGCATATTCAACTGAATATGGGTTGGAAATGATTTGCAAATCATTGTATTCCGTTTATATTTACATCTAACACAATTTCCCAACTCATATGGAAACGGGGTTTGTAGAACGCCTCCACAAGCTGGTGATAACTCACCAAGGGCATTATCCTCTCATATATCTTCTAGTTTGTGAGCAGATCACCTACAGTATGTGACGGTGCGTTCAGGGGCAAGGTTCATGATGCTTTCCTTTCACATCAAACAGACGAGGACCGGGGGTCTAACAGGGGGGGGAGATAAGATGAGGGTGTTTGATTTCACATTCTGCAGCCCTCCTTCAGATGACGCCAGCATGCGGTGGAGACGTACCCCCTCACGTGGCGTCATATGGCCCTGGTTAGAACCGCTCCATGTCCACAATAAGAGAAGAAAAAGAAACATGTTAGCACACATTTTCTCTTGAGTTGGAAAAGTTCAAATGCATCTTCCTCACGTGATAAAACACGGCAAACACTCAGTCCGTCGTCGGCGTTGGACTCTGGTTTTTGTGTTTCTTGGACGGCGGCGGCGGCGCAGGTTTGTTATGCGAGCCTTTGGGAGGGCGGCCGCGCGATAGCATCTGCTACAGAATGTCCAGGGTTGCATTCCAAACATGGATCAGAGGAGAAACTGGGAAAGAGAAGTGTTATGAGTGTAAAATGTGGCTCGGTGTTAAGATGGACATTCCAGATAATGTTGAGGGACGGGTGGGGCCGAGGTGAGCTTTTTTTTTTAGAGAATCTATTAGGAAAACTTCACCTATTTTATAGCATCAGCAGTTACACTAGCATGCTATATTTTGCAAAAAACTGATTTTTTTTTTTTCATTCCTACCACCTCAAAAAGACATTAAAAAAAACAACAGTTGTTCCAAACTGCGTTACATTTAGACTTCTTTAAAACTTACATTTTAGGAAATAATATAGCTTTTATTATTACTTTAATTATATATATATACGTTGGGTCAGGAAAAAACACAGAAGCTATTTCATCCATACAAGCCTGTTTTCGCAGGTTTCCCTGCTCTTCAGGGGATTTTATAAAATAATTAAAAATAATATAAATAATATAAAAAAAACAACACTTGTTCCAAACTGCGTTCCATTTAGATTTCTTTAAAACTTACATTTTAGGAAATAATATAGCTTTTATTATTACTTTAATTATATATATATATATATATGTATATATATATATATATATATATACACGTTGGGTCAGGAAAAAACACAGAAGCTATTTCATCCATACAAGCCTGTTTTCGCAGGTTTCCCTGCTCTTCAGGGGATTTTATAAAATAATTAAAAATAATATAAATAATATTAAAAAAAACAACACTTGTTCCAAACTGCGTTCCATTTAGATTTCTTTAAAACTTACATTTTAGGAAATAATATAGCTTTTATTATTACTTTAAATATATATATATATATATATATATATATATATATATATATATATATATATATATATATATATATATATATATATATATATATATATATATATATATATATATATATATATATATATATATATTTTATATATATATATATATATATATATATATATATATATACGTTAGGTCAGGAAAAAACACAGAAGCTGTTTCATCCATACAAGCCTGTTTTTGCAGATTTCCCTGCTCTTCAGGGGATTTTATAAATTAATTTAAAATAATATAAATATAATTATAAAATAATTCATCAAATCCCCTGAAGAGCAGGGAAACCTGCGAAAACAGGCTTGTAGGGATGAAATAGCCTCTGTGTTTTTTCCTGACCTAACGTATATTCCGCTCTACCCCAGTATTGAGGACTGTATTACGGATAAACTGCAGTAACCTTGACTGTATGTATGTATGTATGTATGTATATATGTATGTATGTATGTATGTATGTATGTACAGTATGTATGTAGAGTATGTATGTATGTATATATATGTATGTATGTATGTATATATGTATATATGTATGTAAATATGTGTGTATGTATGTATGTAAATATTATGTATGTATGTAAATATGTATGTATGTATGTATGTATGTGTGTGTGTGTGTAGATCAACAGTGTCAAAAAAAAAACTTTTTTGAATTAATTGCAATTCGGATTTCTTATTTGTAACGATTCTTAATCGATTTAAAAAATCGAAAATCGATTTTAAAAAAATTCTATATACGTGTGTATATATATATAAAATATATGTATATATTTTTGTGGTGGTGGTTGTTGTTGTTGTTTGTTCTTTATTTGTTTTTTGTTTATTTTTTTTAATCTGTCCTGATTCTGTGATCCAAACATCACTTTATTAAATGTTTGGATAGAACTTTGTCAAACAGAACCAGTTTTCTTTGAAGTAATTTACAAATTTATCAGAGCTGTCAAAAAGATCGTTTGTTGAATTAATTGCAATTCGTATTTCTTATTTGTAACGATTTTTAATCGTAAAAATCAGAAATCCATATATATACTGTGTATATATATGGGCAGCACGGTGACACAGGGGTTAGTGCATGTGCCTCACAATACAAAGGTCCTGAGTTCAATCCCGGGCTCGGGATCTTTCTGTGTGGAGTTTGCATGTTCTCAGGCGATACAGCATCAAAAAGCGACATCAGTGTGTAAAGGATATCCACGTGGGCTCAGGAACACTTCAGAAACCCACTGTCAGTAACTACAGTTGGTCGCTACATCTGTAAGTGCAAGTTAAAACTCTCCTATGCAAAGCCAAAGCCATTTATCAACAACACCCACAAACGCCGCCGGCTTCGCTGGGCCCAAGCTCATCTAAGATGGACTGATGCAAAGTGGAAAAGTGTTCTGTGGTCTGACGAGTCCACATTTCAAACTGTTTTTGTAAACTGTGGACGTCGTGTCCTCCGGACCAAAGAGGAAAAGAACCATCCGAATTGTTATAGGCGCAAAGTGTAAAAGCCAGCATGTGTGATGGTATGGGGGTGTATTAGTGCCCAAGACATGGGTAACTTACACATCTGTGAAGGCACCATTAATGCTGAAAGGTACATACAGGTTTTAGAGCAACATATGTCGCTTAAAAAATAAATAAATATGTTGCAATCCAAGCAACATCTTTTTCATGGTCGCCCCTGCTTATTCCAGCAAGACATTGCCAAGCCACGTGTTACATCAACGTGGCTTCATAGTAAGAAAAAGTGTGGGTACTAGACTGGCCTGCCTGTAGTCCAGACCGGTCTCCCATTGAAAATGTGTGGCGCATTATGAAGCCTAAAATACCACAACGGAGACCCCCGTACTGTTGAACCAATCCAAACAACCTTTTCTAGTCATAGCGCAAACTGGAACCAACACAGAAGCAACAGACATGGTCACACTTAACACAACCTGCTCGCTGAACTTTGTGGATATTATTTAAAAAAATGTCCAAGCACCATACATAATTCAAAAACAGACCCATAAAGCTACTACAATGCATGATAGGAAAAATGTACAACACTCTCCATACTTATCCATGTTTGACGCGTTTTAGCTCAAAATCTATTCATCTTCTATTGCACCTGTGTCAAACTTAAGGCCCGGGGGCCACATCTGCCCCGCCCCCATTATTCTTTTTGGCCCGCGATTGCCTGGAAAGAATGTGCATTAACTTTATTTCATCGTTATTGATTAATGTATCTACATTTTGACAGAAAAAAAAGCATGAAGGCATTCAAATGCAGCTCTTAACTCGAGGAAGAAGAAGGGTTAATCACTTTGCAATGCAGTCTGCTGAAAATGAGGGAAAGCTCCCCTCTACATAGCAACTGACGCTGTGGAATAGCGGCTAAAGTGGATAGTGCACTCCCGCAATTTGTCACGTTTCATGTGTCAGGTAAACAAAATAATCCCGTTCCTACTGTATTTTTTGCCTCTGTGTCATTTTTCAAACCCTTTTTCTTGTGAAAATTCTACACCAGCTAAAATTAAGTTGTCACTTTGACTTTTGATTCCAAAGCAGGTTTTCCATTAGTTTGTTGGTAAACAACGATAATAAAAAAAAATTAAAAAAAGGAAACTGTAATGTTATCATGAAACGTTTTCCATTAGTTTGTTGGTAAACAACGATAATAATAAAAAATAAAAAAAGGAAACTGTAATGTTATCATGAAACGGCCCTCCAAGGGCTTTGGTATCTGCGATGTGGTCCACGATGAGAATGAGTTTGACGCCCTTGCTCTAATCCTTAGGTATATATCCAATATATTAATATGAAATGCATATATATATATATATATATATATATATATATATATATATATATATATATACACTTATATATACATACATACAAAAACATCTATATACTTTGTATGTACACATATATTCAAGCTTTATTGCAGACTCCAACGTCCAAGTAGACATACAATTTACTACAATGCATGATAGGACAAAAATGCACAACACTCTCCATACTTATCCATGTTTGGCACATTTTAGCTCAAAATATATTAATCCTCTAATGATCCTTATATATATATATATATATATATATATATATATATATATATATATATATATATATATATATATATATATATATATATATATATATATATTTATTTTATTTTTTTATATATATATTTTTATATATATATATATATATATAATACGAAATGCATATACATCCATATATATGTAAATATATATCAATACATAAATATATATATACAGTACCGTTCAAAAGTTTGGGGTCACATTGAAATGTCCTTATTTTTGAAGGAAAAGCACTGTACTTTTCAATGAAGATAACTTTAAACTAGTCTTAACTTTAAAGAAATACACTCTATACATTGCTAATGTGGTAAATGACTATTCTAGCTGCAAATGTCTGGTTTTTGGTGCAATATCTACATAGGTGTATAGAGGCCCATTTCCAGCAACTATCACTCCAGTGTTCTAATGGTACAATGTGTTTGCTCATTGGCTCAGAGGGCTAATTGATGATTAGAAAACCCTTGTGCAATCATGTTCACACATCTGAAAACAGTTTAGCTCGTTACAGAAGCTACAAAACTGACCTTCCTTTGTGCAGATTGAGTTTCTGGAGCATCACATTTGTGGGGTCAATTAAACGCTCAAAATGGCCAGAAAAAGAGAACTTTCATCTGAAACTCGACAGTCTATTCTTGTTCTTAGAAATGAAGGCTATTCCACAAAATTATAGCACCAGTTTTCACATAACAGTTGTTGCTTTGGGATCCATCTTTGTTGCAACCATCCCTCCTATGCCCGGAGGTGTCAAATGGAGCCTACAAATCAAAACACAATTGAGTTTACAGCAGTGGAAGCACATTTCCAAGCCCGCATACTGAGTTCCCTCTTACTATTAACTTTTATTGGTTGCACACAAATGTTGCGATGTGATGCGAACGGGGACAGTTTCAACACGCAAACTGATATTGTTGTATTTTATTGAATGGGCTTTTATGTTTGCAGCCAACAACTCCACGCGTCCTTGTTTTTAAGACACACACTTAGACTGTTGGGAGCATAGGTGGAACAATGCAAGACGGGGGGAAATGAAAACCAGAGGCAGCTTGGCCAGCAAAAGTCAAGTTAAAGGAGGTGTCAGGCAGCAAACAGTAACAGAAGGAGGAGGTTCAAATGGGAATAACTTCCTGATAGTGCTTTGCGGCGCATACAAATGAGTGTGGATGCAGACGTGGCCTGAGACCACCTGTTTCCTCTGAATGAATGCATTTCAATGATCTGACCTCATAACTGGTTCCAGCCCTTCGTCTTTGTGTCGAATTGTTTATTACAGCTGGATTATATCACCCCTCGATTGTTAGTTCACTTTCCATGTCGGGGGTTGGTTCCACTAGTTGTGTCTTCGTCAGCTTATTTGTCTCACTGGATGTCACGGTGGAGGGGGGGGAGGGGGGGGGGGGATATACACGCCGCAAGGTACAAGTGTGCACTAACTGCCTGGTGTGACCGAGACAGCGGGGCATGAAGTGGGCTGTGTAAGGATGCAAAAATGTTCCCTCATCAAATAAAAGTCATCCTAAACCCCAAAACATCTCTGCTATGAAACAGCAACCATCTTGTGGGTCTGAAGCATTCCACAAGAGCACATTTCTCATATATTTTCTGTACAGCTGTGCATATTTTACAGAAACTGACTGATTTGTGCCCCGACAGTGACGTATAACACTTCATGTTCTCAACTGTAAAAGTGCTCAATTTTAACTTCTGTAAAATGACTGACAAAACTGTGGCTGATAATCACATATTGCTGTTTTACGCAACTGAAAATACCTTTTGGACCAGAGAAAAAACTGAATTATTCATCTGTGCCCTCTAAGTACTGTGGAACTCCCTATAGAACAGGGGTGTCCAAACTTTTTCCACTGAGGGCCGCACACGGAAAAATTAAAGCATGTGGGGGCCATTTTGATATTTTTCATTTTCAAACCATAACAAAATATATGCATTTTTTATTTATTTTACCTTCAGGGCTCCCGGGTACCATAAAGGGTCTCAGTCATTAAAATGTTAAAAATAAGTCAGATTATCATTATTTTTTAATTATTTAACGCTTACCTTAAATCTCTATATCAACTTCAAGTTGATATAAAGTAATACAAATTTTAAAAAATGTTTTATGGCTTTTCTGTCAAAAACAACTTAGTTTTTTTATAGTAAAACTGAAATACCGTATGGCGTTTACCAGAAGCTTGCGGGATGGCCAAGCATGCGCTAATTATTTTAAAACCTCTTCTCACTCCGGCGCTTACCTTATCATGAAAAGCACATTTAATAAAAAAAAATACGTTATTATTGTCTTACCTTTAGGTATAAATGAGTCCATGCCAGCTCCTTTTGAAGAAAAGCATCGATATAGAAGTCTTCCTTATCTTTCTTCAGTTTTAAAAGTCTCTCTGTCCCGATGGAGACCTTCCTTTTAAGTATTACCTCCTGCTTCGATTAAAAGTCCAGTTTAGAAAACGGTTTTATTTTAGATATGTAATCCTCCATGGTAAAAGTCCAAGCAAACAATGGCTGCGCACTCTTGCTGCCGGTTGTCTTCTTCTGCAGCACTCTTCTGCAGTACCAGCAGTCGCAAGAAGGATCACTAGCGCCCTCTACCACCAGGAGGCGGGAGTCATTTAATGACTCATATTTGACCCGGCGGAAGTGCCAAGCATGCGCTAATTATTTTGCGAAACGAGTTTGACCCGGCTGTAATTCGAGGCATGCGAATGCCATATTCCCGGCGCCAATTCAAGGAAATACGGTATGCAGTATTTAGTAAATAGAGCCCTAAAAGATCAATAATGCAGGACACCATTGATTTTAATTATTTCATATTTTTGAGTAATCACAGTGAAAAGATAAGTAAAAAATCACTGAATATATTTGGGATCCAAAAGGTGCCCCACTCATAAAGTGATACATTTTTATTAGGTTTTTCTTTTACTTTCAACACTTAAGTTACGAGATCAACTTCAGATATATCCGTCGATTTTATGCTGGAACTATTATTTTGTTTGTTTTATGCGCTTTTGTCAAGAAAACTTTGATGTTTTTATATGGCTACTACACAATATATGTAATATTTACCACATAAAACATTTTAAAGTGAAATATTTTCAGTAATTGGAGCCCTGAAAATAATTCATTATAACATGGATTTTTTGTCATTATTTTTTTTTTTTGAGCAATGGCAAAAAAAGAAAAATGAAGAAAGACAAAAGAAAAAAAAAACAGCCTGCATGGCAGCTTTTGTGTCAACATTGCAACTTTTTCTCATTAGATTTCACCTCATTCCACTTCTTTTCATGTTCTTTTTTATTTTTACAATAGTATTTCCAGAATGTGTGGCGGGCCGATAAACAATTAGCTGCGGGCCGCAAATGGCCCCCAGGCCGCACTTTGGACACCCCTGCTCTAGAACAAGGTTTCCCAGCAGGCACGAGGCATTGATGCAACGTTGATTAAACATACATGTCCTTTAAAACTGACTTTGAAACAACCTTGCAAAATAGCTGTAATTGTACATTGAGACAAAGTTGATGTCTAGCGTTGGATCCATGTTGTTGGTTGGGAAAATGACCAAATTTCAACATCAAATCAACGTTGGAACCCAACATTTATTAAACATTGTCAAAAAGCATGTTTCAAATTTGTATTTGTGTTGTAGAATATTAGTTGGGAAATGATCAAAAATTAAAAAATTCAGAATAAAATGTTTATGTTGCATGGCACCATGACTAGGGAAGGTTGTTTGCATTGGGTCATATATGTAAATGCTGCGCTCGTTTTCACTTATAGCCCGATAAGTGGTCATAGACCTGATTTACGTTGTAGAATATTAGCTGGGAAATGATAAAAATGTAAAAAATTCAGAATAAAATGTTAGTGTTGCATGGCACCATGACTAGGGAAGGTTGTTTGCATTGAGTCATATATGTAAATTCTGCGCTCGTTTTACTTATAGCACGATAAGTGGTCATAGACCTGATTTACGTTGTAGAATATTAGCTGGGAAATTATAAAAATGTAAAAAATTCAGAATAAAAAGTTAGTGTTGCATGGCACCATGACTAGGGAAGGTTGTTTGCATTGGGTCATATATGTAAATGCTGTGCTCATTTTCACTTATAGCCCGATAAGTGCTCATAGACCTGATTTACGTTGTAGAATATTAGCTGGGAAATGATCAACATTTTACAAATTCAGAATAAAATGTTTATGTTGCATGGCACCATGACTAGGGAAGGTTGTTTGCATTGGGTCATATATGTAAATGCTGCGCTCGTTTTCACTTATAGCCCGATAAGTGGTCATAGACCTGATTTACGTTGTAGAATATTAGCTGGGAAATGATAATAATGTAAAAAATTCAGAATAAAATGTTAGTGTTGCATGGCACCATGACTAGGGAAGGTTGTTTGCATTGGGTCATATATGTAAATGCTGCACTTGTTTTCACTTATAGCACGATAAGTGGTCATACACCTGATTTACGTTGTAGAATATTAGCTGGGGAATGATCAAAATTTTAAAAACTCAGAATAAAATGTTTATGTTGCATGGCACCATGACTCGGGAAGGTTGTTTGCATTGGGTCATATATGTAAATGCTGCGCTTGTTTTCACTTATAGCCCGATAAGTGGTCATAGACCGGATTTACGTTGTAGAATATTAGCTGGGAAATTATCAAAATTTAAAAAATTCTGAATAAAATGTTTATGTTGCATGGCACCATGACTAGGGAAGGTTGTTTGCATTGGGTCATATATGTAAATGCTGCGCTCGTTTTCACTTATAGCCCGATAAGTGGTCATAGACCTGATTTACGTTGTACAATATTAGCTGGGAAATGATCAAAATTTAAAAAATTCAGAATAAAATGTTAGTGTTGCATGGCACCATGACTAGGGAAGGTTGTTTGCATTGAGTCATATATGTAAATTCTGCGCTCGTTTTACTTATAGCACGATAAGTGGTCATAGACCTGATTTACGTTGTAGAATACTAGCTGGGAAATTATCAAAATTAAAAAAATTCAGAATAAAATGTTTATGTTGCATGGCACCATGACTAGGGAAGGTTGTTTGCATTGGGTCATATATGTAAATGCTGCGCTTGTTTTCACTTATAGCACGAAAAGTGGTCATAGACCTGATTTATTTGTTGTAGAATATTAGCTGGGAAATGATCAACATTTTAAAACATTCAGAATAAAATGTTAGTGTTGCATGGCACCATGACTAGGGAAGGTTGTTTGTATTGGGTCATACATGTGAATGCTGTGGTCATTTTCACTTATAGCCCGATAAGTGGTCATTGACCTGATTTACGTCGTAGAATATTAGCTGGGAAATGATCAAAATTTAAAAAATTCAGAATAAAATGTTTATGTTGCATGGCACCATGACTAGGGAAGGTTGTTTGCATTGGGTCATATATGTAAATGCTGCGCTCGTTTTCACTTATAGCCCGATAAGTGGTCATAGACCGGATTTACGTTGTAGAATATTAGCTGGGAAATTATCAAAATTTAAAAAATTCAAAAAAAAATGTTTATGTTGCTAGGCACCATGACTAGGGAAGGTTGTTTGCATTGGGTCATATATGGAAATGCTGCGCTCCGTTTTCACTTATAGCACGATAAGTGGTCATAGACCTGATTTACGTTGTAGAATATTAGCTGGGAATTGTTTAAAATTCAAAAAATTTAGAATAAAATGTTTATGTTGCATGGCACCATGACTAGGGAAGGTTGTTTGCATTGGGTCATATATGTGAATGCTGTGCTCATTTTCACTTATAGCCCGATAAGTGGTCATTGACCTGATTTACGTCGTAGAATATTAGCTGGGAAATGATCAAAATTTAAAAAATTCAGAATAAAATGTTTATGTTGCATGGCACCATTACTAGGGAAGGTTGTTTGCATTGGGTCATATATGTAAATGCTGCGCTCTGTTTTCACTTATAGCACGATAAGTGGTCATAGACTTGATTTACGTTGTAGAATATTAGCTGGGAAATGTTTAAAATTCAAAAAATTTAGAACAAAATGTTTATGTTGCATGGCACCATGACTAGGGAAGGTTGTTTGCATTGGGTCATATATGTAAATTATGCGCTCGTTTTCACTTATAGCACGATAAGTGGTCATAGACCTGATTTACGTTGTAGAATATTAGCTGGGAAATGATCAAAATGTAAAAAATTCAGAATAAAATGTTTATGTTGCATGGCACCATGACTAGGGAAGGTTGTTTGCATTGGGTCATATATGTAAATGCTGCGCTCGTTTTCACTTATAGCCCGATAAGTGGCCATAGACCTGATTTACGTTGTAGAATATTAGCTGGGAAATGATCAAAATTCAAATTCGCTTGCCTAACAGAATTGCTATAGTGGAACTATTTAGAGCAGCAGTATCTTTCATTTCAAAATGCAGCTCAATTTTACACTTGGCAAACTCAACCTTGAACTAGTGTTGTCCCCAAAACCAATTATTGCGTATTTTGATACTTTTTGTTACTTTTCAACACTTTTCTAAATAGAGGGGACCAAAAAATGGCATTATTGGCTTTATTTTTACACAAAAATATTTACGGTACATGAAACATATGTTTCTTATTGCAAGTTTGTCCTTAAATAAAATAGTGAACATACAAGACAACTTGTCTTTTATTAGTAAGTAAGCAAATTATTTAGTCAGCTGACATATGCAGTAACATATTGTGTCATTTATCATTCTATTATTTTGTCAACATTATTAAGGACAAGTGGTAGAAAATGAATTCATTTACTGTTAATATCTGCTTACTTTCTCTTTTAACATGTTCTATCTACACTTCTGTTAAAATGTAATAATCACTTATTCTTCTGTTGTTTGGATACTTTACATTAGTTTTGGATGATACCACAAATTTAGGTATCGATCCGATACCGAGTAGTTACAGGTTCATACATTGGTCATATTCAAAGTCCTCATGTGTCCAGGGACATATTACTTGACTTTATAAACATAATATAATTTTTTTTTAAACGAAAGAAGATGTTATCATAGTAGTATCGACTAGATACGCTCCTGTACTTGGTATCATTACAGTGGATGTTAGGTGTAGATCCACCAATGGCGTTTGTTTACATTTCGACGCCGGTAAGCTACGGTGTGTAGTGACGCATGTTTAGCTATTCCTCGTCCTGCAGGGATGATACTTGTAAGAAACTTACCGTATTGGTCGCCATGGAGACGAGGATTGGACATTAGTCGCTAGCTAGCTAGCCACGTCTTAAAGCACCTCTTCCTGGGGGCGTTTCAGTGTTATAACTTCACCTTTACTGTTACTTTTTAAGCCAAAGTGCGTCCGTTCTCCCTTTTCTGTCTACACACTGTGTCTGCTTGTAAGAACTCTGTGATTGTGCACTGCCGAACATGCTCCTCTGCTCGTAAACCAGCAATGACACAACATGATGACGACGAGAGGGTGGGGGACTGGTACTTTTCAGAGGCGGTATAGTACGGAATATGATTCATTAGTAGCGCGGTACTATACTAATACCTGGTATATTGTACAACCCTACCTTGAACCATGAACTGATCTGGCCCGAGGGCCGTATGTTTGACAGCCCTGGAGCAGCTGTTTATGATCAACTTTGACACGAATATAACTGAGCGTAGCAAATACTTTATGACTCTTTTGTTGTATCTTGCCACTCGCGATAAGCAATCAAAACCGTTTCCAGCTGCTTTGTTGTAAGACCTCGAAAACCAACAAATGCTCAAGCGATTGTCTGGCACTTGAAATGTTTGAATGAAGTGTGTGACCACATGAAGACACCGAGCAAGGCAGTCTTCACATACTTTCTGTGCTATAAGTGTAGCGGACGTGTACTTAAGATCCGGGCTAACCATCCTTCCTTTAATGTGTAATTACATCGATCTCTTGGCGAGATGTCACACATCGTCGGGAACAGTGTTCTCCAGAAAAAGCTATTTGTTTGTGTTTCTATGCGCCGTTCAACTCTCTACGTGATTTATTGGACTGCATCGCAGCGCTCGGCTCCGGTTTCAGGCGGCTGAGCCAACATAAACCTTGTCACAACTCTGAATTCCTGCCCGGGCTACAGCTTCCAGGCAAAGCTACAGTGGATAAGCAGGAGAGATAAGCCCTGTATGGCGCAGGAACTGGGCATAGGGCGCACTAACTATGTGAATCGGTCCGTCAGCAACGGTCTTCGATTACACGACATTTCCTTTGTCGGTATTATTAAAAACGCAAGATGAAAAAGTGATGGTTGAGTCATGGTGGGGTTGTGTTGTTTTGAGGTTTTGTGCTGAAGACCTTTGGATTTGGCAACATCTAGCGGTAAAACTGAAGTGCAACGCAAGTAGAACCTGGACTTTATTGAGTTGTTTTATGATAGTGTCATGTCTGTGTGATCAAGTTTTGTTTTGGTTATGTTCGGTTTGGTTTTTGGACCCTTTGTGCACTCTTGTTTGTTTTGTTGCCATGACAACCCATTAGTTTTCACCTGTCCTCATGTCACGCACCTGTCTCACGTTTTGCACTCGCGCACCTGCCACTAATCATGTCACTGTTATTTAAAGGCCTACTGAAATGAATTTTTTTTATTTAAACGGGGATAGCAGATCCATTCTATGTGTCGTACTTGATCATTTCGCGATATTGCCATATTTTTGCTGAAAGGATTTAGTAGAGAACAACGACGGTAAAGTTCGCAACTTTTGGTATCTGATAAAAAAAAAAGCCTTGCCCCTACCGGAAGTAGCGTGACGTAGTCAGTTGATAGCCTCCTCATATTTTCCTATTGTTTTCAATGCAGCTAGAGCGGGGGTCGGCAACCCGCGGCTCTAGAGCCGCATGCGGCTCTTTAGCGCCGCCCTAGTGGCTCTCTGGAGATTTTTCAAAAATGTATGAAGAATGGAAAAAGATGAGGGGGAAAAAAATCAATTTTTTTGTTTTAGTATGGTTTCTGTAGGAGGACAAACATGACACAAACCTCCGTAATTGTTATAAATCACACTGTTTATATTAAATATGCTTCACTGATTCGAGTATTTGGCGAGCGCCGTTTTGTCCTACTTATTTTGGCGGTCCTTGAACTCACCGTATAGTCTGTTTACATGCATAACTTTCTCCCGACTTTCTAGGACGTGTTTTATGCCATTTCTTTTTCTGTCTCATTTTGTCCACCACACTTTTAACGTTGTACATGAGTGCACAAAGGTGAGTTTTGTTGATGTTATTGACTTGTGTGAAGTGCTAATCAGACATATTTGGTCACTGCATGACTGCAAGCTAATCGATGCTAACATGCTATTTAGGCTAGCTATATGTACATATTGCATCATTATGCCTAATTTGTAGCTATATTTGAGCTAATTTAGTTTCCTTTAAGTCCTCTTAATTAAATTTATATCTCATGACACATGTAATATGGCTTTTAATTTTTTGCGGCTCCAGACCGAGAAAGCGACGATTACCCCATTAATTTGAGCGAGGATGAAAGATTCGTGGATGAGGAACGTTAGAGTGAAGGACTAGAATGCAGTGCAAGACATATCTTTTTTCGCTCTAACCGTAACTTAGGTACAAGCTGGCTCATTGGATTCCACACTCTCTCCTTTTTCTATTGTGGATCACGGATTTGTATTTTAAACCACCTCGGATACTATATCCACTTGAAAATGGGAGTCGAGAACGCCAAATGGACATTCACAGTGACTTTTATCTCCACGAAAATACATCGGTGAAGCTCTTTAGCTACGGAGCTAACGTGATAGCATCGTGCTTAAATGCAGATAGAAACAAAAGAAATAAACCCCTGACTGGAAGGATAGACAGAAAATCAACAATACTATTAAACCATGGACATGTAACTACACGGTTAATAATTCCCAGCTGGCGAAGCTTAACAATGCTGTTGCTAACGACGCCATTGAAGCTAATTTAGCAACGGGAGCTCACAGAGCTATGCCAAAAACATTAGCTATCCACCTACGCCAGCCAGCCCTCATCTGCTCATCAACACCCGTGCTCAACTGCGTTCCAGCGAAAGACTTCACCCGATCATAGATGCGGTCGGCGGCACGGAGACGAAGGAAGTCAAGGTGAGGTCGCCGGCTAGCGCGTCTGCTATCCATCTCAAAGTCCTCCTGGTTGTGTTGCTGTAGTCCGCTGCTAATACACCGATCCCACCTACAACTTTCTTCTTTGCAGTCTCCACTGTTCATTAAACAAATTGCAAAAGATTCACCAACACAGATGTCCAGAATACTGTGGAATTATGAGATGAAAACAGAGCTTTTTTGTATTGGATTCAATGGGACCGAATACTTCCGTTTCAACAATTGACGTCACGCGCATACGTCATCATACATAGACATTTTCAACCGGAAGTTTAGCGGGAAATTTAAAATTGCACTTTATAAGTTAACCAGGCCGTATTGGCATGTGTTGCAATGTTAAGATTTCATCATTGATATATAAACTATCAGACTGCGTGGTCGGTAGTAGTGGCTTTCAGTAGGCCTTTAAGCCTGTTAAGTTTTCTGTTGATGGTCCTGGTGACATTATCCATACTACCCCTGTTACGCCATTGATCACGTGTTCCATGCCATAGATTCCTGCTCTGTCAAGTAAGTTTTTGTTAATAATGCCACAGTTAGTGATTTTAGTTTCATGTTCATAGTTTTTGCCTTTGTGCTAGATTTGTTTTCATTAGCCAAGTTTATACTTCCGCCCATGTGCGCGCTTTTCGTTTATTCCTTTTGTTAGTGTTAAAATAAAGATGTCCTTACCCTCACGCCATGTTCGATCCAGCTTTACTTGCATCTCGGGAAAACAATCACACCATAGTCCAAGTATTGACAGATAGTAGGGGAGTTAGAATAAATAAGGAATGTTGAAACAAAAGGTTTATGTTAATCGTATTTTTCCTTTGTCAGAATTACAAATGTCGGAAGAAAATGCCCTGTTATGCATGTCCTCAAATTAGGGGGGGTCCAAAAAGAATTAGATTTTTGGATGAATCGCGATTCTTATCTGTAAACATTCTTAATTGATTAAAAAAAAATGTTTTTTTGTTGTTAATTTTTTATCTCTCCTGTCCAGCCACTCAGACAAATCATATTGATGTACAAACCCCGTTTATATGAGTTGGGAAATTGTGTTAGATGTAAATATAAACGGAATACAATGATTTGCAAATCATTTCCAACCCATATTCAGTTGAATATGCTACAAAGACAACATATTTGATGTTCAAACTGATAAACTTTTTTTTTTTTTTGCAAATAATCATTAACTTTAGAATTTGATGCCAGCAACACGTGACAAAGAAGTTGGGAAAGGTGGCAATAAATACTGATAAAGTTGAGGAATGCTCATCAAACACTTATTTGGAACATCCCACAGGTGAACGGGCAAATTGGGAACGGGTGGGTGCCATGATTGGGTGTAAAAGTAGATTCCATGAAATGCTCAGTCATTCACAAACAAGGATGGGGCGAGGGTCACCACTTTGTCAACAAATGCGTGAGCAAATTGTTGAACAGTTTAAGAAAAACCTTTCTCAACCAGCTATTGCAAGGAACTTAGGGATTTCACCATCTACGCTGCGTAATATCATCAAAGGGTTCAGAGAATCTGGAGAAATCACTGCACGTAAGCAGCTAAGCCCGTGACCTTCGATCCCTCAGGCTGTACTGCATCAACAAGCGACATCAGTGTGTAAAGGATATCACCACACCATATCATTCAATTGAATATGGGTTGAAAAGGATTTGTAAATCATTGTATTCCGTTTATATTTACATCTAACACAATTTCCCAACTCATATGGAAACGGGGTTTGTATATATACACACACACACACACACATATATATATGTATATATATGTATATATAAGTATATATACAGTATATATTTATATACATATATGTGTATATATATATATACATATATGTGTATATATATATTTATATACATATATGTTTATATATATACATATATATATATATACATATATATGTATGTATGTATGTATGTATGTATGTATGTATGTATGTATGTATGTATGTATATATATATATATATATATATATATATATATATATATATATATATATATATATATATATATATATATATATATATATATATATATATATATATATATATATATATATATATATATATATATACACTACCGTTCAAAAGTTTGGGGTCACATTGAAATGTCCTTATTTTTGAAGGAAAAGCACTGTACTTTTCAATGAAGATAACTTTAAACTAGTCTTAACTTTAAATAAATACACTCTATACATTGCTAATGTGGTAAATGACTATTCTAGCTGCAAATGTCTGGTTTTTGGTGCAATATCTACATAGGTGTAGAGAGGCCCATTTCCAGCAACTATCACTCCAGTGTTCTAATGGTACAATGTGTTTGCTCATTGGCTCAGAAGGCTAATTGATGATTAGAAAACCCTTGTGCTGTCATGATCCATGGTCCGGATCATGTTTTGTTTAGTTATGCTGTTAGTTTTGGACTTCCTTAGTTCCTGGTTTCACTTCCTGGTTTTGTTTTGTTTCCATGGTTACTCATTAGTTTCACCTGTTCCACGTTTGGACTCACACACACCTGTCTCACGTTTTCACATTTTGAGTGACGCACCTGCTGTCACTATTATTTAAGCTCCCAGTTGCCAGGCTGTCTTCCTGGCAACATCACCTTCTCCGCACATTTATGCTCTGCCCACTTTCTGATCACACGTCTTCATGCCATGTTCTATGCCAAGTAAGTTTTTGTTTATTGTTCATAGTTTTGTGCCCACGTGCATGTCTTTTGTTTCATAGTCTAGTTTTCTACTTCCGCCTTTGTGCGCGCCTTTTGTTTCATAGCCAAGTTTGTTACCTCCTCTGTGAGCGCCTTTTGTTTATACCTTTTTGAGCTTTGTTAGTGTAAAATAAAATCATGTCCTTACCTCCACGCCATGTCCGCTTCAGCTTGTTTGCATCTCGGGAAAGCAACACACGCCGGAAACGGCATCATAGTCCATGCCCTGACATGTGCAATCATGTTCACACATCTGAAAACACTTTAGCTCGTGACAGAAGCTACAAAACCGACCTTCCTTTGAGCAGATTGAGTTTCTGGAGCATCACATTTTTGGGGTCAATTAAACGCTCAAAATGGCCAAAAAAAGAGAACTTTCATCTGAAACTCGACAGTCTATTCTTGTTCTTAGAAATGAAGGCTATTCCACAAAATTGTTTGGGTGACCCCAAACTTTGAACGGTAGTGTATATATACATACATACATACATACATACATACATACATACATACATACATACATATATATATATATATATATATATATATATATATATATATATATATATATATATATATATATATATATATATATATATATATATATATATATACACACACCACCGTTCAAAAGTTTGGGGTCACATTGAAATGTTCTTATTTTTGAAGGAAAAGCACTGTACTTTTCAATGGAGATAACTTTAAAGTAGTCTTAACTTTAAAGAAATACACTCTATACATTGCTAATGTGGTAAATGACTATTCTAGCTGCAAATGTCTGGTTTTTGGTGCAATATCTACATAGGTGTATAAAGGCCCATTTCCAGCAACTATCACTCCAGTGTTCTAATGGTACAATTTGTTTGTTCATTGGCCCAGAAGGCTAATTGATGATTAGAAAACCCTTGTGCAATCATGTTCACACATCTGAAAACAGTTTAGCTCGTTACAGAAGCTACAAAACTGACCTTCCTTTGAGAAGATTGAGTTTCTGGAGCATCACATTTGTGGGGTCAATTAAACGCTCAAAATGGCCAGAAAAAGAGATTTTTTTATCCGAAACTCGACAGTCTATTCTTGTTCTTAGAAATGAAGGCTATTCCACAAAATTGTTTGGGTGGCCCCAAACTTTTGAACGGTAGTGTAAACACTTGCATCATGTGTTGCCTTCATTATAAGACTTATATACAACTTTTAAAGTCATTTCGATAGTAGGCTAATATCGAAAATATAGACACTTACGTCATGTGTTTCCTTCATTATAACACTTATATAAGACTTTCAAAGTCATTTTGATAGTAGGCTAATATAGCTAATATACTGTATACACTTACGTCATGTGTTGCCTTCATTATAACACTTATATAAGACTTTCAAAGTCATTTTGATAGTAGGCTAATATAGCTAATATACTGTATACACTTACGTCATGTGTTGCCTTCATTATAACACTTATAAAACTTTTAAAGTCATTTTGATAGTAGGCTAATATAGCTAATATAGACACTTACATCATGTGTTGTCTTCATTATAACACTTATATACAGCTGTTAAGTTTTTGCAACTCCAGACAGATTCATTTTTTGTATTTTTGGTCCAATATGGCTCTTTCATCGTGTTGGGTTGCCGACCCCTGATTTAACAAAATAAAAGCGCAACGACTCCTCACTCTATAAATCTGACACCCGCATGCCAATCTCCACTCATGCTGTGGGGTCTTTATTCCTCGGTGTATGAAACCACTTTCATTTCAAAACCTTCAAGTTCACCATGCGTCACATGTTCCTCTGACCAGGTTTTCTTTTTTTTTTTTGACCAAAAAGGGCCCAGCAGATCTCCAGTAAGTGGAGTGGAAGCGTTTATTCCAGGGCGAATTGGAGAGGCCGCTCAAATGTTTGGCAGATGCCGAGGGGTCGGGATCACACTGTCGCCCCGCATCAAGGCTTGAAGGCTCGGCGTGAAGATGCCAGCTGGACTGAAGGACGTACTAACGAGTCACTCGCCGAGCTAGTCGAACCTGACAAAACCCGATCCAAAGGGCTAATACCGATAAGCCGCGTTGGCTCATTGCGGTCAATACATCGTGGAACTTCATCAATTTGTGGCGTCTGTCTCTTTAAATTCAACATTTCCGCAGAAGATCTCTCCGTAATCCTCTGCTTGGATATCCGAAATCCACAAAACAGTGAACCGGGCCAAGTAGAACCACTATCCCGATCTGGACTGTGGTGTAAAGCGACCCGGGTTACTTACGCCCAAGCAATTTGGAGGATGCCGGGTTTGTAGGGCGCATAATCAAGGCCGTGGTCGCGCCGTCATCAATCTTCATGTGACGGCACCAGATGCGGCCCCCGGGTCGGGACAGGCTCGCGTCACACGGTGGAAGCTGAACCTTTTCCCACTAACTCTGGCTTCAAGATAAATTGAGCCACGGTGGTATGTTCATCAGTAAGAGGGATGTGTCAACTTGATGGTGTCCAGTGAAATACTGGACTATATTAAAAACTCTGATATGTCCACAATTCTATGGGTGGAGACGGAATGCCCACTTTTTTCTCTGCCTTGTGGGACGGATCTTGACTTTTAATGATGGACTCTACACAGCCTCGAGCAGGCATATGCAACTAAATGACTTTGGGGGCCACATTTCCAGAAAGCGAAGGACAGGGGGGGGGGGGTCGGACTTCTCCGGACACCATTTGTCTAATTTTGTATCGTATTTTCCGGACTATAAGAGTTTTTTTTCTCAAAACCTTTTAACCCGGTACGGAATAAGTTTGGTTGTGCTTACCGACCTCGAAGCTATTTTATTTGGCACATGGTGAAATGATAAGTGTGACCAGTAGATGGCAGTCAAACATAAGAGATATGTGTAGACTGCACTATGATGGCAATATGACTCAGGTAAACAACACCAACATTTTATATGTTCCGTTGAAAATATAGAACATTACACACGGCGCTCGAAAATCTATCAAAATGTTTTAGTACGACTTTGATGGCAGTCACACATAAGAGATACGTGTGGACTGCAATATGATGGCAGTCACACATAAGAGATATGTGTAGACTGCAATATGATGGCAGTCACACATAAGAGATACGTCTAGACTGCAATATGATGGCAGTCACACATAAGAGATATGTCTAGACTGCAATATGATGGCAGTCACACATAAGAGATATGTGTAGACTGCAATATGATGGCAGTCACACATAAGAGATATGTGTAGACTGCAATATGATGGCAGTCACACATAAGAGATATGTGTAGACTGCAATATGACTCAAGTAAACAAAACAACACCAACATTGTATATGTTCCATTGAAAATATAGAACATTACACACGGCGCTCAAAAATCTATCAAAATGTTTTAGTACGACTTTGATGACAGTCACACATAAGAGATACATCTAGACTGCAATATGATGGCATTCACACATAAGAGATATTTCTAGACTGCAATATGATGGCAGTCACACATAAGAGATATTTCTAGACTGCAATATGATGGCAGTCACACATAAGAGATATGTGTAGACTGCATTATGATGGCAGTCACACATAAGAGATATTTCTAGACTGCAATATGATGGCAGTCACACATAAGAGATACGTCTAGACTGCAATATGATGGCAGTCACACATAAGAGATACGTCTAGACTGCAATATGATGGCAGTCACACATAAGAGATACGTCTAGACTGCAATATGATGGCAGTCACACATAAGAGATATGTCTAGACTGCAATATGATGGCAGTCACACATAAGAGATTCGTGTAGACTGCAATATGATGGCAGTCACACATAAGAGATATGTGTAGACTGCAATATGATGGCAGTCAAACATAAGAGATATGTGTAGACTGCAATATGACTCAAGTAAACAACACCAACATTTTATATGTTCCATTGAAAATATAGAACATTACACACGGCGCTCAAAAATCTATCAAAATGTTTTAGTACGACTTTGATGACAGTCACACATAAGAGATACATCTAGACTGCAATATGATGGCAGTCACACATAAGAGATATTTCTAGACTGCAATATGATGGCAGTCACACATAAGAGATATGTGTAGACTGCATTATGATGGCAGTCACACATAAGAGATATTTCTAGACTGCAATATGATGGCAGTCACACATAAGAGATACGTCTAGACTGCAATATGATGGCAGTCACACATAAGAGATACGTCTAGACTGCAATATGATGGCAGTCACACATAAGAGATATGTCTAGACTGCAATATGATGGCAGTCACACATAAGAGATTCGTGTAGACTGCAATATGATGGCAGTCACACATAAGAGATATGTGTAGACTGCAATATGATGGCAGTCAAACATAAGAGATATGTGTAGACTGCAATATGACTCAAGTAAACAACACCAACATTTTATATGTTCCATTGAAAATATAGAACATTACACACGGCACTCAAAAATCTATCAAAATGTTTTAGTACGACTTTGGTAAGCTATGAAGCCACACCGCTTGATGTGCTTCAACATAGGAGTATTATTACGGTGTGTGTATAAGGTAAGACATATTATCTGGCATTTTGTTTCGCAATATTATGCAAAAGCTACTTTTCTTACCTTCTGGTACCTGCTGATCTGTATTTGGGATCTGCATAAATCCTTTAAAAAATTGGATGTATGTCGTTTATGGCAACAACGTCGTCGATAAGCTACTTCTTTTTCTCTATCTTCTTGTTATGGGACATTCATCCTCGGCTGTTGCCATTTCTAATATAAAGTAGTGTAAAGTTCTTACTTATATCTGTCAGTAAACTCGCCATGAAAGCGCTAAAACATACCTGTGTAGTGAGTTTACATTATTCACCCAAGGAACTTTAGTTATTAGAGAGTTTGGTCGGACATATTTTCACGGGACTGCTCCGTTATTGATTGAAGTAAAGTCTGAATGTCATTAAAACAGTTAGCGCCATCTTTTGACACTTCTTCCACTCCCGTCCTTGCACGCTACACCGCTACAACAAAGATGACGGGGAGAAGACGCTGCCGAAGGTGAGCCACGTAAATAAGACCATAAACAAACACCAGATAATATGTCTTACCTTATACACACACCATAATAATACTCCTATGTTTAATGCGTTGACAATCCATCAAGCGGTGTGGCTTCATAGCTCTTCAAAGTCGTACTAAAACATTCTGATAGATTTTTGAGCGCCGTGTGTAATGTTCTATATTTTCAATGGAACATATAAAATGTTGGTGTTGTTTACTTGAGTCATTTTGCCCTCATATTGCAGTTTATACGCATCTCTTATGTATAACTGCCATCTACTGGTCACACTTATCATTACACGGGGGCGGTATAGCTCGATTGGTAGAGTGGCCGTGCCAGCAACTTGAGGGTTCCAGGTTCGATCCCCGCTTCCGCCATCCTAGTCACTGCCTTTGTGTCCTTGGGCAAGACACTTTACCCACCTGCTCCCAGTGCCACCCACACTGGTTTAAATGTAACTTAGATATTGGGTTTCACTATGTAAAGCGCTTTGAGTCACTGGAGAAAAGCGCTATATAAATATAATTCACTTCACTTCACACTTATCATTTCACCATGTATCAAATCAAATTGCTTCGAGGTCGGTAAGCAAAACCAGAATTATTCCGTATATCAAGTGCACCGGGTTATAAGGCGCACGGTCCAGTTTTGAGAGAAAAAAAGGATTTTAAGAGCGCCTTATAGTCCAGAAAATACGGTTTTAAATAAAGGATTGTAAGTGCGCCTTATAGTCCGGAAAATATGGTTTAAAAAAGGGATTTTAAGTGCGCCTTATAGTCCGGAAAATACGGTTTAAAAAAGGATTTTAAGTGCGCCTTATAGTCCAGAAAATACGGTTTTAAATAAAGGATTGTAAGTGCGCCTTATAGTCCGGAAAATATGGTTAAAAAAAGGGATTTTAAGTGCGCCTTATAGTCCGGAAAATACGGTTTAAAAAAGGATTTTAAGTGCGCCTTATAGTCCGGAAAATATGGTTAAAAAAAGGCATTTTAAGTGCGCCTTATAGTCTGGAAAATACGGTTAAAAAAATTGATTTTAAGTGCGCCTTATAGTCCGGAAAATACGGTAAAAAAAAGGGGGGGGGATTTTAAGTGCGCCTTATAGTCCGGAAAATATGGTCAAAAAAGGGGGGGATTTTAAGTGCGCCTTATAGTCCGGAAAATACGGTAAAAAAAGGATTTTAAGTGCGCCTTATAGTCCTGAAAATACGGTAAAAAAAATTTATTTTAAGTGCGCCTTATAGTCCGGAAAATACGTTTTTTTTTAAAAAAAAAAAAAGGATTTTAAGTGCGCCTTATAGTCCGGAAAATACGGTTAAAAAAAAAATTAAAAAATTTAAGTGTGCCTTATAGTCCGGAAAATACGGTAAAAAAAAAAGGGATTTTAAGTGCGCCTTATAGTCCGGAAAATACGGTAAAAAAAAATAATAATTTTAAGTGCGCCTTATAGTCCGGAAAATACGGTATTAAAGAAAAAGATTTTAAGTGCGCCTTATAGTCCAGAAAATACGGTTTAAAAAAAAGGGATTTTAAGTGCGCCTTATAGTCCGGAAAATACGGTAAAAACAATAAAACGATTTTAGGTGCGCCTTATAGTCCGGAAAATATGTTTTAAAAAAAAAAATTTAAGTGCGCCTTATAGTCCGGAAAATACGGTTAAAAAAAAGATTTGAAGTGCGCCTTATAGTCCGGAAAATACGGTATTAAAAAAAAGATTAAGTGCGCCTTATAGTCCAGAAAATACGGTTTAAAAAAGGATACTAAATGCGCCTTATAGTCCGGAAAATACGGTTTAAAAAAAGGATTTTAAGTGCGCCTTATAGTCCGGAAAATACGGTTTAAAAAAGGATATTAAGTGCGCCTTATAGTCCGGAAAATACGGTTTTAAAAAAGGATTTTAAGTGCGCCTTATAGTCCGAAAAATACGGTTTAAAAAAGGATTTTAAGTACGCCTTATAGTCCGGAAAATACGGTAAAAAAAATGATTTTTATGTGCGCCTTATAGTCCGGAAAATACGGTTTAAAAAGGGATATTAAGTGCGCCTTATAGTCCGGAAAATACGGTTTAAAAAAAGGATTTTAAGTGCGCCTTATAGTCCGGAAAATACGGTAAAAAAAGGGGGGGATTTTAAGTGCGCCTTATAGTCCGGAAAATACGGTTTTAAAAAAGGATTTTAAGTGCGCCTTATAGTCCGGAAAATACGGTTTTAAAAAATGATTTTAAGTGCGCCTTATAGTCCGGAAAATACGTTTTAAAAAGGATTTTAAGTGCGCCTTATATTCCGGAAAATACGGTTAAAAAAATGGTTTCATGAGGTTTTCAAAAATAAAGGCAAACTTTTGTGAGAATGGACATTCTACACTGTGAGAAATTAGCCATGTGAGAAATTCATAGTACATTTTTGTCCCTGCCTCTGAAAAGAATCGCGATTGGGAATGGTTGGGAACCGGAATCAAAATGAGGACTCTAAACCGGAATTGCCCTAACATCGGTGACTTCATAACCTGCAAGCTTCCAAATTCAAAGTGTGGTATCGCTGGCTTCCAACCCGAGTCATGGACAAACATTAGCATTGTCAATGCTAGGCGTGCTACAAATGTGTCACATCTTTCACACATGAGAATTCATCCTTTATTGTAAAGGTCGAGGGTGGTTCTGAACCACTTGAGTCCAGACACTTGAGATGTGGCCAAGGAATACAGTATTTCTGTGACTCACCATGAAGGCGTCAGACCAGACGGCGTTAACGAGGTTTAAAAGTGCAACCGGGTTGTTCCTCCTGATACAAAACAGAGATGAACCAAACTATTTTTAGAGCGCAAAATTACAAATAGTCGTCGCAGATACGCCTACACAAAAATGCTTATTTTCCATTAGTCTCTGCTCTTTGTACACACCTTTTTGTCCTTTTATACTGCATACACGTGGCCAAAACTGCACTCCAGTAAGAATGTAAAACTTTATTTTCTACAAAACCCAAAAGCAGTGAAGTTGGCACGTTGTGTAAATGGTAAATAAAAACAGAATACAATGATGACTTATATTCAATTGAATGTACTGCAAATACAAGATATTTAATGTTGGAACTGAAAAATTGGCTTTTCAACTTTGCACCTAGAACAATCCGGATGGTTCTTTTCGTCTTTGGTCCGGAGGACACGACGTCCACAGTTTCCAAAAGCAATTTTAAATGTGGACTCGTCAGACCACAGAACACTTTTCCTCTTTGCATCAGTCCATCTTAGCGAAGCGTTTCTGGGTGTTGTTGATAAATGGCTTTTGCTTTTGCATAGTAGAGTTTTAACTTGCACTTACAGATGTAGCGACCAACTATGGCTACTGACAGTGGTTTTCTGAAGTGTTCCTGAGCCCATGTGGTGATATCCTTTACCCACTGATGTCGCTTTTTGATGCAGGGATCCAAGGTCACGGGCGTTGCCGCTTACGTGCAGTGATTTCTCCAGATGGAGAAATCACTGCACGTAGATGGTGAAATCTCTAAATTCCTTGCAATAGCTGGTTGAGAAATGTTGTTCTTAAACAATTTTCTCACGCATTTGTTGACAAAGTGGTGACCCTCGCCCCATCCTTGTTTGTGAATGACTGAGCATTTCATGGAAGCTGCTTTTAAGGTTTCTCATTGTATCCCATTGGGTTTAGTTTTTTCTTGCCCTGATGTGGGATCCGAGCCGAGGATGTCGATGTGGCTTGTGCAGCCCTTTGAGACACTTGTGATTAAGGGCTATATAAATACACTTTGATTGATTGATTGATTTAAACCCAATCATGGCACTCACCTGTTCCCAATTAGCCTGTTCACCTGTGGGATGTTCCAAATAAGTGTTTGATGTCAATACGTGGACCTTGGGGTGTTGTGTTTTCCCGGAATGCAAAGGAAAGTTGGCGCGGGCAAGGCGTGAAGGTGAGGACATGTTTATTTTTACCCTTACAAAAAAAGGAAGCAAACAAAAGGCGCGCACAATGGCGGAGAACAAACTTGACTAATGAAACAAAAGGCTTGCACAAAGGCAATTGTAGTAGAATTTCTGACCTTTGACCTATATTTCATGTCTGTCAAGAATGTACGCTCATTTAATTTCTCTTCTATTCTGAGCCATTGAATGAACCGGTGTGGGACAAAAGTGAATATTAAGTCGTGCCAACCTGTCTACAGAATGTTTTGATTGTTTAAGTATGATTAAGGAATCCAAGGATGTTGCAAAAACAAACATGACGCACGAGAAAAAAACAGTGACGTGCAAGAGATAGATAAAAAATGGCAGGAGACCGGGACTTGGGAGAGATTGCTTTTTGTAAGTCCTCCGGAGGACGTTTGTGTGTCTGCATGGACAGCTCAATCTGACTTGATAATGGGTAAATAAACTTTTTGTACTAAATTCACTTTTGTTGCTGTTTAAGCTCTGGACAATCCACCACACAATTAACTATGAACATGAAGCAAAAACACTTACTGTCAAGTCAAGTCAAGTCAAGTCAACTTTATTTATATAGCACATTTTCAACAACTTTTTAGATTGCACCAAAGTGCTTTACAGGTTAAAAAAGCATGGAGCAAACAAAAAACAAACAAAAAAAAACCAACAACAAAAAAAACAACTAAGCAAAACAAAAAAAACAAACAAAGAACATAAACAATGAGTGTGCTAAACAAGATAATGCAAATGCAATACGGTAAAAGGGGTCGAATAAAAAGTTTTTAAAAATTTGCAGAATAAAAAAAAAACAAAAAAAAACTGTGGCACGGCATGAAGCATGAAGTATAGTAAACAGGAATCTCATGGGTAGCAGAGGTAGTAGGGATAATGTCACCAGGACAATCAACGGAAAAAGACAGGTTTAAATAACAGTGGCATGATTAGTGACAGGTGTGTGAGTTCAAATGAATCAGGTGCGTGACATGAGGACAGGTGAAAACTAATGGTCGCCATGGTGACAAAGCAAACGAGAGTGCACAAAGAGTCCAAAAACAAAACCGAACATAACTAAAACAAAGCATGACATTTGATGAGCATTCCTCAACTTTCTCAGTCTTTTTTGCCACTTGTGCCAGCTTTTTTTGAAACACGTTGCAGGCATCCAATTCCAAATGAGCTAATATTTGCACAAAATAACAACGTTGACCAGTTCCAACATGAAATATCTTGTCTTTGCAGTCTAATCAACTGAATATGGGTTGAAAAGGATTTGCAAATCATTGTATTTGTCAGGACTTGGTTCATGGGTTTTGTTTCTCCAGAAGGCAACGGAAAATTGGCGCGGGCAAGGCGTGAATTTAAATACATTAATTATTTTAACACTAATAAACTACAAAAAAGGGAAGCAAACAAAAGGCGCGCACAATGGCGGAAAAACAAAACTTGGGTATAAACACAAAACTTGCACAAAGGCAGAAACTATGAACAATGAAACAAAAACACAAACTGTGGCATTAATAAACAAAAACTTACTTGGCAAAGAACATGACATGAAGTAGAGGGATGAAAAAGTGCGAGGACGCCAGGACGAACAACAGAAACAGACAGATTTAAATAGTGACATGATCAGTGAAAACAGGTGCGTGACTCGAAACGTGAAACAGGTGCGTGACAGGACAGGTGAAAACTAATGAGTTGCTATGGAAACGAACAAACAAGGAAGTGCAACCAGGAACTAAAAAGAGTCCAAAAAACAAACACACGGCCAAAACAAAAACATGAACAGACATGACAGAATTCCGTTTATATTTACATCTAACACAATTTCCCAACTCATATGGAAACGGGGTTTGTACCATTTACACAACGTGCCAACTTCACTGGTTTGGGGCTTTTTAGATGCCATACTTCCTAAAATGGATTACTTTTTGCCATCGCATGAGTCCAAGTTCCAAGCAACAAGTGAAGCAGTAATCGGCCCGTAGCCGTACGGTTTGGGCTTTCCCAGAAAAAGCACCACTGGTTCAGGAATCCAAAATAAGTGTTCCGTAGGCCTCCTTCCAGCTTCTCGTCCCCTCTTTTGTCACTTTCTGCATGAAGCGAAGCCAGCGGACGAGCTACCAATCAACTGGGCTGTCAAATTAGCAGCGACCAAGTGATTATTCACTGAGGTGGACACATGCGTCTCCATATTAGAACAGCGCTAAGACAAGTGAGGTCATTACTCATTCTCTCCCCGAGCCAGACATCCTTCTGGGGATTTTTGGAGTCGGCATACTTCCAGGTACAAACCGCATGGGTCGTTTTTACTGCGTCAGAACAATGGTTTTAAATTTGGCCACACATACTGTACTTGTAACATTTGTTGGGTTTCTTTTTTTCAAAATGGAGACCATGTTTCCCATAAAGCGGTTGCTTCCTGTGGCATGCGAATGTGTTTCTGAAAAATAATGACAGATCACAGGAGCCAGCAACGGTCCCTGACAACAGCAGGAAAGCCACGCCGAGACGGTTTTCATTTGAGGGCTTTTTTTTTTTTTTTATGATGGAGAGGGAACTTTCGCTGCTGGATCCCGGCTTCAATGGAGCGTGTCAAGTTAATCATGTTTGTGAAAGCTGACACATTCCCACTAATGAGTAACATCTCAGTAGTCATTTTTTCTAAAGAATCGGAGGCTTCCCAAACAAACTTTGATGTACTTAAGAAAAGATCTACTGTATTTAATTGTAATGTGCTGGCCTAACATATTTCATGATCATAAATTGACAAAAGTCCATTTTATTTTTAATTTACTTTCTATAAATATATAAAAGTATTCATCATATTCTCTTCATGTCATATTAGGCTCCAGTGTTGCGGTTTCTACTAGAGTTGTCGTAAATGCTTTAAAATGTAATATCGGAAATTATCGGTAACGTTTTTTTTTATTATCGGTATTTTTTGTTGTTGTTTTTTTTTTTTTTTTTTTTTTAAATCAACATAAAAAACACAAGATACACTTACAATTTGTGCACCAACCCAAAAAACCTCCCTCCCCCATTCACACTCATTCACACAAAAGGGTTGTTTCTTTCTGTTATTAATATTCTGGTTCCTACATTATATATCAATAAATATCAATACAGTCTGCAAGGGATACAGTCTGTAAGCACACATGATTGTGCGTGCTGCTGGTCCACTAATAGTACTAACCTTTAACAGTTAATTTGACTCATTTTCATTAATTACTAGTTTCTATGTAACTGTTTCTATATTGTTTTACTTTCTTTTTTATTCAATTTTTTTTTTTTAATTTATTTATCTTATTTTATTTTATTAATTTTTTAAAAAAGGACCTTATCTTCACCGTACCTGGTTGTCCAAATTAGGCATAATAATGTGTTAATTCCACGACTGTATATATCGGTATCGGTTGATATCGGTATTGGTAATTAAGATTTGGACAATATCGGAATATCGGATATCGGCAAAAAGCATACTTGCCAACCTTGAGACCTCCGATACCGGGAGGTGGGGGGTGGGGTGGGGGCGTGGTTGGGGGCGTGGTTAATAGGGGAGTATATTTACAGCTAGAATTCACCAACTCAAGTATTTCATATATATATATATATATATATATATATATATATATATATATATATATATATATATATATATATATATATATATATATATATATATATATATATATATATATATATATGAAATACTTGACTTCCAGTGAATTCTAGCTATATATATATATGTATATATATTTATTTTATTATACATATAAATAAAATAAAATAAATACTTGAATTTCAGTGTTCCGGGGGCTATACAGTTGATGGCAGTATTGTCCTGTTTTACTTCTCCTCCGTTCATGACTCGGCCACCGTGTTCAATGGAGAAGTCTGTTCAACAAAATGTACAGGCAACATAATTACATACACCTTCCCCTTCGAACTGTCCTGGATGAACTGAAATTCTTGTTTCCATTCGTTTTGGAACTTGCAAGCGTATTTCTTCATCTTGCTCGTCGACGGCGTCGCCATGTCTGTAACTTCCTCGTTCTTCTGCTTCGTCTCCTTGTTGTGTGCGCAGTTGTGCACTCTACTCTCTAAAAGCCCTAGATGTTATGACGTCATTGGGCAGGCAAGCTGTTTATATTGTGGGAAAGCGGACGTGAGAACAGGCTGTCCCCACTCAGGTCCGCATTGAGCTGGAGGGGGCGTGGCCTCCAGCTCCGGCTGAATACCGGGAGTTTGTCGGGAGAAAATTTCTGCCGGGAGGTTATCGGGAGAGGCGCTGAATACCGGGAGTCTCCCGCTAAAAACGGGAGGGTTGGCAAGTATGGCAAAAAGCCATTATCGGACATCCCTAGTTTTTACGTTAGAGTTGTTGTTGCCAGCGCTGTGTGAATTCTACCGGAGGCATTCTGAACCAACATTAGTTCAGAAGGTTTGTTAAACTGTGCAGTTTAACGAATGGAGGACATTCAGTTAACAAACAGTTGTGATAGCCGATCAGATCACGAGTTGTTGATAGTAGCCCATCTAGGTAGCCTTATGTTGAATGTGACTGTGATTGGATACTCACTAGTCACTCCCAAGTAGCCAATCACAAAAGTGGCACCGGAGCTATACCCGGCCAGCGGAGGAATCAGCGTTTTTTTTTTTGGTTTTTTTTTAACCAACAAAGAAGCAAAGCAAAACGTTGATTAGGTGGCGGACATATATTTGCAAGGGCATTTTCAAGAAGGATATTTAAAGAGAAACTTCCACTCGAATCAACCGACTGCGTGCGGTACCAATGGCTTATACGGCATCAAATGGCAAATTGGGAGTTCAAATATATTTTTTCGCATTCAATATGTTTTGTACAATTATTTTTGTTTTGACAGCACCACGTCCGATGCGGGTTTATGGATTTTTAAATGTACCAAAAAATTGCCCGTTTTGTACATCAGTGACAAATCATGATCATAAATTGATAAAAGTCCATTTAATTTTTTATTTACTTTCTATAAAGATATACAAGTATTCATCATATTCTCTTCATGTCATATTAGGCTCCAGTGTTGCTGTTTTTACGTTAGAGCAGTGGTTCTTAACCTTGTTGGAGGTACCGAACCCCACCAGTTTCATATGCGCATTCGCCGAACCCTTCTTTAGTGAAAAATAAAATGTTTCGTTTTTTTTCAAATTCAAGACAAAGTTATATGTTTTTTTTACTGGTGCACAAAATGAAGCATGGATGAACATCACCTCGTTCAACGAACAAAACCAACACAGTGCATGAACTCACAACAAATTACACAACTGCAAATCAGTGTGACTTCGGCTGTTGCCGTATCCATAATCATCATCATCGGCGGTCACTCGAACGAGTATGACAATCCTCCTGGTAGGGGTGTATCCCTTTATGGAGGATGCCTGTGCGTGGGGAGACTGGTGCACAGACAGTCACCACACGATCCTTGACAGAATCGGGTCAGGGTCCAGTGGCATGGAGTCCAAGACGTTGAGGTCTTCACTGTATCCCTAGCTAGGGGGCAGTCGGGTACTAGGCCTTTGCCAAGGGCCACCTGGGGTAAAAGTAGTAAAGGGGTTACCCTCCTAGTGCCCCAAGACCCCATAGAGGAGCCTCCACTGCCGGATGCACTTTAACGTCATGCCCAGGACGTATCCATAATATGACGATAGGGAGAAGTTTTTATTTACATGATGAGTCGGGTGTGTGACCTCCGCGGGGGAGGCTCTGCCGAACCCCTGAGCCCTACTCACCGAACCCCTAGGGTTCGATCGAACCCAGGTTAAGAACCACTGTGTTAGAGCTTTTATCCAATCAGAATTCATCTAGCTAGCTGTGAATTCTGCCGGAGGCCTTCTGAACCAACATTAGCGGCGGCTGTGCAGATTAACGAACGGAGGACATTCAGTTAACAGACAGTTGCCATAGCCGATCAGATCACGAGTTGTTGACAGTAGCACATCTAGGTAGCCTTACGTTGAATGTGACTGTGATTGGATACTCACTTGTCTCCCCCAAGTATCCAATCACAAGTTGTGATTTACGAAAGCAGAAAGTGGCACCGGAGCCATACCCGGCCAGCGGAGAAATCAGTGGTACTCCCTTTTTTAACCAACAAAGAAACAGAGCAAAACTTTGATTAGGTGGCAGATATATATTTGCAAGGGCATTTTCAAGAAGGATATTTAAAGAGAAACCAGGTCTTGTGAAACAAGGTGGGCCAACCCCGGAAACTAGTTGAGCTGTCCTGGCGGTGAAAAGGTTTACCCCCCACTTTCACTCGAATCAACCAACTACGTGTTTTTTACAATTATTTTTGTTTTGACAGTACCACGTCCGGTGCGGGTTCATTGATTTTTAAATGTGCCAAAAAATAGCCCGTTTTGTACACTAGTGATAAATTGAGGTGATTCAATGCACAGTAGTGCACAAGTGTGTTTCTGTATAGTATTTTTCAAGCCGTGGTCATGTGGCGACACAAATTATTGTATTTATTGAAGTCGGACTAAGTAAGACATCACTGAAGGCCGAGGTGGGAAATGCACGGCCCGCCGGTGTTGAAATTCAATTGTATGTGTGCAATATGCATTATTCACTGCCCATTTATTTGGTTTTCCGTTGTGTTTTACTTCTGTTGCTGTATGTACAAATGGCATACTTGCCAACCTTGAGACCTCCGATACCGGGAGGTGGGGGGTGGGGGGCGGGGGGCGTGATCGGGGGTGGGGCCGGGGCGTGGTTGGGGGCGTGGTTAAGAGGGGAATATATTTAAGCTAGAATTCACCAACTCAAGTATTTTATATATAAATATATACATATATATATATATATATATATATATATATATATATATATATATATATATATATATATATATATATATATATATATATATATATATATATATATATGTGTATATATATATATATATATATATATGTATATATATATATATATGTGTATATATATATATATATATATATATATATATATATATATATATATATATATGTATATGTATGAAATACTTGACTTTCAGTTATTTCTAGCTATATATATATATATATATATATATATATATATATATATATTTATTTTATTATACATATAAATAAAAGAAATACTTGAATTTCAGTGTTCTGGAGGCTATCCAGTAGATGGCAGTATTGTCCTGTTTAAGAGTGTCACAACATTGCTGTTTACGACAGACGAACTGCTTTACAGTAGACTAAACGTGACTGCTGTTGTTGTGTGTTGTTACCGCGCTGGGAGGACGTTAATGAAACTGCCTAACAATAAACCCACATAAGAAACCAAGAACTCGCCCTCGATCATTCTACAGTTATGATGTCATTGGGCAGGCAAGCTGTTTATATTGTGGGAAAGCGGACGTGAGAACAGGCTGTCCCCACTCAGGTCCGCATTGAGCTGGAGGGGGCGTGGCCTCCAGCTCCGGCTGAATACCGGGAGTTTGTCGGGAGAACATTTCTGCCGGGAGGTTATCGGGAGAGGCGCTGAATACCGGGAGTCTCCCGCTAAAAACGGGAGGGTTGGCAAGTATGACAAATGGTGCCGCTGAAGTGGCTGCTGGTTGCATCAACTCCGTACCTCTTTTTACTTTGATGTCCGTTGTGTTCTCTGATGTTTACCTCTCGTTTCTCATACCAAAGATGTCACTGCGGACGGCCGCCACGGTACTGCACTCTTTTGTGGTTGTTGAGTTTTTCTTTATTTCTTACATGGAACAAAGAGAGCAGCTTCTTCCAAGTCAAATTCCTTGTGTGTTAAACATACTTGGCCAATAAAGCTACATTTGTTCACACACATGTCTACTTTAACCCTGGCTAAAAAGTTTTGACGTCCAGTGTTCGGTTTTGGCCGGATGGCCATCGGAAGGAGGCGAGCGCCATCGGCCTTCCTGCATTAAAGCGGATGGCTCTCACTCTAATTTACAAGAGTGTGTAAGCCCCGAAAAGTTGCTTTGTTTTTGGTGAACAATTTGTCCTCACGGCCACATCTTTTATTCCACAGTCATGTGTTTCAGTGAAAACGTTGACACACATGTCCTCTCTCCGAAAAAGCCACTTTTATGGAGGTCGTGTGTCCCATTAGGCTTCTGTTGGCCCTCAAAACCAAGAAAGTCAGCTCAATCTCTCATTGACTCCGATGAGAAAGAGTAAATGGAACCAAATTTCTAGGTATAATGATTGATGATAAATTAAACTGGAAATCTCACGTAAAAAATATACAACATAAAGTAGCAAGAAACACGTCAATAATGAATAAAGCAAAACTTGTTCTAGACCAAAAATCACTTCATATTCTCTACTGCTCACTTGTGTTACCATATCTGAGTTATTGTGTAGAAATATGGGGAAATAATTACAAAAGTACACTTCATTCATTAACGGTGTTACAAAAGAGATCAGTTAGAATAATACATAATGTTGGATATAGAGAACATACAAATCCTTTATTTATTGAATCAAAAATATTGAAATTCCACGACATAGTGAATTTGCAAACAGCTAAAATGATGTACAAAGCAAACTATAACCTGCTACCCAAGAATATACAACAATTCTTCTCAAAAAAAGAGGAGGAATATAATCTCAGAGAAAAATGTAATTTAAAACATCTGTATGCACGTACAACACTTAAGACCTTCAGTATATCAGTATGTGGAATTCAATTATGGAAAGGATTAAGCAAAGCAATCAAACAATGTACTAATATGATCCACTTCAAGAAACTCTTCAAACTTAAAGTGTTTACAAAGTACAAAGAAGAAGAACCATGATAAACATTCTGGATTTATTCCATCCATCCATTCTTTCATTCTCAAAATAATCTCATTATATGTAATATGACTTACTTCACCAATTATTATTTATTTATTTATTTTTATTGTGATTACTTATAGAGTATATTGTGAATAAATCAAGAACAGGAAGTGAACAAAAGTTTTAGCAACTGTTATGTAAAAGAAAAAGGGGTAGGATTAAATAAGCTCTGCTTCTTCCTACTCCTTTTCGAACATGTTGAAAAGAGAAACTGGAAATTGTGATGTATCATGTTGTATGCGTGCATGTTCCAAATAAACTCTAACTCAACTCAACTCAATATATGTTAGATGTCGGCGCAAAAAAACACAAAAACACAAACATTACATTTTGTATTTGTTCCCATCTATTTCAATGGGAATGTTCTGTTCATTTGGTAGTGTGGGAAAAGTGGGCATTTTTATAACGTGATAAATAGCATTAATAGCCTCAATGAGCTAATTTGGTTGAATCAGTAGAGAAAGTGTGTTAGTAATGATTTTTTTTTTTGAGAATTAGAGTTACATTGTTCGAGAAATTCCAGAAATTCCAGGAAAACCAAAACTTGGTCTGGAATTTGGGAAGAGGGTTAGTTTGAATGTCCGGGAAGAATGGAATGGGTTGATGGTGGAATGGTTAGAATTGGTTGAGAAATGTTTGAAAAAAAAAAAATCCCTTTTATTTAAAAGGGAATTTCCTGGAAATTTGGAAATCTCAGGACATTTTTTGAAGGTAATAAATAGCACGAAAGTCATTAATGAGCTGAATTGGTTGGCGTTTTCTGAATCGGTCGAGAAATGCTGAAGTAGTAAAAAAAATGTTGTGGATTTTATATAATGTTTGGGAAGCATTCTATTAAACCAAACCAGTTTTCTTTATTTTAAATAATGTAGAAATTTATCAGAGCTGTTTATCTATTTTATGGAGGAATGTAATTAATCATAGAACTGGCATCCAATGTTATTCCAAAAAAAAGTATAGATTTTGAATCGAGAATCGTTTTAAACTGAGAATCAATTTTGCATCGAATCGTTACCCCGTAGATCAGGGGTCGGCAACCCAAATCGTTGAAAGAAATTGAAATTGGACCAAAAATTCAAAAAAACATATCTGTATTGAGCCGCACATTTTAAAAGCCTTATATAAGTGTTATAATGAAGACAACACATGATGTAAGTGTCTATATTGGTTATATTAGCCTACTATCAAAGGCTGACACAAATCTTTGTTGACAGAAATGTTGTATTTTAATTTTGTCATGTCTGTGCGATCATGTTTTGTTTTGGTTATGTTCGGTTTGGTTTTTGGACTCTTTGTGCACTCTTGTTTGTTTTGTTTCCATGACAACCCATTAGTTTCACCTGTCTCACGTTTTGCACTCGCACACCTGTCACCAATCATGTCACTGTTATTTAAAGCCTGTCTTTTTCTGTTGGTCGGCCTGGCGACATTAACTCTGTTTACCTCTGTCATTTTCATGCCCTGCTTATTCCGTCGTTCATGCTTCTTGCCATGCCACGTAAGTTTTTGTTCTGCTCATGTCACAGTAAGTGTTTATTTGTTTCACGTCCATAGTTTTTGCCCAAGTGCTAGTTTTGTTTTCTTAGCCAAGTTTGTACTTCCGCCTTGTGCGCGCTTTTTGTTTGTTCATTTTGTTAGTGTTTAAATAAACGATGTCTTTACCTTCAAGCCAAGTCCAGTCTAGTTGTTTTGCATCCTGGGAAAGCAATCCGCGCAGTAATTTGCGCCGCCAAAGTCCACGTGTTGACAGAGAACAAAACAAACAAGAGTGCACAAAGAGTCCAAAAACCAAACCGAACATAACCAAAACAAAACATGATCACACGGACATGACACATTTTTATTCCACACATTCTTCCCAAAGGGTGAGATAACTCCTGGAAATGACTGGCTCAGAATGGGCAAAGGTATAGATGTGTGTGTCCAAGTTAAAGGAAACGGCAGGTTGTCTTCTGATGGATTTATAACAATCTTTGCAAGCTGGGTAATGTTTGCTGTGGTCTGGAACAACATGGCACACAGACAACTATCAGAAATGCAGCCAATATTACATACAGATAATGTGTCATGAGACATGCAAATATAAATTAAATACACAGAGGAAATTAAATGAGCTCAAATATACCTACAAACGAGGCATGATGACGCAATATGTACATACAGCTAGCCTAAATAGCATGTTAGCATCGATTAGCTTGCGGTCATGCACTGACCAAATATGCCTGATTAGCACTCCAGCAAGTCAATAACATCAACAAAGCTCACCTTTGTGCATTCAAGCACAGCATAAAACGTTTGGTGGACAAAATGAGACAAAGAAGGAGTGGCATGAAACACGTCGGAGAAAGTTGAACATGTAAACAAACTACGATGAGTTCGAGGATCGCTGAAATTAGTAGGACAAAACGGTGCTTGCCAAATACTCTCATCAGTGAAGCATGTATAACATAAACAGTGGGATTTCTAACAATTAGGAAGGTTTGTGTCATGTTGGTTCTCCTACAGAAAATACATAAAAACAAAAAAACTTTTGGCATTTTCACACATCTCTGAAAGAGGTCCAGGGAGCTCTTGAGCTGTGGGTTGCTGACCCCCGCCCACAGATTCACAGCTTCATACCATACCATATGATTTTAGGTAACAGTATTTTTCTTTTAAACTGTATTCATTAAATATGCAATCTGATAAATGTGCAGAGTGTTTTTTAAAAAGTACCTCACAATTAATGTAATTGTAATTACCTGGTGTGCAAATGGCATCAATTGCGTTCATTTTCATATTAAATCCTACTAAACTCCTTTGAGGCTCAACCTCGACACGCAAAAGCTGTGGAATGTCTTTTTTGCTTAAAAGTGAGCTCATGTTGAAATAAATCATCGGAACGCCAGCGGTAATTTCCCCGAACGTCGCGTGCGCGCGCACACCTTCTCGTGTTCCCCCGCATTATTTGAGCGCACGCCTGCGGCCTGATTAAAGGACACCCGATATTCCGACATCAGCGGTTGCCATGGCGGCTAACTGCCGCAAATTAAGCAGCGCGTGGTGGTCGTTTCCCCCGTTAAGTGTTCGGGGAGGTCGTCTTACAACAATCACGCTGAACATTCTCAGTCAAGTGTTGAGATTCCCGGGAGAGTTGCCGCAGCTGGAGCAGGAAGGTTTTTGTTTCCGTTTTCTCTTCCCCTTTTTCTGCTGAATACTATTAGAGCAGTGGTGGCCAAAGTGCGGCACGCGGCACATTCTGAAAATACCTTATTCTCCGGACTATAAGGCGCACTTAAAATCTTTTTTCGTCTCAAAACTCGACAGTGCGGCTTATAACCCGGTGCGCCTAATGTACGGAATAATTCTGGTTTTGCTTACCGACCTCGAAGCAATTTTATTTGGTACGTGGTGTAATAATAAGTGTGACCAGTAGATGGCAGTCAAACATAAGAGATATGTGTAGACTGCACTCTGATGGCAATATGACTCAAGTAAACACCACCAACATTTTATATGTTCCATTGAAAATATAGAACATTACACACGGCGCTCAAAAATCTATTAAAAATGTTTTAGTACGACTTTGGTAAGCTATGAAGCCACACCGCTTGATGTGCTTCAACATAGGAGTATTATTATGGTGTGTGTATAAGGTAAGACATATAATTTGGCGTTTCGTTTCGCAATATCATGCAAAAGCAACTTTTCTTACCTTCTGGTACCTGCTGATCTGTATTTAGGATCTGCATAAATCCTGAAAAATTGCGCGCATCCGCCTTTGTAGTCGATAAGCTTCTTCTTTTTCTCTATCTTCTTGTTATGGGACATTCATCCTCCGCTGTTGCCATTTTTAATATAAAGTAGTGTAAAGTTCTTACTTATATCTGTCAGTGAACTCGCCATGAAAGCGCTAAAACATACCGGTGTAGTGAGTTTACATTATTCACCCAAGGAACTTTAGTTATTAGAGAGTTCGGTCGGACATATTTTCACGGGACTGCTCCGTTATTGATTGAAGTAAAGTCTGAATGTCATTAAAACAGTTAGCGCCATCTTTTGACACTTCTTCCACTCCCGTCCTTGCACGCTACACCGCTACAACAAAGATGACGGGGAGAAGACGCCGCCGAAGGTGAGCCACGTAAATAAGACCGCCCACAAAACGGCGCATCCGGAAGCGACTGTCAGAAAGCGGCTTGAAGATGATCTGTAAAACATCATCTATGCAACATTTTGACCAAAGAACCACCATTACATGTTATGTAGACCACAAGGAAATGTTTTACATTTAGAAAAAAATATATATAATAATATGACTCCTGTAATGCGCCTTATATGTGAAAAAATATCAAAAATAGACCATTCATCGGCAGTGCGCCTTATAATCCGGTGCGCCCTATGGTCCGTAAAATACGGTACCAATAAAAATAGCAAACAGGTGAAATGTAATGGGAAAAAAAAGTTGCAATGTTGACTCTAATAACACAAAGCTGCCGTTCAAAATCAATGTTGTTATGAATTATTGTCCAATTCAAGGCTCCAATTACTTCACATCCAGTATTTAACTTTGAAATGTTTTTAGGGGGAAATAATGCATATTTTGTGTGTGCCATGTGAAAAAACAAAAGTTCTCTTAGACATAAAGGGCAGCATTTACTTATTTCACCTAAATGCAAACAACCTTCCCTAGTCATGGTGAGAGGAAAAAAAGAAACAAGCACAAAAATAAATAAGAATCATTCCAAAGTTGTACCACAACAGCGATGTCCAAACGTTTTGACTTGGGGGCCACATTGGGGTATAAAAATTTGATCCAGGGCCGAAAGCAGACTGTAACATATAGTGTGTGTGTGTATATATATATATATATATATATATATATATATATATATATATATATATATATATATATATATATATATATATATATATATATATGGTGCACGGGCATTTTTTACAATATCCACAAAGTTCAGTGAGCAGGTTGTGTTATGTGTGACCATGTGTGTTGACTTTTTGTGTTGGTTGGATTTTTTCCCCCACCATGACTAGGGAAGGTTGTTTGTATTTGGGTCAAATAAGCAAATGTTGCGCATATAAAAACGTATCCATTAATATTATTATTATTATATGTTTGATCAGAGTAAGATTAAAGGTCCTTGACCTGAATTACTCACGTTGCCCACAGGGTGGCGACATTATGACATTATCAAAATTGTCAGTCTATTCAAATGGATGTAAGTTCTATGTGACTGAGATTCCTTCTTAAACTCAAGACATCTCAAGTGTCAAGTTGAAGGGTGTAGCTTAGACACCCTTGGTCTAAAAACTTAAGTGTTGAAAGTAAAAAAATATATATATATGACTTATTTTTAATATATTTAAGAGTAGGGCCCTTTTGAATCTCCAATATTTTTTTATAATGTCCACCGAGTTCAGTGAGCAGGTTGTATTATGTGTGACCATTGACTTTTTGTGTTGGTTGGATTTTTTTTCCCCCCACCATGACTAGGGAAGGTTGTTTGCATTTGGGTCAAATACGTAAAATGCTGCGCATTTGTTTGTTCAGAGTATAATTTAAGGCGCTTGACCTGAATTACTCACTTTGCCCACAAGATGGCAACATTATGACATTATCAATTATGTCATTGCTCAAAAAAATAATAATGAATCAAAATCAATGTTGTAAGGAATTATTGATCAAAATAAGCCTCCAATGAGTATTCTACTTTGAACATTTTTGTGGATAAAAATATAGTATATAACTTTATATCCTCTGATCGCTCTGAAGTTGATCTATGTTCTAAAGATTTAAGCGTTGAATTAAAAAAATATAAATAATAATATATTAATTATTTTTTACTTTTTTATGACTATCTATACATTGTATGGGTTTTAAAAATAAGAAATATCTAAATGGCCCCCGCTTGCTTTAATTTTTCATTGTGCGGCCCTCAGTGGAAAAAGTTTGGACACCCCTGTATTAGCTAGTGTTCCTAATGCTGTGGCCATAAAGGGATAAATGGCGGGGAACAAACAAGAGTGAGGAAGACTTACCGCGGACTAAACGGGATGAATGGTGAAAGCTGGCCTAACCGACTTTTCCCTTCGAGACAAAAACATATTTAAGACTTAGCGGTATTAATAACAAGCTGAAAAATGACACAGTTGTCATAACATTTGTGGAAGAAAATGCTTTTTTTAAGAATGATGGCGTATCCACCCGCTTCTCCCGGCGGAAAGATTTAAGGCTGGCTGATGTCCGGATGACTAACGACCGCACCATTTTACAGCAAAATACTTTTCCAAGTTGCTTTTTTCCTTTTTTTTTTTTTTTTTTTTGGCTTGTGTTGAAAATGCTATCAACATTCTTAATCACAGCTTGTATAAAAAAAAGAACATGCATACCAAATTCGGTACTTTTTATGGTATTCAGTAATTATATCTGAGCTATTTTACAGCCCTTTCAAATGACATGAGACCATGTGTTCATCACAAAGATTATTATCAAAGCTTAAGTCAAGCTGATTACAAAAATATATACTAATCAAATATACTATACAAAAGAAGGTACTAATTAAAAACTGATGAAAAATGCATTCACATGCAATTATGCAGGGGTAAATTAAATAACTTCTAATCAAATTAAGAGTAAATTATATATATATGCAGTATATATATATATATATATATATATATATATATATATATATATATATATATATATATATATATATATATATATATATACACACACATCTTAAATAAATGAAATGTATAAATGAGAATGCAGCTTACCTACTTTAGTCATAATTTTAGCGCTTTATAAACATTTCTATGATTTTAGCTTTAGACTTATTCTGTTTTTTTGACATTGTCATTAATTCCACAAGTGGTGGAAAAGTGTATTACAACTGGGTATATACAAACATATATATATATATATATATATATATATATATATATATATATATATATATATATATATATATATATATATATATATATATATATATATATATATATATATATATATATATGTATATATATATATATATATATACTCCTCTCTGAGCTGCCACCTTACCGTGGTAGAGGAGTTTGCGTGTCTCAATGATCCTAGGAGCTAAGTTGTCCGGGGGCTTCCATGCCCCCTGGTAGGGTCTCCCAAGACAAACAGGTCCTAGGTGAGGGATCAGACAAAGAGCAGCTCGAAGACTTCTATGGAAATACAAGAACCGAGACTCAGATTTCCCTCGCCCGGACGCGGGTCACCGGGGCCCCCCTCTGGAGCCAGGCCCGGAGTTGGGGCACGACGGCGAGCGCCCGGTGGCCGGGCCTGTCCCCATGGGGCCCGGCCGGGCACACCCCGAAGAGGCAACGTGGGTCCCCCCTCCAATGGGCTCACCACCCATAGCAGGGGCCATAGAGGTCGGGTGAAATGTGAGCTGGGCGGCAGCCGAAGGCAGGGCACTTGCCGGTCCGATCCTCGGCTACAGAAGCTAGCTCTTGGGACGTGGAACGTCACCTCGCTGGGGGGGAAGGAGCCTGAGCTAGTGCGCGAGGTGGAGAAGTTCCGGCTAGACATTGTCGGACTCACTTCGACGCACAGCAAGGGCTCTGGAACCAGTTCTCTCGAGAGGGGATGGACTCTCTTCCACTCTGGCGTTGCCGGCAGTGAGAGGCGACGGGCTGGGGTGGCAATTCTTGTTGCCCCCCGGCTCAGAACTTGCATGTTGGAGTTCAACCCGGTGGACGAGAGGGTAGCTTCCCTCCGCCTTCGGGTGGGGGGACGGGTCCTGACTGTTGTTTGCGCCTACGCGCCAAACAGCAGCTCAGAGTACCCACCCTTTTTGGATTCACTCGAGGGAGTACTTGAGGGTGCCCCCCCGGGTGATTCCCTCGTTCTACTGGGGGACTTCAACGCTCATATTGGCAACGACAGTGAAACCTGGAGAGGCGTGATTGGTAAGAATGGCCGCCCGGATCTGAACCCGAGTGGTGTGTTGTTATTGGACTTTTGTGCCCGTCACGGATTGTCCATAACGAACACCATGTTCAAGCATAAGGGTGTCCATATGTGCACTTGGCACCAGGACACCCTGGGCCGCAGTTCCATGATCGACTTTGTAGTTGTGTCATCGGATTTGCGGCCTCATGTTTTGGACACTCGGGTAAAGAGAGGGGCGGAGCTTTCTACCGATCACCACCTGGTGGTGAGTTGGCTGCGATGGTGGGGGAGGATGCCGGACAGACCTGGCAGGCCCAAACGCATTGTGAGGGTTTGCTGGGAACATCTGGCAGAGTCTCCTGTCAGAGAGAGTTTCAATTCCCACCTCCGGAAGAACTTTGAACATGTCACGAGGGAGGTGCTGGACATTGAGTCCGAGTGGACCATGTTCCGCACCTCTATTGTCGAGGCGGCTGATTGGAGCTGTGGCCGCAAAGTAGTTGGTGCCTGTCGTGGCGGTAATCCTAGAACCCGTTGGTGGACACCGGCGGTGAGGGATGCCGTCAAGCTGAAGAAGGAGTCCTATCGGGTTCTTTTGGCTCATAGGACTCCTGAGGCAGCGGACAGGTACCGACAGGCCAAGCGGTGTGCGGCTTCAGCGGTCGCGGAGGCAAAAACTCGGACATGGGAGGAGTTCGGGGAAGCCATGGAAAACGACTTCCGGACGGCTTCGAAGCGATTCTGGACCACCATCCGCCGCCTCAGGAAGGGGAAGCAGTGCACTATCAACACCGTGTATGGTGAGGATGGTGTTCTGCTGACCTCGACTGCGGATGTTGTGGATCGGTGGAGGGAATACTTCAAAGACCTCCTCAATCCCACCAACACGTCTTCCTATGAGGAAGCAGTGCCTGGGGAATCTGTGGTGGGCTCTCCTATTTCTGGGGCTGAGGTTGCTGAGGTAGTTAAAAAGCTCCTCGGTGGCAAGGCCCCGGGGGCGTTCCTTAAGGCTCTGGATGCTGTGGGGCTGTCTTGGTTGAGAAGACTCTGCAGCATTGCGTGGACATCGGGGGCGGTACCTCTGGATTGGCAGACCGGGGTGGTGGTTCCTCTCTTTAAAAAGGGGAACCGGAGGGTGTGTTGTAACTATCGGGGGATCACACTCCTCAGCCTTCCCGGTAAGGTCTATTCAGGTGTACTGGAGAGGAGGATAGTCGAACCTCGGATTCAGGAGGAACAATGTGGTTTTCGTCCTGGTCGTGGAACTGTGGACCAGCTCTATACTCTCGACAGGGTCCTTGAGGGTGCATGGGAGTTTGCCCAACCAGTCTACATGTGCTTTGTGGACTTGGAAAAGGCATTCGACCGTGTCCCTCTGGAAGTCCTGTGGGGAGTGCTCAGAGAGTATGGGGTATCGGACTGTCTGATTGTGGCGGTCCGCTCCCTGTATGATCAGTGTCAGAGCTTGGCAGCCGGCAGTAAGTCGGACACGTTTCCAGTGAGGGTTGGACTCCGCCAAAGCTGCCCTTTGTCACCGATTCTGTTCATAACTTTTATGGACAGAATTTCTAGGCGCAGTCAAGGCGTTGAGGGGATCCGGTTTGGTGGCTGCGGGATTAGGTCTCTGCTTTTTGCAGATGATGTGGTCCTGATGGCTTCATCTGGCCAGGATCTTCAGGTCTCACTGGATCGGTTCGCAGCTGAGTGTGAAGCGACTGGGATGAGAATCAGCACCTCCAAGTCCGAGTCCATGGTTCTCGCCCGGAAAAGGGTGGAGTGCCATCTCCGGGTTGGGGAGGAGATCTTGCCCCAAGTGGAGGAGTTCAAGTACCTCGGAGTCTTGTTCACGAGTGAGGGAAGAGTGGATCGTGAGATCGACAGGCGGATCGGTGCGGCGTCTTCAGTAATGCGGGCGCTGTATCGGTCCGGTGTGGTGAAGAAGGAGCTGAGCCGCAAGGCAAAGCTCTCAATTTACCGGTCGATCTACGTTCCCATCCTCACCTATGGTCATGAGCTTTGGGTTATGACCGAAAGGACAAGATCACGGGTACAAGCGGCCGAAATGAGTTTCCTCCGCCGGGTGGCGGGTCTCTCCCTTAGAGATAGGGTGAGAAGCTCTGCCATCCGGGAGGAGCTCAAAGTAAAGCCGCTGCTCCTCCACATCGAGAGGAGCCAGATGAGGTGGTTCGGGCATCTGGTCAGGATGCCACCCGAACGCCTCCCTAGGGAGGTGTTTAGGGCACGTCTGACCGGTAGGAGGCCACGGGGAAGACCCAGGACACGTTGGGAAGACTATGTCTCCCGGCTGGCCTGGGAACGCCTCGGGATCCCCCGGGAAGAGCTAGACGAAGTGGCTGGGGAGAGGGAAGTCTGGGCTTCCCTGCTTAGGCTGCTGCCCCCGTGACCCGACCTCGGATAAGCGGAAGAAGATGGATGGATGGATGGATATATATATATATATATATATATATATATATATATATATATATATATATATATATATATATATATATATATATATATATATATATATATATATATATATATATATTTATATATATATATATATATATATATATATATATATATATATATATATATATATATATATATATATATATATATATATATATATATATATATATATATATGCAAAAAAAAAATGTATATATATAGCCAAAAAATGCCGGGCACAAACAAGCCACTTAGACTATATATATATATATATATATATATATATATATATATATATATATATATATATATATATATATATATATATATATATATATATATATATATATATATAATATATATATATAAATATATGTATATATATATATAGATATATGTATGTATGTATGTATGTATGTATGTGTGTGTGTGTGTGTTTCTTAAATACGCTGTCAATAAAACTAAAGTGTAAATGAGAATGCAGCTTAACCACTTTAGTCATAATTTTAGCGCTTTATAAACATTTCTATGATTTTAGCTCAAGACTTATTCTGTGTTTTTGACATTGTCAATAATTCTACAAGTGGTGGAAAAGTGTATTACAACGGGGTGTATACAAACATATATATATATATATATATATATATATATATATATATACAAAAAAAATATATATATATATATATATATATATATATATATATATATATATATATATATATATATATATATATATATATATATATATATATAGCCAAAAAATGCTGGGCACAAACAGGCGACTTAGACTATGTATATATATATATATATATATATATATATATATATATATATATATATATATATATATATATATATATATATATATATATATATATATGTATATGTATATATGTATGTATATATGTATGTATGTATGTATGTATGTGAGTGTGTGTGTGTGTGTGTGTTTCTTGAATACGCTGTCAATAAAACTAAAGTCTAAATGAGAATGCAGCTTAACCACTTTAGTCATAATTTTAGCGCATTATAATCATTTCTATGATTTTAGCTCAAGACTTATTCTGTTTGTTTGACATTGTCATTAATGTCACAAGTGGTGGAAACGTGTATTACAACTGGCTACATTCGGCCCAGAGCTGAAGTGAATATCATTTACATAGCGCTTTTCTCTAGAGGCTCAAAGCACTTTACATAGTGAAACACATTATCTACATCATTAACGAGGATGGCGGAAACCGGGATCGAACCAGGAACCCTCAAGTTGCTGGCACGGCCGCTCTACCAACCGAGCCACGCCCCCCCCCCCGAGAAACAGATACTTTTTGACGGGCCCCGGCTCTATGGTTAAAAAACACTGCTCTAGGTAACGTTGCCATTCTCCATGCCAACAAAGCAAGCATGCCTGATAGAAAACAAAAGTAGGGATGTCCGATAATATCTCGACCGATTGTTCTCTGGTTTTATAAAAGCACATTCTGGAATCTGTGTGTAAAACGTTGGTTATGTGCGGGCTGAGTAAGGCGTCTTCCCTTTATGCAGCAAAATAAAAACAAATGCTAAGCAGATCCAACTGTAGTCAAACACTAAGCATCATGTAGCAGTATTGCTAAATGCTAGATATACAAACTACGACCATAATAAAACCAACACTTACTGTACAACGTCTGCTCTCACTGGGATGCAGCTTGACGGGATGTTTATATCTTCCAGCACAAGACTTGTGTTCCCCGTTTAGATAATCATCATAATCCTCACTCCTAAAGTGCAATGGTGGCCGCAAACAAGTCTTTTTCCGTGACTTTCTCACAATCACTTCGAGTCTAAATTGAATTTCAAAGTTGACCAACCTCTCGATTTATTGCCACCATTTTTTACTATACAAGTGAGAGTCATGATTTATAATTGAGTAGAAACTTTTACCAACTCAGAAGCAATGCAGCAGCTCATCGGCTTAATATGCATAGCTGCATAAGCTAATTACCTCAATGTGATTAAGGCGCCGCTAAAAGTAGTTCCTCTGCGTTAGCTCTTATAATAGCAATATCGCTAACACATAAATAATAATCAGGTCTTGAGATGTACAAACCCTGTTTCCATATGAGTTGGGAAATTGTGTTAGATGTAAATATAAACGGAATACAATGATTTGCAAATCCTTTTCAACCCATATTCAGTTGAATATGCTACAAAGACAACATATTTGATGTTCAAACTCATAAACATTTTTTTTTTGCAAATAATCATTAACTTTAGAATTTGATGCCAGCAACACGTGACAAAGAAGTTGGGAAAGGTGGCAATAAATACTGATAAAGTTGAGGAATGCTCATCAAACACTTATTTGGAACATCCCACAGGTGAAATTGGGAACAGGTGGGTGCCATGATTGGGTATAAAAGTAGATTCCATGAAATGCTCAGTTATTCACAAACAAGGATGGGGCGAGGGTCACCACTTTGTCAACAAATGCGTGAGCAAATTGTTGAACAGTTTAAGAAAAACCTTTCTCAACCAGCTATTGCAAGGAATTTAGGGATTTCACCATTTACGCTCCGTAATATCATCAAAGGGTTCAGAGAATCTGGAGAAATCACTGCACGTAAGCAGCTAAGCCCGTGACCTTCGATCCCTCAGGCTGTACTGCATCAAAAAGCGACATCAGTGTGTAAAGGATATCACCACATGGGCTCAGGAACACTTCAGAAAACCACTGTCAGTAACTACAGTTGGTCGCTACATCTGTAAGTGCAAGTTAAAACTCTACTATGCAAAGCCAAAGCCATTTATCAACAACACCCAGAAACTCCGCCGGCTTCGCTGGGCCCGAGCTCATTTAAGATGGACTGATGCAAAGTGGAAAAGTGTTCTATGGTCTGACGAGTCCACATTTCAAATTGTTTTTGGAAACTGTGGACGTCGTGTCCTCCCGACCAAAGAGGAAAAGAACCATCCGTATTGTTATAGGCGCAAAGTTGAAAAGCCAGCATCTGTGATGGTATGGGGGTGTATTAGTGCCCAAGACATGGGTAACTTACACATCTGTGAAGGCGCCATTAATGCTAAAAGGTACATACAAGTTTTGGAGCAACATATGTTGCCATCCAAGCAACGTTACCATGGACGCCCCTGCTTATTTCAGCAAGACAATACCACAACGGAGAATCCGGACTGTTGAACAACTTAAGCTGTACATCAAGCAAGAATGGGAAAGAATTCCACCTGAAAAGCTTAAAAAATTAATCTCCTCAGTTCCCAAACGTTTACTGAGTGTCGTTAAAAGGAAAGGCCATGTAACACAGTGGTAAAAATGCCCCTGTGCCAACTTTTTTGCAATGTGTTGCTGCCATTAAATTATAATTTAATGATTATTTGCAAATAAAATAAAGTTTCTCAGTTGGAACATTAAATATCTTGTCTTTGCAGTCTATTCAAATGAATATAAGTTGAAAAGGATTTGCAAATCATTGTATTCTGTTTTTATTTACAAATTCCACAACGTGGCAACATCACTGGTTTTGGGTTTTGTACATTGTTAGCCGTCTAGTGTGAGTCGTATTTTACAGTTTTGGATACACAAATAAGAGAAAAACGTGTGTCCTTGTCCTACGTAGGGATTGTTAATGATGGGCAAAATTTAAAAAAAAAAAGTGCAGTTCCCCTTTGAGTCGATATATTCCTCAGTTTGAGCTACTGTCATGCGTGACATCATTTATTATGATATAATAATAAAAGAACAAGGACAAGCACCAGCAAATCACATAAAGTGGGCAAGCTCATATCATAGCAGTGTCCCAATATTTCTGCCAAGTGTCACCTTTATGCAGTGTGGGTTTTAACTACTTTTTATACTTGTGTCGCGTACCTGTTCAGTTAATAAAGGGTTTATAATGGTAACAGTTTGACATAGAACAGATCATTTTCACGACTCTTGGATGTTACTGACGTCATGTCCGACTCATGTTCCACCCATTAAATACACCTGGTGGTCAAGCTAGCTCTGTTCTCAATGGGTACGAGGCGCCATTTAGCCTTTCTCGAAGAAAAAATGCCCCATGCTTGTGTTGTTGTACAAATAGTTCATCACGAAAAGTTTCAGCACATACACAATGTTGACATCTATAGTTATATATATATATATATATATATATATATATATATATATATATATATATATATATATATATATATATATATATATATATATATATATATATATATATATATATTTAAATAAATTAATCTTTCAGCACATACACAATGTTGACATCTATGGTTATATTTTGATAAACAATCATAAATTAATCTTCCAGCACATACACAATGTTGACATATTGTTTTATTTTGATAAACAATCATAAATGAATCTTTCAGCACATACACAATGTTGACATCTATAGTTATATTTTAATAAACAATCATAAATTAATATTTCAGCACATACACAATATTGACATCTATAGTTATATTTTGATAAACAATCATAAATTAATCTTTCAGCTCATACACCATGTTGACATATATTGTCATATTTTGATAAACAATCATAAATTAATATTTCAGCACATACACAATGTTGACATCTATAGTTATATTTTGATAAACAATGATAAATGTATCTTTCAGCGCATACACAATGTTGAGATATATTGTTATATTTTGTTAAACAATCCTAAATTAATCTTCCAGCACATACACAATGTTGACATATTGTTTTATTTTGATAAACAATCATAAATTAATCTTTCAGCACATACACAATGTTGACATCTATAGTTATATTTTGATAAACAATCATAAATTAATCTTTCAGCTCATACACAATTTTGACATATATTGTTATATTTCGATAAACAATCATAAATTAATCTTCCAGCACTTACACAATGTTGACATATTGTTTTATTTTGATAAACAATCATAAATGAATCTTTCAGCACATACACAATGTTGACATCTACAGTTATATTTTGATAAAGAATCATTAATTAATCTATAGTTATATAGATATTTTTTTTAATTAATAAATGAATCTTTCAGCACATAAACAATGTTGACATCTATAGTTATATTTTGATAAACAATCATAAATTAATATTTCAGCACATACACAATGTTGACATCTATAGTTATATTTTGATAAACAATCCTAAATGAATCTTTCAGCACATACACAATGTTGACATCTATAGTTATATTTTGATAAACAATCATAAATTAATATTTCAGCACATACACAATGTTGACATCTATAGTTATATTTTTATTTTTTTATTAATACATGAATATTTCAGCACATACACAATGTTGACATCTATAGTTAGATTTTGATAAACAATCCTAAATGAATCTTTCAGCACATACACAATGTTGACATCTATAGTTATATACCGGTATATATTTTTTTATTAATAAATAAATCTTTTAGCACATACACAATGTTGAGATCTATTGTTATATTTTGATAAATAATCATACATTATTGTTTCAGCACATACACAATGTTGATATCTACAGTTATATTTTGATAAACAATCATAAATTAATATTTCAGCACATACACAATGTTGACATCTATAGTTATATTTTGATAAACAATCATAAATGAATATTTCAGCACATACACAATGTTGAGATATATTGTTGTATTTTTGATAAATCATAAATGAATATTTCAGCACATACACAATGTTGACATCTATAGTTATATTTGTATTTGTTTATTAATACATGAATCTTTCAGCACATACACAATGTTGACATCTATAGTTATATATATATTTTATTAATAAATAAATTTTTCAGCACATACACAATGTTGACATCTATAGTTATATTTGTATTTGTTTATTAATACATGAATCTTTCAGCACATACACAATGTTGACATCTATAGTTATATATATATTTTATTAATAAATAAATTTTTCAGCACATACACAATGTTGACATCTATAGTTATATTTTGATAAACAATCATAAATTAATATTTCAGCACATACACAATGTTGACATCTATAGTTATATTTTGATAAACAATCATAAATTAATATTTCAGCACATACACAATGTTGACATCTATAGTTATATTTTGATAAACAATCATAAATTAATATTTCAGCACATACACAATGTTGACATCTATAGTTATATTTTGATAAACAATCATAAATGAATATTTCAGCACATACACAATGTTGAGATATATTGTTGTATTTTTGATAAATCATAAATGAATATTTCAGCACATACACAATGTTGACATCTATAGTTATATTTGTATTTGTTTATTAATACATGAATCTTTCAGCACATACACAATGTTGACATCTATAGTTATATATATATTTTATTAATAAATAAATTTTTCAGCACATACACAATGTTGACATCTATAGTTATATTTGTATTTGTTTATTAATACATGAATCTTTCAGCACATACACAATGTTGACATCTATAGTTATATATATATTTTATTAATAAATAAATTTTTCAGCACATACACAATGTTGACATCTATAGTTATATTTTGATAAACAATCATATATTAATATTTCAGCACATACACAATGTTGACATCTATAGTTATATTTTGTTAAACAATCATAAATGAATCTTTCAGCACATACACAATGTTGACATCTATAGTTCACACCTGTATCAATATCCGAGGTAAACAGTGCACTAAAGAGCCTGGACACAACTAAAGCAGCAGGACCTGACCAAATTGAACCCTTTTTCTTAAAATTGGCTGCTGATTTTGTTGCTGAGCCTCTCTCGCATATTTTTAACCTAAGTCTAAAAAGTAAAAGCATTCCAAAAATCTGGAAATCAGCCTTTGTTCTTCCCCTGCTAAAAGGGGGTGAACCCACAAATATAAATAATTACAGACCAATTTCTAAATTATGCATTTTAGCAAAATTGTTTGAGAAGATCATCAGTAACCAGCTAGAGGATTTTTTAGAATCAAACAATATTTTATCTCCATTTCAATCTGGTTTTAGAAAACAGCATAGCACTATTACAGCTGCTCTTAAGGTCCTCAATGATTTAATCGAGGCTGTAGACGGCAAGAAATATTGTGTCGCCCTATTTATTGATTTGTCAAAAGCATTTGACACAGTAGACCACAGTCTGTTCATTCAAGCCCTTCATCACGTTGGATTACCTAAAAATGCAGCTGCTTGGTTCACAGACTATCTCTCCAGCAGAACACAATGTGTACAGGTGGCTGGGACCACCTCTTCATTACTGGACATTACCAAAGGCGTTCCACAAGGCTCTGTGCTGGGGCCCATTTTATTTTCTATCTACATAAATAATCTTTGTAATAATTTGTCAAATGCAATGTACCATTTTTATGCAGACGACACCATTATTTATTGCTGTTCAACCTCCATCACTCAGGCTTTTGAGTTTTTACAAGCTGCTTTTGATGTAATCCAGGCTCGCTTATTTGATCTTAAATTGGTTTTAAATACAGATAAAAGCAAGGTAATGTTTTTTTCTCATTCAAGGGTGCTACTGGAAAATATTCCAAATATTGTAACATCAAATGGAAACCCTATAGAGCAGGTCTTAAATTACAAGTACTCGGGTTTTACTCTTGATCAGGAGCTTTCATTTAAAGCCCATATTAACAACTTGGTCTCTAAGTTAGGGTAAAGCTTGGTTTCTTTTTTAGAAATAAAAACTGCTTCTCTCTTAAAGTCAGAAAGAAATTGGTGACAGCAACTATCTTGCCTGTAATTGATTACGGAGACGTGCTTTATTTTAGTGCTTCATCTAAATGCCTCCAGTCCTTGGACACTGTTTTTCATTCAGCACTAAGATTTGTTACTGGCTGTCGTAGTCTCACCCACCATTGTCAACTGTATATGAAGTCAGACTTATCTTCATTGAGTGCACACATTGGCTGACTATCATTTATAAGGCTCTTTTAGGTTTAATACCTCCATACTTGTGTACTCTGTTACAAAGAAAAAGCAGCTCTTATGCGTTACGTTCTAACAATTTGTATGTTTTAACTGTTCCTCATGTACGGACTGAATTTGGCAAAAGAGCTTTTGGCATTGCTGCCCCTATGGCATGGAATGCATTGCAGACGAAACTGAAACTTACAGAACTACTTCCATTTGGAGACTTCCGTTCTGTCCTGAGGGACAAACAGCGAGAGACGTTTGCACAGTGCCTGTGTTTTTAAAGATGTAAATCTCTGTTGTTTTACACTTCTCTTATGTATTTTAAAATGTATGTCTTAATGTATTATTTTTGAAACTGCTCTGTGACATGTGCTGTTGACCTCTTGGCCAGGTCACCCTTGTGAAAGAGATCTTGATCTCAATGGGTTTTCTTATCTGGTTAAATAAAGGTTCTATAGTTATATTTTGTTAAACAATCCTAAATTAATCTTTCAGCACATACACAATGTTGACATATATTATTATATTTTGATAAACAATCATAAATGAATCTTTCAGCACATACACAATGTTGACATCTATAGTTATATTTTGTTAAACAATCATAAATGAATCTATAGTTATATATATATTTCTTTATTAATAGATGAATCTTTCAGCACGTACACAATGTTGACATCTATAGTTATATTTTCTTAAAGACGGGGTAAAACACACTACTCGTAAACAGTGCGTGCAACAACAACAACAAACATGGCAGTAGACGCAAAGTTAACATTTGAAATGCAACCTTACCCGAGTAAAAACGATGCATGTTTACCTGGGAGAGTCTTGATACCAATGTCCTTGACCCAGCCACACACAAAGAAGTTGTACACCTCCATGCTTTTCCAAGTTCCCATCTGTTTTGTCGTGTAGAACGACGTCTGGAGCACAATAGTTCCATACGTCTGGGAACACGACCAACACATAATCCTTGATATCACTCAGTATAGGGATCTATTCCATTGCACAGTTTGATATTATCTGCTTTTTGCAGGAAGATTTAAGCCTAGTGTGTACTTAGTTTACGCGCTGCTTGCTGTACAACATCTTGGCTTGGTCGACCACCACTACTTTTCACTTCCTGGAAGAAGTCACGTGACGGAATACAAGCAATAGTGGCCGACCTTCATGTTAGCTATCAAGCTTTCCGACTAGTAAATCATTTTGACTTCAAATCAACTTAAAGCCAGTTTCTCTTCCTATTAACCTACTCAACAGTCCTCTTTGGAAGTCTATTTCTTTTCTCTACACCATAAACCACCTCCTAAACTTTTATTTACAACTGTACGTTTTAGCTCTAGTTTTTGCTAGGATCCAGCGTTTGCTGCTGCAATACAAATACGACTCTACTCAAAATGTTACTGCATGACAAAATTAGAGGAAAAAAAACAAACAACTTACACATGTATCAACTACATTTCTAATTGGCCTGAGGTAGTGCAGAGTAAAGAGACGTTTACGAGCTCTTAACATTTTTTACACTAATGCTGCAGCCGTGAGCTCATGTCCTGACTGAGCATCGCCGCCATCCCAATTTACACGCCAACCTCACATTAATTCTTCTAATTCTTACTCCTCTTGATTGTTTTATGAACGTTAGCATGCTAACGATTTTTGCTAGCGTCTCTTATATTAGCATGCTAACGTTTTATGCTACTTTCTATGTCTACACCAACAAATACTGCATTTTGCTATTTCTTCTAACCCAGTCATGTGCTAGCTTCCTAATGTTAGCATGCTAGTATGCTAACATTATCATGCTAACTTTTCCAGCTAATATTACACTTTTTTTTTTACGAGCGAGAACATTAGCATGCTAACGTTGCATGCTAGCTCTTTAGCTAATTTTGTATGCCAAAACCAGGGGTCGGCAACCCAAAATGTTGAAATACCGTATTTTTCGGAGTATAAGTCACACCGGAGTATAAGTCGCACCTGCCGAAAATGCATAATAAAGAAGGAAAAAAACATATAAGTCGCACTGGAGTATAAGTCGCATTTTTGGGGGAAATTTATTTGATAAAAGCCAACACCAAGAATAGACATTTGAAAGGCAATTTAAAATAAATAAAGAATAGTGAACAACAGGCTGAATAAGTGTACGTTATATGAGGCATAAATAACCAACTGAGAACGTGCCTGGTATGTTAACGTAACATATTATGGTAAGAGTCATTCAAATAACTATAACATATAGAACATGCTATACGTTTACCAAACAATCTGTCACTCCTAATCGCTAAATCCCATGAAATCTTATACGTCTAGTCTCTTACGTGAATGAGCTAAATAATATTATTTGATATTTTACGGTAATGTGTTAATCATTTCACACATAAGTCGCTCCTGAGTATAAGTCGCGCCCCCGGCCAAACTACGAAAAAAACTGCGACTTATAGTCCGAAAAATACGGTAGCCATACTGCACCAAAAATAAAAAATAAAAATCTCTCAAAAAATGTAAATTAAGTAGTGTAAGTGTCTATATCATCTATATTAGCCTACTCAAAGGCTGACACGAATGTTTGTTGACAGAAATGTTGTATTTTAAGTTGTATTCTATTTTGCAACATTGGAAAACATTAGTAAAATTGAAGCTTCTCACAGGATGAGATAACTTCTGGAAATTACTGGCTCAGAATGGCCAAAGGTATAGATGTGTGTGTTCAAGTTAAAGGAAACGACTTCTCTAATGGATTTATTACAATATTTGCCAGCTGGGTAACGTTTGCTGTGGTCTGGAACAACATGGCACACAAACAACTATCAGAAATGCAGCCAATATTACATTGATTGATTGATTGAGACTTTTATTAGTAGACTGCACAGTACAGTACATATTCCGTACAATTGACCACTGAATGGTAACACCCGAATAAGTTTTTCAACTTGTTTAAGTCGAGGTCCACGTTAATCAAATCATGAGACATGCAAATATAAATTAAACACACAGAAGACATAAGTGAAGGAAATTAAATGAGATCAAATATACCTACAAATGAGGCAAAATGATGCAATATGTACATACAGCTAGCCTATTTATGCATGTTAGCACAGATTAGCTTGCTGTCATGCATTGACTAAATATGCCTGATTAGCACGCCAACAAATCAACAACATCAACAAAGCTCACCTTTGTGCATTCACGCACAGCATAAAAAGTTTGGTGGACAAAATGAGACAAAGAAAGAGTAGCATAAAACACGTCTTTCTGTGGCAGCGTCGGAGAAAGTAGTACATGTAAACAAACGATCGCTGAAATTAGGCGCCTGACAAATAACATAAACAGTGGGATTTCTAACAATTCGGAAGGTCTGTTTCATGTTTATTCTCCTACAGAAAATATATCAAAACCAAAAATATACAGTATATTTTTCTTCATCTTTTGACAATTTCACACATCTCTGAAAGAGGTCCAGGGAGCCAGTAGGGCGGCGCTAAAGCGGCTCTAGAGCCGCGGGTTGCTGACCCCCGGCCTAAACCTAATCAATCATGGCCTTTCTACTCGGTACTTTTGACCACGTATGCTAACCTACTCAGTGGCCTTGTGGCTAGAGTGTCCGCCCTGAGATGGGTAGGTCGTGAGTTCAAACCCCGGCCCGAGTCATATCAAAGACTATAAAAATGGGACCCATTACCTCCCTGCTTGGCACTTAGCATCAAGGGTTGGAATTGGGGGTTAAATCACCAAAATGATTCCCGGGCGTGGCCACTGCTGCTGCCCACTGCTCCCCTCACCTCCCAGGGGGTGGAACAAGGGTGATGGGTCAAATGCAGAGGACAAATTTCACCACACCTAGTGTGTGTGTGTGACAATCATTGGTACTTTATTGCATGCTTAAACCTACTTACTACTCGGTACTTTTCGACCAAGTGACTGTTAACATTTACAATGGTTTTAATGCACAAGAGGAATTTCCCTATACACACACACATATACACACACACACACACACATATATATGTATATGACTTAGCTGGCAATAATTCATGCACACATGAGAGCGTTTGAATGGAGGTGAGGTCACACACAAGCCAGCCCCACGCGGACAGAGCCATTAACTGGGATGCCCTTTACTGCTCCTGAAGTCGCTCCCTGGCTGAGTCATAATGCCTTCTCAGGGGTCTGTTTTTTTATAGTACATTCAGGTTTTTGTTGCAGTTGACTTTGTTTTTATACGCCAATTAAGACCGACATCCTAGAAAAAAGCTGCTTTAGGTTCGTAATTAAATGCTCATGCTCAGCATTGTTCTATTTCAACACTATAATATGACATCATACTCCTATCCATCTTCCGCTTATCCGAGCTCGGGTCGCGGGGGAAGCAGTCTAAGAAAGAAGCCCAGACTTCTCTCTCCCCTGCCACTTTGTCTAGTTCCTCCCGGGGGGGTTCCGAGGCGTTCCCAAGCCAGCTGGTAGACATAGTCTCTCCAATGTGTCCTGGGTTTTCGCCATGGCTTCCTACTGGTCGGACATGCCCTAAACATGTCCCCAGAGAGGCATCCGGGGGGGCATCCTGACCAGATGTCCGAACCACCTCAGCTGGCTTCTCTCGATGTGGACAAAGCTTTTCACCCTATCTCTAACGGAGAGCCCGCACCCGACGTAGGAAACTCATTTCCAACCCTTGTACCTGTGATCTTGTCCTTTTGGTCATAACCCAAAACTCATGACCATAGGTGAGGGTAGCAACGTAGATCGAGCGGTTAATTGAGAGCTTTGCCTTCTGGCTCAGCGGATCAATACAGATCCGCCTTTGATCTCACGACCCACTCTTCCCTCACCCGTGAACAAGACTCCGAGGTACTTGAACTCCTCCATTGGGGCAAGATCTCCTCCCCAACCAGGAGATGGCACTCCAACCTTATCCGGGCGAGAACAATGGACTCGGACTTGGAGGTGCTCATTTTCATCCAAGTCGCGTTACACTCGGCTGCGAACCGATCCAGTGAGAGCTGAATATCCTGACCAGATGAAGCCAGCAGGACCAGATCATCTGCAAAAAGCAGAGACCTAATCCTGCAGCCACCAAACCGGATCCCCTCTATGCCCTGACAGCGCCTAGAAAGTATGTCCATGAAAGTTATGAACAGAACCGGTGACAAAAGGCAGCCCTGGCGGAGTCCAACCCTCACTGGAAACGGGTCCAACTTACAAGCTCTGACCCCAATCATACAGGGAGTGGACCGTCACTGCAAAGCTCTATGGTCAGACTCAATAACAAATTGTCCAATGAGATAGCACCTCAAAGTGTCCAAGGCTCATTTAATGGCTAGAACAGTGGTTCTTAACCTGGGTTCGATCGAACCCTAGGGGTTCGGTGAGTCGGCCTCAGGGGTTCGCCGGAGGTCAAAACACACCCGACTCATCGTGTAAATAAAAACTTCTCCCTATTACGGATACGGCAACAGCAGAAGTCAGACTGATTTGCAGGTGTGTAATTTGTTGTGAGTTTATGCACTGTGTTGGTTTTGTTCTTTGAACAAGGTGATGTTCATGCACGGTTCATTTTGTGCACCAGTAAAAAAACAAGGTAACACTTTAGTATGGGGAACATATTCACCATTAATTAGTTGCTTATTAACATGCAAATTAGTAACATATTGGCTCCTAACTAGTCATTATTAAGTACTTATTAATGCCTTATTTGGCACGGCCTTAATATAACCCCAACCCTCTAACCCTCGCCCTAACCTCAAACCTAACCAAATAACTCTAAATTAAGTCTTTATTACTTAAAATATGTTCCCCTAGTGTCCAAAAAAATCTAAATTAAGTCTTTGTTACTTAGAATATGTTCCCCATACTAAAGTGTTACCAAAAACATAAAACTTTGTCTTGAATTTGAAAAAAAACAAAACATTTTTATATATATATACAGGTATATATTTTTCACTAAAGAAGGGTTCGGTGAATGCGCATATGAAACTTGTGGGGTTCAGTACCTCCAACAAGGTTAAGAACCACTGGGCTAAAGCCTCTTTCTCAACTGTTGACTACTTCACTTCTCTTGAGTACTCCCCACAGGACTTCCCGAGGGACACAGTTGAATGCCTTCTCCAAGTCCACAAAGCACATGTAGACTGGTTGAGTAAACTCAGCACCCTCCAGGACCCTGCCGAGAGTACAGAGCTGGTCCACAGTTCTGCGACCAGTACAAAAGTGCCCTTGCTGTGCGTTAAAGTGAGTCCCACTAGATCAAGCCTGAACTTCTCCACCTTGCACACCAGCTCAGGCCCCTTCCCCCTCAGCGAGGTGACCTTCCACGTCCTAAGTAGCTTCTGTAGCCAAGTTTCGGACCGCCAAGGGCCCTGCCAGCTCACAAGGCACCCGACCTCTATGAGTGGTGAAACCCATTGGAGTGTGGACCCATGTTGCCTCTTCGGGCAGTGCCCAGCCGGGCCCCATGGGCACAGGCCCGCCATCAAGCCCCACCACCAGGCCCGGCTCCAGATGGGAGGCCCCGGTGATCCGCGTCCGAGAAAGGGAATTATAATCCTTCTTTGTGTCTTTTCATAGAGGTCTTTGAGCTGTTCTTTGTCTGGTACCTCACCTGGCACCTGTTTGTCTTGGGAGACCTTACCAGAGGGCATAAAAGTCCCCCAGACAACATAGCTTCTAGGATCATTAGGACACTCGAACTCCTCTACCACTCAGAGAGGAGATTACATGATACTATATGGCATAATATGTTGTTACATTACATTGTTCTATTAAAATGAGAATATGTTTGTTATTGATTGATTGATTGATTACAATAGTAGTGTATGTGGTAGCTGAAACTGTCATTTATCTATTAACCAGCAGAGGTCGCTAAAGGATAATACAACTTTCGTTTTTAAACATTATCGCATTCTTCTCTGGAATCCTGCATATAGGCTCAACTATATATATATATTTATATATAGGCCTGTATATTAATTTGTTTGTTTTTTATATATATCTTTTGTTGTCTTTGGCCATTCTATTTACATGTGTGATTTCAAAAAGCGCCTCGATTGATACTTGACGAGCATTTGTGATTCTAGCAGTTGTAATGTGGACTAACGTCCAGAAGATGGCAGCATTGTGTAAACGAGGCCGAGGGTATCAGTAAAAATGACGTCACTTAGCCGCTTTAAGACAGATTTATGTAAACAAAGACGACCATAGGATAGGAGAGGATATGAAAACTGTGATGCTGTGCTGCAAATTTGGATTATTTACGGAACTTGTGTGCACCTATGGCCTTTACACTTTGTTACATATATTTATTTTGCATTCTGTTTTAGTTACTTTATTGAGTTACAACCCCCTGGCGCTGTTTTGCACTATTTCTGTACTTGTTTTGTTTATTATTATGTATTGATTGTATGTAAATGTTGCATAATATAAATAAAGGTCTATAAATATAAACAAATAAAATTTAAAAAATGATAGGAGAGGATATACCTTATTTATAGCCCTTTGAGACACTTGTGATTTAGGGCTATATAAATAAACATTGATTGATTGATTGATTATCCCACACGGGAGAAATTACGAAATTATCGGTGCAGATTCAGAATGTCCACAAAAATAAGATAAAACAAAAGGGAAACATTAAAGAACACAAAGAACATAAAATACTTAATATTGATACACTTGAAGACTGTGGTTGTCGTTACCAACCAATAATGACGTCACAAGGAGCGTTGCATTTACTTCAAGACTAAAATACACAAAATATATCATTCCTATACAGAGTATTATACATCCATCTGACTGAATTATTATTTAAAATACGCCACAAAATATATGTGTACTACTTTCGTTTACTTTTGACTGTGACAGGGAGACAGGTGGTACTGTGGCCATCTTGGAAATTGGCGGTGCGTTCGCTGACAGTCGGACTTCCAACATCCAACGGCATTCTTGTTCGCTGCTTTGGACTCGTGAGGCTTTCAAATCCGATGCCAACTGAACGCACCTAAGAGGAACATCCTGCCTTGCTAGGGTCGGAACACCGGAGCTTGGGGGGCTTACCGGCGGGGGGTCTGCCGTGACGGTGACACTGTGACGGAGCCGCCGAAGTGATGTCTGCGCCGGGCTTCACCAACGTGAACGGCGCCTTCGGCCACAGCCAGAAGCCGACGCCGAATGGTGGAGCTGCTGCCCACCGCCAGAAGGGTAAAAGTAGGCCGGATGATGTTAGCCAGCTCGCTGGGCTTTAGCATGCTAATGCTAAAGGCTTGTTTTTACCGTTTGTCCCTTCATGTACCTTTTATTTGCAGCTTAACTCTACATTGGCAACAACAGCAACATGATACTTGTCGGTTTAGCTGGACTAAGCGAACCAATCAGAGTAGCTTGCATTAGCCCAGCATAGATGGGTCAGTAATGAGTGTAACACATCGCGGTACGTTATTTCATAATATCGCAATTGTTTCCCTTCGAGACGATATCCACGCGTGCCCAAAACAACTCATTGTCGACGTGTGTCACTAACATAATTACACTGCCCTACTGAGCAAACAGCTGCAGCTAAGCTCATAGAGTAGGACGATATCAAAATATCACGGTACGATATTGTCACGATATTATTGCAGTTCTGTCTAAAAAAAAAAAGACTTATAATACATGCCTTAGTTTTTTACTAAGTGCTACATATGTTATGAATAAACACCCTTACTGTTGATATACACAAACCTAATGCTCAAATCTTTAATCCTATGTATTACTTCAAACCCCGTTTCCATATGAGTTGGGAAATTGTGTTAGATGTAAATATAAACGGAATACAATGATTTGCAAATCCTTTTCAACCCATATTCAGTTGAATATACTACAAAGACAACATATTTGATGTTCAAACTGATAAACTTTTTTTTTTGTGCAAATAATCATTAACTTTAGAATTTCATGCCAGCAACACGTGACAAAGAAGTTGGGAAAGGTGGCAATAAATACTGATAAAGTTTAGGAATGCTCATCAAACACTTATTTGGAACATCCCACAGGTGAACAGGCAAATTGTGAACAGGTGGGTGCCATGATTGGGTATAAAAGTAGATTCCATGAAATGCTCAGTCATTCACAAACAAGGATGAGACGAGGGTCACCACTTTGTCAACAAATGCGTGAGCAAATTGTTGAACAGTTTAAGAAAAACCTTTCTCAACAATATGTTGCCATCCAAGCAACGTTACCATGGACGCCCCTGCTTATTTCAGCAAGACAATGCCAAGCCACGTGTTACATCAACGTGGCTTCATAGTAAAAGAGTGCGGGTACTAGACTGGCCTGCCTGTAGTCCAGACCTGTCTCCCATTGAAAATGTGTGGCGCATTATGAAGCCTAAAATAACACTACGGAGACCCCCGGACTGTTGAACAACTTAAGCTGTACATCAAGCAAGAATGGGAAAGAATTCCACCTGAGAAGCTTCAAAAATGTGTCTCCTCAGTTCCCAAACGTTTACTGAGTGTTGTTAAAAGGAAAGGCCATGTAACACAGTGGTGAACATGCCCTTTCCAAACTACTTTGGCACGTGTTGTAGCCATGAAATTCTAAGTTAATTATTATTTGCAAAAAAAAATAAAGTTTATGAGTTTGAACATCAAATATGTTGTCTTCGTAGTGCATTCAATTGAATATGGGTTGAAAAGGATTTGCAAATCATTGTATTCCGTTTATATTTACATCTAACACAATTTCCTAACTCATATGGAAACGGGGTTTATACAAAAAGGTATTTTCTTTCTTTTTTCATTTAATTTTTATTGGCATCCAGACATCAAACATCATATATTTGTTGTCTGCCCTAAATGTCAAAATATGTTTTTGTTTATATCCCAGTGATGCCCCCCGACCCCAAAATAAAGAAACAGCAAGAAAACAAAATAATAATATTTACAGATGAATCAATTAAGTAAAGAAAAACAAGTAAAATAAATAAATAATAATAAGAATAATCAGAAATAAAACAAATGAATATAAACAAATAGTAAATAATAATAATTTAAAAAAATATATATATAGACATATATAGAGTAGTCATTTATTTTTATTTTTTTTAAACAGTACAATCACTAATTCGAAAAATTAAAATCAGGCTTATGGGGCGTGACATAATTGACCCAATTGTCCCAGTATTAAGTATCCATCTTCTTCCGCTTATCCGAGGTCGGGTCGCGGGGGCACCAGTCTAAGCAGGGAAGCCCAGACTTCCCTCTCCCCAGCCATTTCGTCCAGCTCCTCCCGGGGGATCCCGAGGCGTTCCCAGGCCAGCCGGGAGACATAGTCTTCCCTACGTGTCCTGGGTCTTCCTCGGTCGGATGTGCCCGAAACACCTCCCTAGGGAGGCGTTCGGGTGGCATCCTGACCAGATGCCCGAACCACCTCATCTGGCTCCTCTCCATGTGGAGGAGCAGCGGCTTTACTTTGAGTTCCTCCCGGATGACAGAGCTTCTCACCCTATCTCTAAGGGAGCCACCCGGCAGAGGAAGCTTATTTCGGCCGCTTGTACCCGTGATCTTGTCCAGTATTAAGTACATTTCTCCAATTTATAATTAATAAAAGCAGTCAATTTTATAGATGTCCATTGTGATTTCCATCCTTTGCTTCAATGTTGGGCTCTCCTGGGATATCCATTTCCTAGTGATGGTCTTTTTTACAGGCCACTAGTAGGATATTCATTAAGTGTGTATCTTTTTTTCAGCCAGTCCTGAGGTACATGTCCGAAAAACAGAGTCTTACTTTAAAGGGGTACTTCACATTTGAAAATATCCTGTAGAGCTTGGTGTATCTCTTTCCAATAATCCTTTATGGCGGAGCAGTCCCAGAAAACATGGTAGTGGTTTGCATTTAAGTTCCCACAAAAAGGTATTTTCCAAAGTACAAAGAACAGTGTTTCAAGTAAAAAGCAAATGCAAAAAACTTTCAGTTAAGTGTCTTTAAACCGACAGGAGGAAGCCTTGTTTGAAGTGCTTGATTAATTGATATTTGGCCTGGCTTAGAGCCTGGCCGATAAAACAATAATCAATGTATATTGCAATAGACACATAATCGATATCAATATAAAATGCGTCCGATAACATATTTGATATACCGTATTTTCCGACTATAAGGCACACTTAAAATGTTTTTTTATCTCAAAACTCGACACTGCGCCTTATAACCCGGTGCGCCTAGTGTACGGAATAATTCTGGTTTTGCTTACCGACCTCGAAGAAATTTTATTTGGGACATGGTGTAATAAGTGTGACCAGCAGATGGCAGTCAAGCATAAGAGATACGTGTGGACTGCAATATGATGGCAATATGACTCAAGTAAACACCACCAACATTGTATATGTTCCATTGAAAATATAGAACATTACACACGGCGCTCAAAAATCTATCAAAATGTTTTAGTACGACTTTGGTAAGCTATGAAGCCGCACCGCTTGATGTGCTTCCACATAGGAGTATTATTATGGTGTTTGCATCAGTCCATCTAAGATGAGCTTGTGCCCAGCGAAGCCGTCAGCATTTTCTGGGTGTTGTTGATAAATGGCTTTTGCTTTGCATAGTGCCAACTTCACTGGTTTTGGGGTTTGTACATAGGCCGAAGACCAGATATTGAAATGACGACTTAAGAATAAAGAAATATATCGTACAATTTTTTGTGTTACGACATATATCGTAATATCGCACAGCACCACTGTGTTGTTGTCACATATCTTGTGGAAGAAGGGGCTAGCCCCCAAAGGACATTGATGTTTGCGCCATTAGGAGATAATGCTCTATTTATCAACTGTGCCGAAGTAGGAAGCTCAACTCCCAAAAGTGGGCTGTGAATATGACCCAAGGTCCAGATGTCCTGCTGCAGCCATTACCAAAGAAGACCTAAACCGTGTTCACTCAGGGTGAGAATAAAAGCGGTTCTTGCTGAGAACATAGAGGACAGGCCTAGAATGAGACAAATACTTTCGATGACAAATCAACAACAAGGCAATAAAAGAAACAACTCACAAAGACTTGTCTAGCAACGTTTATGAGAGCAGCGTGTGCATGCGTGTGTGCGCCTTTAAAAGGCGGTGTCTGTTGCCGAGCAACATGTGACGTCAGCAAGGGTTTCAGATATTTGTTAACTTCTGCAGTTAGCAGCGGCAGTTTGTTTCTGTTGAATCTTTTCTGTTAAAATGAACAAAGCCAATTATTTTTTTGGTCCCTTTTATTTTGAAAAGTGTCTAAATATTTTTTTTGGTATCGGTACCAAAAACTGGTATCGGGACAACCTTAGACAGCAACTACCGTAATTTCCGGACTATAATGCGCACTTAAAATCATTTTTTTTCTCTCAAAACTCGACAGTGCGCCTTATAACCCGGTGCGCCTAATGTACGGAATAATTCTGGTTTTGCTTACCGACCTCGAAGCAATTTTATTTGGTACATGGTGTAATGATTAGTGTGACCAGTAAATGGCAGTCAAACATAAGAGATACGTGTAGACTGCACTATGATGGCAATATGACTCAGGTAAACAACGCCAACATTTTATATGTTCCATTGAAAATATAGAACATTACACACAGCGCTCAAAAATCTATCAAAATGTTTTAGTACGACTTTGGTAAGCTAGGAAGCCGCACCGTACTTGACTTTGTTTATAGGGTTAGGCGCAATAAGTATTCACCTTCAGCCTCAACCCCTTCGGTCTGCAACATTTTTTATTTTGTATTTATGAATGTACAACTGTTTGTTTATGAATGTACATCTGTTTGTTTATGTAAAACTGTTTGTTTATTTTGTTGACCATTGACCGAAGAAATAATAAACTAAACTAAACATACAAGTATTATTAGGGTGTGTGTATAAGGTAAGACATATTATCTGGTGTTTTGTTTCGCAATATTATCCAAAAGCAACTTTTCTTAACCTCCTGGTACCTGCTGATCTGTATTTGGTATCTGCATTAATCCTGAAAAATTGCGCGCGTCCGCCTTTGTAGTCCGTGCAGACACCGTAGTCGATAAGCTTCTTTTTCTCTATCTTCTTGTTATGGGATATTCGTCCTCTGCTGTTGCCATTTTTCTAATATAAAGTAGTGTAAACTTGCCATGAAAGCGCTAAAACATACCGGTGTAGTGAGTTTACATTATTTACCCAAGGAACTTTAGTTATTATTGAGTTCCGGGGGTTGTTGTTTCCGGATGAGGAGATGTTGCTCCGTTATTGACTGAAGTAAAGTCTGAATGTCATTAAAACAGTTAGCGCCATCTTTTGACACTTCTTCCACTCCCGTCCTTGCACGCTACACCGCTACAACAAAGATGACGGGGAGAAGACGCTGCGAGCCACGTAAATAAGACCGCCCACAAAACAGCGAATCTTTTTTTTTTTTTTTTCATTTATTTATTTATTTCAGGCAATGACATAAAAAAGTACAAAGTTGACAACACATAATAATATAAATCAATATAGTTCAAAGGTAATGAATAGTATGTAATGCATGATTGTCCAGTTTTGCCTGAAAGGGAGTGGGAAGAAGATAATTTATTTAATCCCACCCCCAGTTCTCCATTCAGTGATTATTCACATGAGTTCCACTCTTACTTTGTTCAAGGATTATAATACAGATGTTGTATCATAGTGGCATTAGCACAGGTAACAATAATTATTACACTGTAACAATAATTTATATCAACAATGTAGGAATAATGAATGAATGAATCCGGAAGCGACTGTCAGAATGCGGCTTGAAGATGATCTGTAAAACATAATCCATGCAACAGTTTGACCAAAGAACCACCATTACATGTTATGTTGACCACAAGGAAGTCTTTTACATTTAGAAAAAAAATTAAATAATATGACTCCTTTAATGCGCCCTATAATCTGGTGCGCCTTATATATGAAAAAAGCTTTTAAAAAAACAAAAACAGACCATTCATCTGCAGTGCGCCTTATAATCCGTTGCGTCCTATGGCTCGGAAAATACAGTATTAAGGACGACTGATAACAATAAATGAGCCGCATATGTGTTTGCTAAATGTAATTCTCTATTTCCAGGTCCAGTTCAGAACTACACGGCCACATATTCAAACACAGCTTACTATGGCGCCCCCCCTCAGCAACAGGGCTACTCCGTCATCCCTTCAGACTTACCAAGCAAAGCCCCCGTCACGAACAATGCCCACAGTGCTAATTACTACTACCAGAACCACCATCAGCAGCACCATGTAGCGCCCCGCTCCAGCGCCGCAGCCATGCACTCCTCGGCGCCCGTCGCCCACTACGCCCCGCCGCCATTCCAGCAGCACCATCCGCCCTACCCCACTCCAGGTAGCTACTATGGACAGCCTTCATACCACGCGCCCCCAGCTCAGTGCCAGCAGCAGCAGCCCACGTTGTTACCGGCCCCACCCAGCGGACCCGGGGCCCCCACCTACCCCATTGTTTCCTACCCGTCCGCGGCAGGTACGAGCCAGTACGGCACTCTCACCTCCACGCAGACCGCCGCCACACCCGGGCTGACGCAGTACAGCGGCCCCCTGCAGGGATCCACACCAGCAGCATTGCATCCTGGGTACAGCGTAGCCCCTCCAACACAGAATGGTCAAGGAAGCACAGGTAAGATTTCATGTAGTCTTTCCTTCTTGTGAATATGTTCTGAACTCCTGTTTCCATGCCGAATAATGCTGCACAAATGAGTTGACGAGGAACGGAGGTCTGCAGCAGTGCTCGACTTCCTAAAACTGACGCGTTGAGACTGGGTCAACAACATTGATTGATTGATTGAAACTTTTATTAGTAGATGGCACAATACAGTACATATTCCGTACAATTGACCACCAAATGGTAACACCCGAATAAGTTTTTCAACTTGCACGTTAATCAATTCATGGTACAAATATATACTATCAGCTTAATACAGTCATCACACAAGTTAATCATCAGAGTATATACATTGAATTATTTACAATCCGGGGGGTGGGATGTGGAGGAGTTGGGGGGTGGGGGGGCTAGATCGGGTTGCTATCAGCATACTTCAGTCATCAACAATTTTATCATCAGAGAAATGGACATTGAAACAGTGTAGGTCTCACTTGGTAGGATATGTACAGCGAGCGGTGAACATAGTGAGCTCAGACAGCATAAGAACAAGTATATACCGTATTTCCTTGAATAGCCGCAGGGGCGCTAATTAATTTAAAACCTCTTCTCACTCCTGCGGTTACCAAAACCATGCGGAATGAGCAAGCATGCTCTAATTATTTTAAAACCTCTTCTCACTCCGGCGCATACCTTATCATTAAAAACACATTTAATAAAAAAAACGTTATTATGATCTTACCTTTACTTGTAGATGGGTCCATGTGCAGCTGCTTCTGATCAAAGGCAGTCTTTCTCATCTTTCTTCAATTTTAAAAGTCTCTGGAGATATTCCTTTAATTATTACCTCCTGCTTCGATTGAAAGTCCAGTTTATAAAACGGTTTTATTTTAGATATGTAATCCTCCATGTTAAAAGTGCAAGCAAACAATTGCTGCATGCTTGCTGCTTGTTGTCTTCTTCTGCAGTACCTGTCTCCTGCAGTACTGGTAGTCGCAAGAAGGACCACTAGCGCCCTCTACCACCTGGAGGCGGGAGTCATTTAATGACTCATATTTGACCCGGCGGAAGTGCCAAGCATGCGCTAATTATTTTGCGAAACGAGTTTGACCCGGCTGTAATTCTAGGCAGGCGAATACTATATTCCCGGCGCCAATTCAAGGAAATACGGTACATTTGATTATTTACAATCCGGGGAGGTGGGATGTGGAGGGGGGACGGGGTTAGTCTAGGGTTGTAGTTGCCAGGAGGTGTTCTTTTAGTGCGGTTTTGAAGGAGCATTGAGATGCACTTTTTTTTACACCTGTCGGGAGTGCATTCCATATTGATGTGGCATAGAAGGAGAATGAGTTAAGACCTTTGTTAGATCGGAATCTGGGTTTAACGTGGTTTGTGGAGCTCCCCCTGGTGTTGTGGTTATGGCGGTCATTTACGTTCTGGAAGTAGTTTGACATGTACTTTGGTATCAGGTAGGGGTGTAACGGTACACAAAAATTTCGGTTCGGTACGTACTTCGGTTCAGAGGTCACGGTTCGGTTCATTTTCGGTACAGTAAGAAAACAACAAAATATACATTTTTTGGTTATTTATTTACCAAATTTGTAAACAATGGCTATATCCTTTTAACATTGGGAACACTATAATAATTCTGCCCACGTTAATCAACATTAAACTGCCTCAAGTTGTTGCTCAGATTAAATAAAATGACAAAACTTTTCTTCTACATATAAAAAGTGCAACATTAAACAGTTTCAAGTCAACTCATCATGCTTAATTTATTACAGCATTTGGGAAGCCTGTAGTTGATGTTTATTATGTAAATGTTATATTTTTATCAACATGTGATAGCAGGGACCCTGCCATTCAAAACTAGGCTGCTGCATTACTAATGATTAATGTAACTATAGCTGAAAAAATAGTACAATAGCAATAGGAGAGACTACACACACACACGCACACACCGCAAAATGAGCTAACGTTACACCACAAGCTAATTAGCCTTCACCTCAAGCCAGGACTGCGAGCGAGCTGAGCTGCAGTTTAAGTTTCTAGAAGGTCAACGGGCTCATAGTGATGTTACTAGTAGTTGACTGGGAGGTGTTTATTAACATTTGGGGAGAGTACGCTGCCTTATGCTCACCTGCTAAACACCTATCTGCTCGACGCTGAAGCGCTGACTACATGCGCTCTGAATACGCACTGCTGATTGGCTGTTACCGCACTGCTGATTGGCTGTTACCGCTTTGTGTCTACCAATCAGATGGTTGTGTGGGTGGGACAATGCTGGGTGCTGAGACAAAGGCAGAAGAAGCAAAGCAGCTTGTTAAGACTCTAGCTTAGAAACTCGTTCGGTACACCTCCAAACTGAACCGAAACCCCCGTACCGAAACGGTTCGATACAAATACACGTACCGTTACACCCCTAGTATCAGGGAGGTGTAGCGAATTTTATAGACTAGGCTCAGTACAAGTTGTTTTATTCTGTCCTCCACCCTGAGCTAGCCCACTTTGGAGAAGTGGGTAGGAGTTAGGTGTGATCTGGGGTGGAGGTCTAGAAGTAACCTGACTAGCTTGTTCGGGGATGTTTGGAGTCTTGATTTGAGGGTTTTGGAGGTGCTGGGGTACCAGGAGGTGCATGCGTAATCGAAAAATGGTTGATTGAGAGTTCCCGCTAGAATCTTCATGGTGCTTTTGTTGACCAGAGAGAAGATTCTGTAGAGAAATCTTGTTCGTTGGTTGACCTTTTTGATTACCTTGGTTGCCATTTTATCACAGGAAAGATTAGCCTCTAGAATGGAACCTAGGTAGGTGACCTCATCTTTCCTGGTGATAACAATGTCACCCACTTTTATAGTGAAGTCACTGCTGGTTTGCGGCCGAGCGGTGCACTCCTTTTTTTGGAGAGCAGTGCAAAAAGAGGCAACAAAAAAGTTAAGACAAGACAAAGAAGCAAGCGGGAGAGGAAAGGGGAGTGTCCGCCCTCGATGACTGCCAGTGAGAAATGTTGATAATCCATTCCGGTTTATGACTTCAGTTGTAGAAAATACGATTTTCAAATTAAAAAGAATTAACTTAAAAATCGAAGCTACGTAGCTTAACTACATGTCCCAGTAGCTTGGCAGTAGCGTTGCCACTTTTTATACAAATAGCGATTTCCATAGCTTAGCTATTTTTAGACCCATGTATCGATTAGCTAAGCTACATGCTACAAAAGACGAGCGAGGGAGAAGAGAAAGAGAATTGGACTAGTGCAACTCCAAAGGCAGTGGACAAAATATACGGGTAAAATCAATGATTGCTTGGTTGGTTAAAAATGATGACTCACGATTGCTTAAGACTAGGGCAAAACATTAGGGACAGGCCAATCAGAGGCAAGATAGGGCCGGTCATCGAACCAGGAAGGGAAATCACTACAGACATCCCAAATGACGACGAGAGAGTCTGAGAAGAGAAAGGAGAATCCATCCATCCATTTTCTACCGCTTGTCCCTTTCGGGTTCGCGAGGGGTCGCTGGAGCCTATCTCAGCTGCATTCAGGCGGTAGGCGGGGTACACCCCGGACAAGTCGCCACCTCAACACAGGGCCAACACAGATAGACAACATTCACACTCACATTCACACACTAGGGCCAAATGAGTGTTGCCAATCAACCTATCCCCAGGTGCATGTCTTTGGAGGTGGGAGGAATTCAAGCAAAATGTACGACGAAGTGAGGAAGATCATAGCCACACAATTAAGTAAAGTCACTTACTTGGCGCTGACCACTTCTAGCAGGACCACAGAACAGTGTAACAGTCCATTACATCGTCGACTGGGAATTAAAAAGTGCCTGCCTGCAAATGCAATTTTTATCAGAGTTTGATACATGTCGTATTATTTGCACAGCTATGTTATTTATTTTACGTAGAAATAATATTTTTCGATTTTATTTATGTTATGTAATTCTGTGCTACTTAAACCGTTTCTTTTCTGTGCTGTTGATACTAGAGATGTCCGATAATGGCTTTTTTGCCGATATTCCGATATTGTCCAACTCTTAATTACCGATTCCGATATCAACCGATACAGATATATACAGTTGTGGAATTAACACATTATTATGCCTAATTTTGTTGTGATGCCCCGCTGGATGCATTAAACAATGTAACAAGGTTTTCCAAAATAAATCAACTCAAGTTATGGAAAAAAATGCCAACATGGCACTGCCATATTTATTATTGAAGTCACAAAGTGCATTTTTTTTTTTTTTAACATGCCTCAAAACAGCAGCTTGGAATTTGGGACATGCTCTCCCTGAGAGAGCATGAGGAGGTTGAGGTGGACGGGGTTGAGGTGGGCAGGGTTTTGGGTAGGGGGCAGTGGGGGTTGTATATTGTAGCGTCCCGGAAGAGTTAGTGCTGCAAGGGGTTCTGGGTATTTGTTCTGTTGTGTTACGGTGCGGATGTTCTCCCGAAATGTGTTTGTCATTCTTGTTTGGTGTGGGTTCACAGTGTGGCGCACATTTGTAACAGTGTTAAAGTTGTTTATACGCTCACCCTCAGTGTGACCTGTATGGCTGTTGATCAAGTATGCATTGCATTCACTTGTGTGTGTGAAAAGCCGTAGATATTATGTGACTGGGCCGGCACGCAAAGGCAGTGCCTTTAAGGTTTATTGTCGCTCTGTACTTCTCCCTACGTCCGTGTACACAGCGGCGTTTTAAAAAGTCATAAATTTTACTTTTTGAAACCGATACCGATCATTTCCGATATTACGTTTTAAAGCATTTATCGGCCGATAATATCGTCAGTCCGATATTATCGGACATCTCTAGTTAATACCCATCTTGACTAACTGGGTTAATAAAAGTGCCACTGGCTGTTTAAAGTACAGTTGTCATTCACTTCAATTTCAGTGAATCTCGCTCAAAAATGAATATAAAATGTATACTTTCACAGAAATATAAATCAAGATATATATCGAATATTGAGTTTAAGCAAAAATATATTGATATATACTTTTTCGTCCATATCGCCCAGCCCTACTGTTAAGTCCTGCTGTCTGTTTACAAACAGCCCACCAACACTACGACCACCAGGCCTCTCTCAACTACGACTCCTTCGGCGGGAGTGCGAACGGAGAGCGACCGCCTTCAGGAACCTCCTCTACGTCAGTCCATTCTTCACCGGGCCACAATCAAGGTAAATGGACATAACGTGATCCCTCACATTTACTGTCCATCATTGTGTCTTTATTAGTAGACACTATAAGCTATCTTTTTTTTTTCTTCTGTATGTGGTTGTGCTTGAAGTGTACTTTGATTTCCATATGTTAACTATTACCTCCGCTTCAAATGTGCTGATATGAGTGTTAACAGGGCGATGTTTTTGAAATAATGGCGACCAGTTTGCTGTTATTAATAATGATGATTATAATTTCATTATTATTGTTATTATTATTACAGTGTTTTTACGCAAGTACAGTTGTAGTATTGTTACTGACAATTAAAAACGTGTATACAGTGGTACCAAGGTTTGCATTTATCCGTTGCAAAAAGTCCTGCAAAGACTGAATCGTATGAAAACCAAAGCATTTTTTCACATAAGAAATAAACGGTAACAACATTGTATATTAAGAAAATCCAAAGAAATTGTTTCAAACACCCAAAACAATTTTAAAGCGAATGCGTATAGAATGCAAAAAACATTGTAAAGTACATATAAATTATTAGAATTAGAAGTTTAAGTCTTTGATTTGATTCAATTTGATTATGATTACAATTAAGGCGCTACGATTCGATTAAAAATTGATTATTGATGCATCTTTAATTTATGTATATTGATGCAGTTTTCAATTTCTTTTCGTGATGAGGTGGCGACTTGTCCAGGGTGTACCCCGCCTTCCGCCTGAATGCAGCTGAGATAGGCTCCAGCACCCCCGTGACCCCAAAAGGGACAAGCGGTAGAAAATGGATTGGATGGATGGATGGATAAATAAGTGTATATCACTTGCAAACGAAAAAAAACAACTATTCATTTGGATTAAAAAATATTTAAATCATTTCCCATATTTATGAAAGTAATGAAAATTGTGTGCAAAACTGGACCATATAATAAAGTAGCTGGTCGGATCCCTTGGTGAGGTGGCTCGCTGAAGTCAGACAAATTTTAGAACTGTTTGCATTCCTTTATTTGCAATAAATAAATCGATTATTGACGTTTACTAATCGATTCTATAATCGTCCATGTCCGAATTGCGATGCATCTAAAAATCTATTTTTTTTCCACACACCTCGAATTATAATGTATTTACATTTTTATTAAATTATAACAAATCAAATGAATAGACAAACATTTAACATCAGCTTTACCTTTTATTTAAGACTCCTGTTGGTAAAAATGGTGATAAAGCAGAGAGGGGGTAGGGCAGAAGACATCCAACTGTGTACTTTACTACAAGTTCTCTTCATAATTCAATTGTGTTCCTCAACTTCTTTGTCAAAGTGCTAGCACTCGCAACTTTTTTTGGCCCCATGATGGCTTATTTTGCAAGAGAAATTAACACTTACACTACCGTTTAAAAGTTTGGGGTCACATTGAAATGTCCTTATTTTTGAAGGAAAAGCACTGTACTTTTCAATGAAGATAACTTTAAACTAGTCTTAACTTTAAAGAAATACACTCTATACATTGCTAATGTGGTAAATGACTATTCTAGCTGCAAATGTCTGGTATTTGGTGCAATATCTACATAGGTGTATAGAGGCCCATTTCCAGCAACTATCACTCCAGTGTTCTAATGGTACAATGTGTTTGCTCATTGGCTCAGAAGGCTAATTGATGATTAGAAAACCCTTGTGCAATCATGTTCACACATCTGAAAACAGTTTAGCTCGTTACAGAAGCTACAAAACTGACCTTCCCTTGAGCAGATTGAGTTTTTGGAGCATCACATTTGTGGGGTCAATTAAACGCTCAAAATTGCCAGAAAAAGAGAACTTTCATCTGAAACTCGACAGTCTATTCTTGTTCTTAGAAATGAAGGCTATTCCACAAAATTGTTTGGGTGACCCCAAACTTTTGAACGGTAGTGTATGTTGTTTTTCACTCGATTCTGCGGAACAATATTCAAAAAGAGTAGTTTGTTACGTGCAATGTTTGGCCATTCAATAACCAAAAAGCAGAAATGTAATCATACGAGGTACCCACTGTATTCCTTTAATATTGTACTTCATATACATTTATTTATGTTGTTTTTATGCCTTTTTAAAAGCTCTATGCTCTTTATTCAATAATCTTAAGGGGCAAATGTTTACTTTCCTGATTCACACCACCACTATATGGTTTTTTAAAGTAAGGCTGGACAAATCATCCGATTTTGATTTCGATTATGGCTTCTCAAGATCATGAAAATCTAATAATAAAAATTTTTTAAAAAAAGCTTAATGGGCCGCACAGCGTGCATGCAATTCCTGGAGCTTGTGACGGTGAAACAGATGAGGAGCGAATTAATAAAAACAGAGCAAGTCTACTCAAAGTCTGGGATCTCACCATGGTTTCTACTTATTTGACAGAGCGTTAGTATGCCTAATCACTATTCATTAAAGGCCTACTGAAAGCCACTACTACCGACCACGCAGTCTGATAGTTTATATATCAATGATGAAATCTTAACATTGCAACACATGCCAATACGGCCGGGTTAACTTATAAAGTGCAATTTTAAATTTCCCGGGGAACTTCCGGTTGAAAACGTCTATGTATGATGACGTATGCGCGTGACGTCAATGGTTGAAACGGAAGTATTCGGACACATTGTATCACAATACAAACAGCTCTGTTTTCATCGCAAAATTCCACAGTATTCTGGACATCTGTGTTGGTGAATCTTTTGCAATTTGTTTAATGAACAATGGAGACTGCAAAGAAGAAAGCTGTAAGTGGGATCCGTGTATTAGCGGCTGGCTGCAGCAACACAACCAGAAGGACTTTGAGTTGGATAGCAGACACGCTAGCCGCCGACCGCATCGATGATCGGGTAAAGTCCTTCGTCGCTCCGTCGATCGCTGGAACGCAGGTGAGCAAGGGTGTTGATGAGCAGATGAGGGCTGGCGTAGGTGGAGCGCTAATGTTTTTATCATAGCTCTGACAAGGTCCCGTAGCTAAGTTAGCTTCAATGGCGTCGTTAGCAACAGCATTGCTAGGCTTCGACAGGCGGCACAGCATTAACCGTGTGGTTACAGGTCTAGTGTTTGGTTCGGTGTCTCCTGATAGTAGTATTGTTGATCTTCTGTCTATCCTTCCAGTCAGGGGCTTATTTCTTTTGTTTCTATCTGAATTTAAGCACGATGCTATCACGTTAGCTCCGTAGCTAAAGTGCTTCACCGATGTATTGTAGTGGAGATAAAAGTCACTGAATGTCCATTTCGCGTTCTCGACTCTCATTTTCCAGAGGTTATAGTATCCGAGGTGGTTTAAAATACAAATCCGTGATCCACAATAGAAAAAGGAGAAAGTGTGGAATCCAATGAGCCCTTTTACCTAAGTTACGGTCAGAGCGAAAAAAGATACGTCCTGCACTGCACTCTAGTCCTTCAATCTCACGTTCCTCATCCACAAATCTTTCATCCTCGCTCAAATTAATGGGGTAATCGTCGCTTTCTCGGTCCGAATCGCTCTCGCTGCTGGTGTAAACAATGGGGAAATGTGAGGAGCCCTTCAACCTGCGACGTCACGCTACTTCCGGTACAGGCAAGGCTTTTTTTTATCAGCGACCAAAAGTTGCGAACTTTATCGTCGATGTTCTCTACTAAATCCTTTCAGCAAAAATATGGCAATATCGCGAAATGATCAAGTATGACACATAGAATGGATCTGCTATCCCCGTTTAAATAAAAAAAATTCATTTCAGTAGGCCGTTAAACTTAACCCAAAAAAAGTAAAAATTGATTTCTGCATTTATATGACTGCGGACGGACGGAGTCACATAATTGGCCGATAAAACTAAATTGGCTGTTAAACGCTGAATATCAGGGAAATTTACATAAATGTAAGTGAAATGCTGTCATTGTGAGGAGAATGAACATCGGTTTTGTAAATAATCATTTTTTTCCCCCAACACAACCATTCTCTCCGTCCTAACACAACAATGTCGAGACAGCCCCTTGAAACAGCGACTAAACTACAAAGCTAAAGCTGGCAAGAACAACCCATACACCCACAACACATCTCATCTGCTTGTGTTGTTGTGAACGACATCGTCGATTTAACAACAGAGCGGTCATATAGTTCGTAAAGGATAGTTTTTGGCGATACAAGTACTTTGCTGGCCTCATTGACGACGGGATTAAATTAGTCATTTGTGAACTAGGGGTGCAACGATTAGTCGACATTGTCGAGAACAAAATTTGTCATCATTTGTGTTTATCCGGGGGGAAGCTTGCAAAAACATTGCCGGTGATAACATGTAAAGTGTGGGAACATTTCCTTCTATTCTTGTTAAAGACATGAGTACCTTGCTCATTTTGCAAAGCGGACCTTGTTTTTAATGGCAGTACATTGTGATACACGAGCATCATTTAAAGCGAAGGCATGATGTCGCACGTCTGTACCCTTGCTAGCTAGCTAACAAGTGCAGTTGTGTGAAAAATAACTATCATTTTAGCCAAAGTCAGCAGGCTAAACGTTTTCTACATGCGTCAATTTGCAATGCAATAAAAAAGACACAACAACAAACGCTAATCGCGCACACACAGACAGTTATCAAGAACCAATGCGGAGGTATCATAAGCCACACCCACAACACATCTCATCTGCCTGTGTTGTTGTGAACAACATCATCGATGTAAGATCAACGTACAAACAGCAGTTGCAACTTGAGAGGTGCGGTCTTTTTTTTTTGCAGCCTCATATTGTCTCCTTACTGGTCAAGTTGAGCACAGCAAACTTCCTCCCTTCACAATAACAGCGCTGTGCGCCACATCCTTTTCTGACCGGCTAACAAAATAAAGGGTTAAAAAAAGTACCTTACACAAGCATAATGTACTTAAAGCACTTATTGATACATTTACACAATTACTATGCTTTGACCTAAAATACTGGTCAAAATTGTCCAAAAATGTATTGCACCAATAAGTGAGAATTTTTGCATTTAATTAACAAAAACATTTTTTAATTCACTTTTATTTGACACAAAAGCACAAACCTTATGGTGGTAAAATAAGTGTAAAAGGTAAACAACGGAATTAAAAACTGTAAAACAGAGTTCTATTGTTTTTATATTGCTATTATTTAAGTATTGTTATTTATGTATTGTTACCCCTATTAATATTTTACTCAATGTGTTTTTTTAGTTACCGTATTTTTCGGACTATAAGTCGCAGTTTTTTTCATAGTTTGGCCGGGGGTGCGACTTATACTCAGGAGCGACTTATGTGTGAAATTATTAACACATTACCGTAAAATATCAAATAATATTATTTAGCTCATTCACGTAAGAGACTAGACGTATAAGATTTCATGGGATTTAGCGATTAGGAGTGACAGATTGTTTGGTAAACGTATAGCATGTTCTATATGTTATAGTTATTTGAATGACTCTTACTATAATATGTTACGTTAACATACCAGGCACCTTCTCAGTTGGTTATTTATGCCTCATATAACGTACACTTATTCAGCCTGTTGTTCACTATTCTCTATTTATTTTAAATTGCCTTTCAAATGTGTATTCTTGGTGTTGGGTTTTATCAAATAAATTTCCCCAAAAAATGCGACTTATACTCCAGTGCGACTTATATATGTTTTTTCCCTTCTTTATTATGCATTTTTGGCCGGTGCGACTTATACTCCGGAGCGACTTATACACTGAAAAATACGGTACTCATTTATATTTAAATTTGAGTTTTGGTGGTACAATACATACTCATGTTTTTGAATGAATTAATAATCATGTCATTATACATGACTACAGTATCAATCAAAATAATCTTGATTATTTTTGCCATGATCGTCCAGCCCTACTTTAAAGTGAAGACTCCAAATATACGCTGCACGTAAGAAGTTGAATGCATTATCACTTCCACTCGTCTTCTGCCCATGTCCTCGCCACCCATCCCCCGTGTCTAGCAGGCGCCCAATATGGATATGTTGCTAATAGTGGAGCTAGCTCCGCCTCTGCCGCCGCCTCAGGTCCGGCCGCGGGCCCCTCATCCTCCAGCTCGGACGATGAGGATGACGACGACGAGGATGATGATGAGGATGAGGAAGCAGGTCTGGTTTAGACTTTTCCTCGCCACAAACCTAATCCATCCCCACCCAAAGCTTCCAAACCCCCTCAATGTTAGCATTTGTTCGTCATTCTCTCTACTCTACTCCCTCTCCCTCCCGCTGACCTCCATATTCACCAACTCATCTTTCTCCCCCCTAAGAGACTTCAACCGGCATTTGGAAAAATTGGAAAGAACTGAACACTTGTTGATAAATACAACTCTCACTCATAGAAATAATTTATTTCATGCAATTCCTTCGACCAGCTAATATATAACATACAAGTAAACGCATATTCTTGCTTTAAATCTTCCAGGAGTAGTCTTACAAGAGGTTTAGCCGTCCCAATGGCTTCCCAGAGCACATAATCCACTACAGTAAATTTGCTGGTCCGCTAATTGGATTATTGGAGCTTCTCTTCGCTTGTCATTTAGGATTGTTCTTGAAAAGATAATCTGAGAAGAATACATTCATTGTTCCTCTTCTTTCTTTTTACCCGAGAGGTTCCAAAAGATGCACAACTATGTGACAAATCAAAAGCAAGCCTAACAATAACATTCCAATTCCAATAGTTTAAGATGTGACAATCCTTCAAACTTCTCCCTTTTCCATCTTTTCATTTCCCTGCATGGTTATTGTTCCCTTTTGTTCATTTTTAATAACGCCCATGTTGTTTCACTGTGATGCTTTCAGGCGGCGACACGTCATCTTCCACCACTGGCAGCGCGTCTCCGGTGCCCAACAGCTACGATTCCCTGGAAGGAGGCAACTATCCAGGTACCACTTTTGCACTCAATCTGCTGTTCATGCAGATGAGTTTCATTAATATAATACTGTGCATATGGAAAAATTCACCGCTCGGTCTGTTGCTTTAATGGTCTTTTTATCACTATTGTTTTTTTCTAAATAGATACATATATACAAAACCAGTGAAGTTGGCACGTTGTGTAAATGGTAAATACAAACCGAATACAATGATTTGCAAATCCTTTTCAACTTATATTCAATTGAATAGACTGCAAAGACAATATATTTAATGTTCCAACTGAGAAATTTATTTCTTTTTTGCAAATAATCATTAACTTAGAATTTAATGGCAGCAACACTTTGCTAAAAAGTTGGCACAGGGGCATTTTTACCACTGTGTTACATAGCCTTTCCTTTTAACAACACTCGGTAAACGTTTGGGAACTGAGGAGACCAGTTTTTGAAGATTTTCCGGTGGAAGTCTTTCCCATTCTTGCTTGATGTACAGCTTAAGTTGTTCAACAGTCCGGGGGTCTCCGTTGTGGTATTTTAGGCTTCATAATGCGCCACACATTTTCAATGGGAGACAGGTCTGGACTACAGGCAGGCCAGTCTAGTACCCGCACTCTTTTACTATGAAGCCACGTTGATGTAACACGTGGCTTGTCATTGTCTTGCTGTCCATGATAACGTTGCTTGGATGGCAACATATGTTGCTCCAAAACCTGTATGTACCGTATTTTCCGCACTATAAGGCGCACCTTTTTGATTGATTGATTGAGACTTTTATTAGTAGGTTGCACAGTGAAGTACATATTCCGTACAATTGACCACTAAATGGTAACACCCGAATAAGTTTTTCAACTTGTTTAAGTCGGGGTCCACTTAAATTGATTCATGATACAGATATATACTATCATATATACTATCATCATAATACAGTCATCACACAAGATAATCACATTGAATTATTTACATTATTTACAATCAGGAGTGTGGAGGGGGGGTGTGGTGGGGGGGTGGGGATATGGACATCAAGTAGTGGACATAGAGAGAGAGAGAGAGAGAGAGAGAGAGAGAGAGAGAGAGAGAGAGAGAGAGAGAGATCAGAAGGCATAAGAAAAAGAATCTGCATTTGATTGTTTACATTTGATTATTAGCAATCCGGGGAGGGTGTTAGTTTAGGGTTGTAGCTGCCTGGAGGTGAACTTTTATAGCGGTTTTGAAGGAGGATAGAGATGCCCTTTCTTTTATACCTGTTGGGAGCGCATTCCACATTGATGTGGCATAGAAAGAGAATGAGTTAAGACCTTTGTTAGTTCGGAATCTGGGTTTAACGTGGTTAGTGGAGCACCCCCTGGTGTTGTGGTTATGGCGGTCATTTACGTTAAGGAAGTAGTTTGACATGTACTTCGGTATCAGGGAGGTGTAGCGGATTTTATAGACTAGGCTCAGTGCAAGTTGTTTAACTCTGTCCTCCACCTTGAGCCAGCCCACTTTAGAGAAGTGGGTAGGAGTGAGGTGGGATCTGGGGTGGAGGTCTAGAAGTAACCTGACTAGCTTGTTCTGAGATGTTTGGAGTTTAGATTTGAGGGTTTTGGAGGTGCTAGGGTACCAGGAGATGCATGCGTAATCGAAAAAGGGTTGAACGAGAGTTCCCGCCAGAATCCTCAAGGTGCTTTTGTTGACCAGAGAGGAAATTCTGTAGAGAAATCTCGTTCGTTGGTTAACCTTTTTGATTACCTTGGTTGCCATTTTATCACAGGAAAGGTTAGCCTCTAGAATGGAACCTAGGTAGGTGACCTCATCTTTCCTGGTGATGACACTGTCACCTACTTTTATGGTGAAGTGATTGACTCTCTTAAGTTTGATGTGGGACCCAAACAGGATGGATTCTGTTTTACCCAAGTGGATGGATAGCTTGTTGTCAGCGAGCCAGGTGCAAGTTCTACAGAGCTCAGCACTGAGGATTTTCTCCACCTGTGACTTGTCCTTGCCGGATACCAGCAGGGCAGAGTCATCCGCAAACAAAAACAATTCACAGTCACATGCCGATGACATGTCGTTTATGTATATTAGGAACAGTAAAGGTCCCAATATACTGCCTTGGGGGACTCCACAGCTCACCGAGAGGGGGGGGGACACGGTGCCGTTCACCTCTACTACCTGCTCCCTCCCCTCCAAGTAAGACTGCATCCAGCTCCAAGAGGTTTTGTTAAATCCGATTGCTCTGAGCTTATCCAACAGTATAGCATGGTTAACGGTGTCAAAGGCCTTCTGAAGGTCCAGCATGACCATGCCGCAGTATTTGCCCGCGTCCACCTCATGTTTGATGTGGTCGGTCAGATAGAGAAGGCATGTGTCAGTGGAGTGGTTAGTTCTGAAGCCGGATTGGAATTTGTACATGAGTTTATTAGTGGCAAGGTAACTATCGACCTGTTCATAAACTATTTTCTCCATTACTTTCGAAATGGAGCTGAGAATAGAAACAGGTCGGTAGTTGCCAGGTTCCAATTTGCTTCCTTTTTTAAAGAGGGGAGTTACTCTTGCTATCTTAAAATCTTTTGGTACTTGGCCTTGTGTAATTGATAGGTTTATTATGTGCGTGATGATCGGGGCAATGATGGAGGCAGAGTCCCTGAGGAATCTGGAGGGAATATTATCAAGGCCGGTGGCCTTGTTAGGGTGGAGCGCGCTCAATTTTTTAAACACCTCATCAGCTGTGACCATTTCTAATTTGAAATCATTGTTGGATACTCCTAGCTTTCTGTAGAAGGCTTTAATGTGTTCTACACCAAAGCGACCAGAGTGGTGGGACAGCTTGTTGACAAGAGTTGCAGCTATGCTGGTGAAAAAGGCGTTAAGTCTGCTAGCTACCTCCATTTTGTCTGTAATGAGGGAGTCACCCTCCTTGATGCTGATGTTGGTGAGTCTTGTTTTAAGTTTCTGGCTGCAACCAGGAAGCTGGTTGTTGAGAATTTTCCAGAGCTCACGTGGCTTATTCGTGTTTTCCTCTATTTTGTCGTTAATGTAATTTTTTTTTAAGGATTTAGTCAGGTTGGTTGACTTATTTCTTAATTTATTGCATTGCTTTTTGAGAGTTGAAAGGAGTAATTTGAGGTTGATATTATTGGGTTGTTTATCTACTTCTGTTTTACATTTTTGGTATTCAGAGTATTTCCTGTCTCTGTCTTTTATGGCAGCTAATAGGTCCGGATTCATCCATGGTTCCGAGCGGGCTTTGATCCTGACTGTTTTCACGGGAGCCATGTCATTTAGTATCTTTAGGAACGCCGTTTTGAAGCGATCCCAAGCGACATCGACCAGGTTGCTCGCGAGCACAGGGGACCAGTCCCACTCATCTAATTTTAAATTGAAATTGTCATTGGAGTATTTTTTGAGGGATCTGGATTGGGCTGTTATGTGGCCATTGGCTTTAGGTTTAGCTATTTTACGGGTGCAGAAGGTTAGATAGTGGTCGCTAAGACCACAGATCATGACCCCACTATTTTTTATTTTAGGCCGGTCTGAAGTGAGAATGAGATCTATGGTTGATTGGGTGGAATCACACACCCTTGTGGGTAGCGCTATTAGCTGGGAAAGACCGTGCAGATTACAAAACTTGCTGAAGGATCTGAAGACAGGCGCATCTTTGCGTTGAATATCTGTGTTCAGATCCCCAGTTATAATTTTCTCCATGTTGTCTGTCCCCGCCAAGCATTCTTCCAAAGCCCCATAGAAATCACTCTGATTAGGGGGTCTATAAACAGTCCCTATTAGTACCGGCTTAGCATTTTTAAATTTGATTTCCGCCCACACAGATTCCAGGTTATTGTGGTTAAGATCAGTGCGAGTTATGTATTTAATATCCTGGTGAATATACATACAAACGCCCCCACCGTGTTTATTCCTATCCTTTCTGATAACCGAAAAGTTTTGTATTTCTATCTCTGAGTCAGAAATACTTTGATCAAATTTGGTTTCAGAGAAACACAAGATTTTTACCTTCGTGTTGAGGAACATTTCTCTGATTTGGTCGAGTTTGGCTCCAGAGAGGCTGTTCACATTAAGGTGGATGATGTGTAGTCCACTGGAACCAAAAAGAGCATCAGAGTCCGCTGTGTTGTGGTACTGACCAGAAAAATTGTTGGTTATTATTGCTGTTGCAGTTGAAGAGCAAGGAGAGAGAGGAGAGAGAGGCATATTGATCGTCCTCCAGGTGAAGGGGGAGGGAGAGAAAGGGGGAGGGGAGGGAGAGGGAGGAGGAGGCCAGGTAGGGTTGCTGGGGGATGGGTTGGGTTTCCTTTTGGCGGGCTTTTTTGAAGACAAAGAGAAAGAGAATAACGAAAATGTTTGTGTAAAGGCGCCTCTAAATCCTGTGTATGGCGCGTCCTCGGCCGTCCGGGACCGGGGAGAGGTCGCGTGGACCCCCGCCATCTCGTGCAGTTCCCCGCAATCACCGATGTCTGGGTCGCCGTCCACCGCAGCCGCCGCGTCGTTCACCGCCGCTGAGTCGCTGCCTTCTCTGATGACTGGGTCGTCCTCCACCGCCGCCGCCGAGCCTCCGACCGTGTCGATGAACGGGGCGAAGTCCTCCGCCGAGCCGCCGACCGCAGGAGCACAGGTGAGCTTGAGCTGAGACGAGCCGGTAGCCGAGTTAGCTTCGATGGCGACGCTAGCAGTAGCATTGCTAGTCTTCGCCAGTCGGGACAACATTAACCGTGTTGTTGCAGGTCCAGGGTTGAGTTCAGTGTCTCCTGATAGTAGAAGTAATAGTAGTATTATTGACTTTCTGTCTATCCTTCCAGTCAGGGGCATGTTTCTTCTGCCTCGATGTGCAGACAAGCACGATGCTAACACGTTAGCTCCGAAGCCAAGGTGCTTCGCCGATATATTGTCGTGGAGATAAAAGTCACTGTGTATGTCCATTTCGCGTTCTCGACTCTCATTTTCAAGAGGGTAGAGTATCCGAGGAGGTTTAAAATATAAATCCGTAATCCACAGTAGAAAAAGGAGGAAGTGTGGGATAATCCGAGCAGTTGTTTGGATTCCCGATCGGGAGCGAAAGAGGGTGCGACCGCTCATCTCGGCGTCAATCACGCACCTAAAAACCTCCAATTTCCTCAAAAGCTGACAGTGCGCCTTATAATCCGGTGCGCCTTATATATGGACCAATATTGAGCCACAACGGGTCTCGCGGCTACGGTTACTACGCTGACTTCATTTTCCCCTTTCTACGGCTGCTTACCGTAGAAGAAGAAGCGCTTCTTCTTCTACGGGGGAAAATGAAGTCGGCGGCTGCTTACCGTAGAAGAATAACTTCTTCTGCTACGGGGGAAAATGAAGTCCCGTAGTTGCGAGACCTAAACTTTATGTAAAGACCCAAAAATGGCTCCTATTAAGAGACACACTTACGACGCAGAGTTTAAACTCAAGGCGATCAGTCACGCAGTAGAACACGGGAATAGAGCAGCAGCGAGAGAATTTAACATTAACAAATCAATGGTGCGGAAGTGGAGGAAGCAACATGATGACCTGCGCCAAGTAAAGAAGACTATACAGAGTTTCCGAGGGAACAAAGCGAGATGGCTACAGTTGGAGGACAATCTCGAACAGTGGGTTGTTGAACAGAGAGCAGCAAGTAGAAGTGTCAGTACAATCACTATTTGTTTTGTTGACATTCCCTTTAGCGCAGCTCCATCTAATGGATGCATAACGTAACCCCAGCCTCTATTCTATGCGCCTTATAATGCGGTGCGCCTTATATATGAACAACGTTTTAAAATAGACCATTCATTGAAGGTGCGCCTTATAATCCGGTGCGCCTTGTAGTGCGGAAAATACGGTACCTTTTCAGCATTAATGGTGCCCTCACAGATGTGCAAGTTACCCATGCCTTGGGCACTAATACACCCCCATACCATCACAGATGCTGGCTTTTCAACTTTGCGCCTAGAACAGTCTGGATGGTTCTTTTCCTCTTTGGTCCGGAGAACACGACGTCCACAGTTTCCAAAAACAATTTAAAATGTGGGCTCGTCAGACCTCAGATCACTTTTCCACTTTGTATCAGTCCATCTTGGATGAGCTCAGCTAATTATCTCTTGTTAAGTATCTTGTCTTTGCAGTCTATTCAATTGAATATAAGTTGAAAAGGATTTGCAAATCATTGTATTCTGTTTTTATTGTACGATTTACACAATGTGCCAACTTCACTGGTTTTGGGTTTTATAGATACAGTAGATAAAATGTGTCTACTGACATGAAAAGTCATTAGCTTCCTCATCAGGTGGGGTCTTTGTTGCGTTTTCTAGTAAAAAGAGTCAGCATGATGTGAGAAACAGATGGGTGTCAATCTCTGTACCCATGTATTTAAAAGGCTAAACCTGCTCTACAAGCTGGATTTTGAGTGGTTAGAAAAATGGCAATGGTGTTTTTTCGCTGCCCCTACAGCACAACTCCTTAGTTGTGTGATGTTGAGGAAGCCAGTGCAGTGACCTAAGTACTGGACTAATATGGTCGTATTTCCTGGTTCTAGTTAGTACTCCAGCAGCAGCGTTTTGGATGTGTTTAGAGAGCCCAGTGAGAAGGCCATCACAGTAGTCTAACCTACTGGAAACAAAGGCATTGCTTAGTCTTTCTAAGTTTGATTTTGATATTATTCCTCCGATTTTGACAATGTTTTTCAGGTGGTAAAAGCTACCGATGATATTGACTTAATGTGGCTGTTAAAGTTCAAGTCTGAGTCAATTATTACCCCTAGATTAAAGATGAAATAAAACCCTAGTGTGGGGATGTGCAGTCAAGATGTCACGTGACAGTGTCGAAAAGTGTGAGTTTTGCATCCTCTCAGCCGGCTTTGCGTCATAGGCAAATCAAGTTGCACAAATACATTGGTTGGCACCAATGTTCCCTCTAATTTTTCATGTGTGTGAGCAAACGCAAAAACTCCCTGAGCATTCAGTGGAGCCCATGTGAGCAACATCAGACGTGCACACTGTGGCTACACCAGCAGCACACCTGTCCCAAACCTGACTAAATAACAAGTCCAATCTCCATCCATCCATCCATTTTCTACCGCTTGTCCCTTTCGGGGTCGCGGGGGTGCTATCTCAGCCTATCTCAGCTGCATTTGGGCGGAAGGCGGGGTACACCCTGGACAAGTCCCCACCTCATCGCAGGGCCAACACAGATAGACAGACAACATTCTCTTATTATTATAATCAAATGACAGCAGTCATTTCCATGAGGTTATTTTCTAATATAAGTGTTTAGGCCCACTTACAATGACAATAACAAAAAATATTGTTTTTCATGAACTGTGTACTTGTATTGTTTGTCTGGAAATAATTTGTAGCCCTTTCAGACATTGCATTTAGTTCCCATTAAAACATTCACATGTTGCACAATGAGATGTAAGCAGGGGATCATGTGTACATTCCTGCAACTTCCTGTTTGTAAAAAATTTATTTTTATTAGTATTTATGTAATATACTAACAGCATTTCATGATTAATATTTATAAATTAAGATTCCTAATAAATGACACTAGAATAAGCACACATTTGATTGGTAAATCATAGTGTAACGACCTGGAATTACACTTTATGTGTGGTGTTGGAGTTGTCCGACTTTTTGTGTGGCTGTAAACGCATCACTGGCTAAGTGCCATATGTGCATGTGTTGGCGCAAGTGAGAAAGAGCGGGCGGCTGCTGTTGATATAACAAAGTTGGTTTTGGCCTGGTTTGTACTGCAGAAAGTGACCAGTTTTGCTAGGTATAATTTTTTTTACTAATGTTTTGGTGATGTGTTTATGGCCGACAATAAAGAGTTTTGCTCAGTAGAGTGATCGATGGAATTCATATCCTCAAAGCATCTCGACAGACGTTACAATATTTGAACAATGATGACGAAAACTGTTTTCTCTGTCGTGTCCGTGTCGTGTCGAAAATTATGCGCTTTTTTTTTTTATTTGATTTTGTGCGTGGCATAGATTTGCCGTGCGCAGAGGACGCTTGAGCAGTGCGCAATTGCACAGGCGCACACCTTAGAGGGAACATTGGTTAGCACTCATATCAAATAGAGTTGCAGGTTTTGAAAGAGGAATGTTTGCACTCTCTCACCTTTTAACTAATATTTTGGGTTATGTTTTTTGGAAGGGGAATTTCCGTTTGAAACGGAGAATTAGATAATAACGCCATAATAACGTGACTCGAGTCCTCTTTGTACGGGGATGAACTTACAAAACCGGCACGGGACCAAATTTTATTTTTCCCCACTTCCAGGGGTACCCACAAGGTGTCGATTTAGTTTTTACACAAAATGCCTGTCCTGACGCAACTCCAGCTGGTTGTTCGAACCCGGTCCTCTGCTATTAAAGGCAGAAGAGCGCACCATTACATTACCAAATGTGTATGCTTTCTAGATCTCAAGTACCGCCTTGAGTGCCTCCATTTGTGAACCAGTTGACTAGATTACACAATACTGCATATATTTAAGTACACATATTTAATTGTCCCGCGCAGATTCCATGCCACCTTCCGCCAACATGACCAATCAAGCCCCTCCCTACAGTAGCTACGGTTATCCCGGCATGCAGCCAGCCTACAGGCAGGGACCCACCTCGCTGACAAACCCGCCGTCTTCTCAAGACCTGCTTGGCCCATCAGGCTACCAGCCGTACTCCCAGGTCAGGCACCCCTCCTCAGTTGAAATAAGATAAAACGTCAATCTTTAAATGGATGTACGAACTTGTGCGTCTGTGTTCAGCCCTTCCCAAGCCTGTCCCAGCTTTCTGCTGCCCTGGGAGGGCTAAGCGGGGTCCCGGAGTTGGAAGTGGAAGCCCTCAGCCCGCTCAACCTGTTGCAGGAGAAGAACTTGCTGCCTCCAAGGCCCCTGGAAGCACCTGAACCCAACCTGAGCTCTGAGCTGAGGAAGGTCAACTGCAGCCCACAGTACGTACATTCTTCTGACACCTAAATGATGAAGTGATGTCATATATTTAATATAATTCTTGTTTCTTTCCCAAACAGGACAATCAGATGCACCCTAACCAGCATCCCTCAAACTCAGGCTCTTCTCAACAAGGCCAGACTCCCACTCGGCCTCCTCCTTCACCCCTTCAGAGATCTACAGGTGTGATCTGAGCGCCAAAAATACTATTCAACCTCACTTAAATGAGTAACTAAACCACATAAACTAGTTAATGGCTGTATTTTATAACACTTTTTTTTACACTGAAACTTTGCACTTGTCTCACACACCATAATAGATGCAACAGAACACACACAACAAGGTAATGCAATCAAAATCTGTAGAAAGCACCAAAAGCTGTTCCGCATATTAAAGTATTTTCACCAATTTTTGTCTCAAAGGTCCCACAATAGTGTATCAGATGTGTCGTCCAAAATCCAGCCTTGACGCTAGAATGTAGACTGTTTTAAAGTGCTTATAGTAAGCCTGTGCTTTGTGTGTCTGTAGCTTTAATGCTAATAAGCTGTGTTTGTCCACGGGTGTCTCGAAGAAACACAATTTTAAAAGTTTTACAACGTCCACTTTTTACATATACACTGTAACTCTGCGTTTTAAAGGGGAACTACACTTTTTGGACTGTGTGGGTGTCAGGGGGACTGCATTAGAGTGGTTCAGATCCTACCTGTCAGAGAGGTCCTTCTCTGTCAGGCTGGGGGACGCCACCTCTTCTTCTGCTCCGCTTTACTGTGGTGTCCCCCAGGGATCCATTCTAGGCCCCATTCTGTTTTCCTTGTACATTCTCCTTCTTGGAGAGATTTTTAAGAAACATGGAGTGTCTTATCACTTTTATGCAGATGACTGCCAAATGTATATGCCAATTTCAAAAGGCCACGGCCCCCTGACACCCCTTCTCAACTGTCTATGTGATGTCAAGGCTTGGTTAGCCCAGAATTTTTTAATAATGAATGAGGGAAAAACGGAAATTTCAGTTTTTGGTCCGGCCCTCACTGACTTGGGACCATTGCAAAATGATGTGCGTCCCAAAGTCACCAGCCTTGGCGTCACTATAGACAGCGATTTTAAATTTGACAAACAAGTCAATGGCGTTTTAAAATCGTGTTTTTATCATCTTCGTCTTTTAGCAAAGGTAAAACCATTTTTATCTTTTAACCTTTTTGAACAAGTCGTGCATGCTTTTATTTCAAGTCGCCTGGACTACTGCAATGCACTTTATGCTGGCATTAGCCAAAAAGCTCTCTCCCGGTTGCAGTTAGTCCAGAACGCGGCAGCACGACTTTTAACAGGGGCCAGGAAACGTGAGCATATAACCCCAATTCTTCGGAGTTTGCACTGGCTCCCTGTTCATTTTAGAATTGATTTTAAATCCTTGCTGTTTGTTTTAAAAGCTTTACATGGACTGGCACCTCAGTATATCTCGGACCTCATCCAAATTTACACTCCTGCGCGCGCTCTGAGGTCCGAGAGCCAGCTCCAGCTCGTGGTGCCCAGGACGAGACTTAAAACCAGGGGAGACAGGGCCTTCTCTGTGGTCGGCCCTAAACTCTGGAACACTCTGCCCCTCCATGTTCAAACTGCTCCCACAGTGGAGTGTTTTAAGTCTCGTCTTAAGACCCACTTTTATTCTTTGGCTTTTAACACTACGTGAGTTGTGTGGTCTTCTGTCCTCTGTTGTCCTGTGTGGTTAGGGTTAGGGTTATAAATTTTGATGTCTATTTTACTGTTTTAATTGGTTTTACCCTTTAAAATCGTTTTTAATCATATTTATTTTTTATATTGTCTCTGTATTGGTTTTCTATTCATTTATTCTTTGTTTTTATTCAGTCATTGGTGTAGCATAATATTGTTTTTAATATCGTTTTTAATATTGTTTTTAATATTGTTTTTAATATTGTTTTTAACATGGCTGTGCAGCACTTTGGAAACATTCTTGTTGTGTAAATGTGCTATATAAATAAAGTGGATTGGATTGGATTGGATTTTTTTAGTTGTTGGCGCTTTTTGAATGGTTATCGGATTTTATGGGCGGAATAGTAGAGCTCCCGTTGCCTCCATTGTAAGCTGACTTTTATTTAATATTTAGAATGCTTTTTTAATTTATTTAAAAAAAATCCATCCGTTGTCATGTCTTTCATAATGATAGATAGATAGATATATAGATAGGTATTTATTGTCATTGCACAAGTTCAACAAAACTTTGTTTTCAGCACAAACTCGTTCAAGATTAGACAAACAAACAGTGTACAGGGTTACAGAACAGGAACGCTGATGGGTCGCCACAAGGCGCCCCGTGAAGAGGATGGGGAAAAAGGTAAAACGCTGGGGAAGGATGACTAAAAAAATACAATCTAGACTGGGCTCCTAAGGGGGCCCAGTCTGGAGTGGGAAAAAAAACTCCTTAGCAGAACACATATACATATTACAACGTACATCTCGAGATATCTACCAACAGAGGGAAGGGAGTGTGGGGTCATGGTGGTAGGCCGCAGCTCTCAGGCGCTGACCATCCTTCCATCACCCCTATGGAATTTGAGTGAAAATACAATTTGCTTTTCACTCTAAATTGTCTATGACTGGTCCTCAAAAATACTGCGGGGCAAATAGTCTGATGTTATCCAAATCACAAAAGTGTCCACAGTTCTTCCCGCATCCTCCAATCATTTGTGGCAGCTTTGGGGTACACTAGCATACACTAGCATATAGCTACAGGTGTATAAGCTACAGTGCTAACATTACACATTTTAACAGCAGCAGCATGCTAGGTTAACCTGTTCGCTAAAGAAAAACAAAATGATCAAACTTTTATGTCTGTAGCTGACTGACGGCTAGTTGGAGAGCAGGGGTTCTTCACCTTTTTGATCTCGGGGCCCAACCTTTTCACTACAGAGGGCCCTGTGGCACCCGCTCAAATATTAACACTGAATTAGTAATCTTATTCATGTTTTTTAATCGCATTCAATAATTATATCTAACCTACTCAGTTCAGCAGGATAAACCTTGTCAAATGATATGAAGCCATGTGTTTAATCACGAAGATTATTATCAAGGCTTAGGTCAGGCTGATTACAAAAATAAACACTAATCAATTATACTGCAAAAGAAGAGACTCATAAAAACTGATGAAAAAGAGATTTACATACAATTACTCAGTGATGAAATAAATAAATTATTAATAAAAAAACTGGGTAACACTTTAGTATGGGGAACATATTCACCATTAAGTAGTTGCTTATTAAAGTAACAAAGACTTAATTTAGAGTTATTTGGACACTAGGGGAACATATAAGGGTTAGGGTTACTAATAAGCAATAATTCTGAGGTTATTGAGGGAAGACTCTTAGTTAATGGCTTACTGGTTGTATAATAAGGCCATGCAGAATAAGGCATTAATAAGTACTTACTAATGACTAATTAATAGCCAATATGTTACTAATTTGCATGTTAATAAGCAACTAATTAATGGTGAATATGTGTTCCCAATACCAAAAACTATATTGTTTCTTAAATAAGCTGTAAAAAAATGTATAAATGCAGCTTAACCACTTTAGTCAACATTTTTGCACTTGAAAAACTTCTCAATGACTTCTTCTGTTTGTTTGAGATTGTCATTACTGCCACCAGTGGTGTAAAATTGTATTACAGTTAAGTACAGCTCCATCTAGCGGGCGCACACAACCTTATGGTTAAGAAAGGCTGGTGTAGAGTTTTTCCATAGCTGTCCTTTGAAGTAGTGGGCGCATACATCAAGCGGTATCATTGCAAAGAAGAAAGGAGTTTGTTTTTTTTTAGGACGTCTTAATTGTCTACTTGTTTGCTTTTAAGTGGAGCAAACAAGTGAAGGAGATAACATATTCTTCTCGTGTTTGGTGCTCATAAACAGGCTCTTTAAAATATAGAAGGGATGATAAGGGGCAGCTAGTGTTTATTTTTAGAAGTGTGAGTTGGTAAGAGGGTCAGAAGGTCACGCATATTATGTAAGACGTAGACAAGCACATTAGGCGAGAAATGTAAGACCAGCCTTCCAGCAACGTTGACTTACTTGACTTCTTAAAAACAATTCATGTATACTCCCACAATCAGTGCCATGAATAATTTGAGCTACATCAAGTGTTCAAATGTGTCTGCAGCAATTACCGGTCATCACGTCCAACACCATAGTGCGCTGTCGCTCCTGCCGCACCTACATCAACCCCTTTGTCACCTTCCTGGACCAGCGCCGGTGGAAGTGTAACCTCTGCTATGGGGTCAATGACGGTACAAAACTCTTTAGGGACACGTTTGCTTTCTTGTGGCCTTGCAACGCGGAACACTCTTGTGCATTCTTCTTCTTCTAGTACCGGATGAGTTCATGTACAACCCGGTCACGCGGTCGTATGGCGAACCCCACAAGAGGCCAGAGGTCCAAAACGCCACCGTGGAGTTCATCGCTTCTTCAGACTACATGGTGAGAGGACTATCAATCAATCAAGCAATCAAACTTTATTTTTAAAGCGCTTTTCATAAATAAAAGAAATGCAACGCAAAGTGCTTTACAAAGTTAAAAACAATACCCCGGTGACCCGTATCCCCCATTATCACATACGTACGCACGGACACAGATACCAAACACAAACACACACACACACAACATACACACGGCGTGGCGAAGTTGGTAGAGTGGCCGTGCCAGCAATCGGAGGGTTGCTGGTTACTGGGGTTCAATCCCCACCTTCTACCATCCTAGTCACGTCCGTTGTGTCCTTGGGCAAGACACTTCACCCTTGCTCCTGATGGGTGCTGGTTAGCGCCTTGCATGGCAGCTCCCGCCATCAGTGTGTGAATGTGTGTGTGAATGGGTGAATGTGGAAATACTGTCAAAAGCGCTTTGAGTACCTTGAAGGTAGAAAAGCGCTATACAAGTATAACCCATTTATCATTTATTTATATGCAACTATATGGACCAATGAATGCATGGCTGAGTACAGAGGAGACATGTGAGTAAACACTATCACAGGAGCAATCTGCACTAGGAGATCATCAGACCATGGCCATGGAACGTTGGAAAATAAAAATAATAAAACTTGTAAAATAGTAAGAACCATGAGTAGAGATAAAGAATGAAATATACTAAGACATATGAAGACTAATAGAAATAACTACGGTACTTAATATCATAGACTTCCAGATTGCTTCTTGTGTGACAGTCCCAGGGTTTCCCCTTAATGTATTTGATTGTGGCGCTGCAAAACGGCAACATATTAGCCGCCACACCTCAAAAATTAGGTTGTTTTTTTTATGTGAAAACAGAATAAATTAAATACAATGTATTGGGGTACCAGAATGTATTTCAATAACTTTTCAAAAGAAAGGGCACCACAAATAAATTACATTATTGGCTTTATTTTGATTTAAAAAATGATGGTACGTTAAACATACGTTGCTTATAGCAATTCAAACATAATTTTGTCATTAAATAAGATAGTGAACATACTAGACAACTTTTCTTTTAGTAGTAAGTAAACAAACAAAGGCTCCTAATTGGCTGCTGACGTATGCAGTAACATATTGCGTCATTTATTCTATTGTTTTGTCAAAATGATGATGGATTATTAATCTACTTGTTTATTTACTTCTAATATTTGCTTACTTTCGGTTTTAACACGTTCTATCTACACTTCTGTTAAAATCTAATAATCACTTATTCTTCTGTTGTTTGGATACTTTACATAGGTTTTAGCCTGGTGATACTACAAATTCTGGTATCCAGTCCCAAGTAGTTACAGGGTCATACATTGGTCATAACTTTAGTTCTCCTGTGTCCAGGGACGTATTTCCTGAGTTTATAAACAATGAAAAAAATGACAAAAGAGTTTGTGATAGTAACAAATATCGACTATATATGGCTTGTACTTGGTATTGTTACAGTCAATGTCTGTGTACGGCATTTATTTACAATAAGGCGCGCTAGCTTGTTGTTATCGGTTAGCTATTGTATCCTCCTGTTGTGTGTAGTGAAGTATTTTTAGCTATTCCTCGTCCTGGAGGGATGATACTTGTAAGAAACATCGGGTTTTTTTCGCCATAGAGGCGAGGATTAGTGATTTAAAAGTAGCTAAAACCCTACCGACTGCGGATGTATGTTAGCCGCTACGTAGCTAACGACTAACCAGTGCAAGAGCTAAGCACCTCCGGGGCTTTATGGCTTCAACATTATCGTTAGTTTTTAAGCCAAAATGTGTCCATTCTCCCTTTTCTATCGCCACAATGTCTCTGCTTGTAAGTACTCTGTGCGTGTGCTTTGCCTAATATGCGCGTCTGGACGTTTTACCAGCAATGTCACCACAAAAAATAATAATTTCAGAAGAATTATAATACCGTTTTTTATTAATTAGTACCGTTATACCGTACAATGGATTAAGCAAAGCAATCAAAAAATGTACTAATATGATCCACTTCAAGAAACTCTGCAAACTTAAAGTGTTTACAAAGTACAAAGAAGAAGAACCATGATAAACATTCTGAATTTATTTCATCCATCCATTCATTCATTCTCAAAATAATCTTACTCATCTCAACACATGAAATGTAACTTACTTAACCAATTATTTATTTATTTATTTTTATTGTGATTACTTATGGAGTATTTTGTGAATAAATTGAGAACACGAAGTGAACAAAAGTTTTAGCAACAGTTATGTAACAGAAAAGGGGTAGGATTAAATAAGCTCTGCTTCTTCCTACTCCTTTTCGAACATGTTGAAAAGAGAAACTGGAAATTGTGATGTATCATGTTGTATGCACGCATGTTCCAAATAAACTCAAACTCAACTCAACTCAACCCTACAATGTATTGTGTATCGTCCAGAAGAAGACACACAAAGTCTGACTCTCTTTTTAGCTTTTTTTGCCAATATTATGCGAACAACGGGCCCAATTCCAACAAGTATTTCCTCTGTGCACACACACGTCTCCATGTTTCACTCCTAGACACACAACACTTCCTCATTCTCCTCGCTGACCACGGGAAAAATGAACATAACACACTAACGTACAGCCATCTACAAAACTTAAGATGACACCAGAAACAGATGCTGGAGTTGTTGTTAGTCGTTTTTAATAAAGAAAAAGTGACTAAATACACTCGAAAGCTCTAGAAAAGAAATTCAGAAAAGAAATTCTCAAAGTAGAAGAAGCAGCAACAATTGAAAAATAGACCAAAACGATATTATGTAAGAAATAATATATGTTAATACTAGAATTAATAATAATGTTTAAATAAAATATATGCATCATAGCAAATAATATGATGGCATCATATTGACCACGCCCCCACGGCCACAGGTATCTAGGGGAAACCTAGTGTTTTGGCATTCACCCGAGTGCAGCTGGGATAGGCTTCAGCACCCCCCGTAACCCTGAGAGGGACAAGCGGTAGAAAATGGATGGATGGATGGATAGACACAATCAAGCCTGGGTCAATAATATGAAAATTAACCCAATGACTTTGTAGGCATCGATAATTTGCCATGTTTGTGTGTGTTTTTTTTCTTTGTCTCTCGCTTCCAAACAGGGTGCAAGAGCTTTCACTCTGTGCAATGCTTTCGGCACCTGAGCGTGGTCATTCGGTTGCAGAATTAAAAGAACCGAGTGAACCGGTTCCTCTTGTCAGTCAACCGCAAGCTTTGTCTCTGTAAGTGCAGGCGGGACTGCTCGCTTCCGACAGCGAGGGAGCCTCACTAGCCACTGGTGAGAAGTTACAAAAATTAGGAGGGAAAAAATAGGGCCGTGCGGTTATTTGATCGTGATTAATTTCAGTTCAATCACAGCGATCAGCTGTTAGCAATTATTAACTCGATCAAACATGGCAGAAATGCCTGTTACAAGAGACTGCAGTAGTAAACAGTAGGGATCCAGCGGTACCCTGTATAATCCTGCACGGGACAATCCGCCTTTATGGGTCGTGGTCCTGTGTGTGTTTGTGTAAGCGAAGAAGTATGGTCAACACTTGCATAGAAGTTGAGGAGCAGCGACTTGAGTGACAGACTTGAGCCTCACTGACTGCTGGAGCGCACGTTGTGGCGTGTGCGGTACACCTGCCCTCAATGCGGACTTGCAGGCAGGCACAGAATGTCTATGTGACTGAACTGTTGATCCCGACTGGGAAAACAAACGTACCTACTAATTTAATCAGGAAAAAATACATTTTTATATGTAAATATTTGAAATCACACTTTTTGATTGTGTTTGCTCTGATTTGTATTTGACTTGTATTCTTTACTCGGATAATGATGCAAATTTTTGGATTTTGGCACATCTCTGAAGTGCTAAGATTATTGTGCTCATATCTTGCTAAGAACTGCTATATTTTTGTCTTTAGATCTTTGTGTAAACAAACCACTTGATGTAATATAACTTGAATGCTAAACACAGGGCTCAAATTTAATCACGGCAACTGCCGCGACAGCCCTCGTCTTTCGCCGTAATGCCCCCAAAATTGACCAACATTTGCGGGAAGAACATGCCGTGACCGCCCTTGACTTTTTACTTGTTAATGGACGAGGGATGTAACGGTAAACGTTATAATGATAATTTGCGATAAAATTCCCAATGATTAGTAATACCGTCTAATTTTTTAATTACCAAAAAAACTTCATTTATTAATGCATTTTCGGCAGAACGATGTCAGGCGCATGCGCACTAACGGTGTTTGGCTTGATAATCATGGCAGACAAGCTACACGTATTTTTCGGACTATAAGTCGCAGTTTTTTTCATAGTTTGGCCAGGGGTGCGACTTATACTCAGGAGCGACTTATGTGAGATATTATTAACACATTACCGTAAAATATCAAATAATATTATTTAGCTCATTCCCGTAAGAGACTAGACGTATAAGATTTCATGGGATTTAGCGATTAGGAGTGACAGATTGTTTGGTAAACTTATAGCATGTTCTATATGTTATAGTTATTTGAATGACTCTTACCATAATATGTTACGTTAACATACCAGGCACGTTCTCAGTTGGTTATTTATGAGTCATATAACGTACACTTATTCAGCCTGTTGTTCACTATTCTTTATTTATTTTAAATTGCCTTTCAAATGTCTATTTTTGGTGTTGGGTTTTATCAAATAAATTTCCCCAAAAAATGCGACTTATACTCCAGTGCGACTTAAATATGTTTTTTCCCTTCTTTATTATGCATTTTCGGCCGGAGCGACTTATACTCCGAAAAATACGATACATATAAATGTACATGACTTAAAAAAATATATTTAAAAAACAAAACTCCCTCTATCAAAATGTAAAAATAGATATAAAAGCATCATGAAATGACAAAAAGCTGACAAGTTAAAGAATAAAAAAACCCTGAATATTTTCTTTGAATATATGGATAACGTTTATCTATAGCCTTTTTATTAGACATTACAAATAACATGATGGTACTACGTTTACACCCCAACACTGCTTTAACTAATAATCAGTAATCATTAATTTTAATATTGATATCAATAATCTTAATTATTACTTTGGCCATAATTGGCAGCCCTAGATCTCATACATGAACACTATTTTTATCTATATGGACAAAAAGTGCAGTTACCTCTTATGGCCATCAGGTGCCATCTTTCAAAATATATATACCTCGAATGAAAATAATGTTTGTCTTGGTGCCCTTCTACTTTGCCTTGGTGCCCTAAAATAGGGGCCCTCCTTTAAGGCAACACTTGCCTTGACCTTAAAAAGTTAAAATACGAGGCCTGGAATCATGATGAAATAGTTGTTATATTGGACACTTCCCACAGGAAATTAATTCATTTTAGTTGAAGCGGTGGTGTTAGCATTAGATGTTCTGCATTGGAGAGTGGTGGCCACATATCACAGTTCCACTAATTAACATGCATCTTTGCAAGTTCAGTTGCGGCCCCCTCAGCCGGCCGTCTACCTGTTCGTGATGGACGTCTCCCACAACGCCGTGGAGTCAGGCTACCTGAAGTATTTCTGCGACTCGCTCCTGGAGAACCTGGATAAGTGAGTGTCGGGAAGACCTTCCGCCCAAAAAGAGAGAACAGAGGTTTGATTACGAAAGTTGATGTTCCCCAGGTTGCCCGGAGACTCCCGCACCAAGTTGGGCTTCCTCACGTTTGATAGCACCGTGCACTTCTACAACCTCCAGGAGGGGCTGTCGCAGCCGCAGATGCTGGTGGTGACAGATATAGACGGTATGAACCCCAGACATCATCTTCAAGTGACTGTCGCTCACTTCTTTTTTTTTCCTTCCAGATGTCTTCATACCATCTCATGACAGTCTAATGGTGAACTGGAAAGAGAGTGAAGAGGTAGACTTTTTTTTAGATTTTTTTTTTTGCATAATCTGTCCCTGTTTACATGAGAATAAATTGTATTTTTGTGTGCTCGGCGGGCGCAGCTAGTAAAGGACCTGCTGACCTCCCTGCCCTCCATGTTCAGCCAGAGCAAGGAGATGCACAGCGCGCTCGGCCCCGCCTTACAGGCCGCCTACAAACTCATGTCGTCCACTGGGGGGCGTGTCAGCGTGTTCCAGACACAGCTGCCCACGCTGGGCGCCGGTTCGCTGCAGTCCAGAGAGGACCGCAGTCAGCGGTCCAAAGCCAAGGTAGGGAAAATAGGAAATCTCTACGTATTGTTTGTAAGTATTTTTTCCATGCGTTTGTTGTGTATGCTGGCAGGGAGTGCAGCACCTTGGCCCTGCCACAGACTTCTATAAGAAATTTGCACTGGACTGCTCGGGGCAGCAAATCGGGGTTGATCTTTTCCTTCTCAGCTCTCAGTACTCCGACCTCGCCTCGCTGGGTAAGAGTCCCACCTTTCACCACTTGCTTCTCTCACAGTGTCCTAAAGGGAGTCCTGTTACGCAAAAACCAACTTTTTTAACTTATTGGTACCCGCTTATGTGTATTTGGGATTTGCATCTGAAATCAATAATTATTATACCGTATTTTCCAGACCATAGGGCGCACCGGATTATAAGGCGCACTGTTGATGAATGGTGTATTTTTGATCTTTTTTCATATAAAAGGCGCACCGTATTATAGGGCGCATTAAAGGAGTCATATTATTTATTAATTTTTTTCTAAATGTAAAAGACTTCCTTGTGGTCTACATAACATGTAATGGTGGTTCTTTGGTCAAACTGTTGCATAGATGATGTTTTACAGATCATCTTGAAGCCGCTTTCTGACAGTCGCTTCCGGATGTGCCGTTTTGTGGGCGGACTTATTTACGTGGCTCACCTTCGACAGCGTCTTCTCCCCGTCATCTTTGTTGTAGCGGTGTAGCGTGCAAGGACGGGGGTGGAAGAAGTGTCAAAAGATGGCGCTAACTGTTTTAATGACATTCAGACTTTACTTCAATCAATAACGGAGCAGCATCTCCTCATCCGGAAATGTTTCCCGTGAAAAAACGTCCGACCGGTTGTTGTTGTTTCCGGATGAGGAGATGTTGCTTTGTTATTGATTGAAGCAAAGTCTGAATGTCATTAAAACCGTTAGCTCCATCTGTTGGAGCCAGTTGGAGCCTATCTATATTATTTATTTATTAATTGTTTGACAATGAAATCAAATAATGTCAAGAATGATGTTAATGAATTATTGGATGTTTTAGATTTCATTGTGATTGACTAATTGTTTTCAGCTGCTCACGCTCCTACTGGTGAGCCACTTCCTCCTCCTATAATTAAGAAGACAGGACAGCTGGGTGCCCTTTGTCTGGCTATCATGTTGAAGGAGTGAGGAGTGAAACAGTTTGTTTACCGCTAAGACAAGTTATTTTGAAGCCACGCTAAATAAGTTATTTTGATTATGTTGAAGTCAACCACGGAGAATATTTTTTGTTTGTGAAAATGAATTATGATCATTTTGAATTTAGAAATATCTCCGTGAGTGCTTATTAAGGAATTTAGTGAGTCAAACACCTCCTCCTCAAGACTACTCTGCATTACTTTATTTTTATTTTTTCGAACTTTTGGAACGCGAGAGTAGCCGTTACACCATCTATTGACACTTCTTCCACTCCCGTCCTTGCACGCTACACCGCTACAACAAAGATGGCGGGGAGAAGACGCTTTCAAAGTGGAGCCACGTAAATAAGACCGCCCACAAAACAGCACATCCTGAAGCGAGGGTCAGAAAGTGACTTGAAGATGGTCTGTAAAACATAACCTATGCAACATTTTGACCAAAGAACCACATTAGACCATAAGGAAGTGTTTTAAATGTAGAAATAAATTAAAATAAAATTACTCCTCTAATGCGCCTTACAATCTGCCTTTTGTATTAAAATAAACCCGCTCTTTGACAGTGCGCCTTATAATCCGGTGCGCCCTAGGGTCCGAAAAATACGGTACCAAGTTTGTCTGAGTCTATATTATCTGGGATGTTGTGTTGTGGTGAAAGTCCCTTAAAATAGTTGACTTGTCCAAAGTGCAGGATTAAATCAAAAAAGCTAAAAAAAAAAAAAAACATTTCCGCCGGGCGGGTGCGAATGCTTACTGAGCGTGGTGAGGAGGGGTTCATTTGCAATTCCAAGTCCGTCGCTCAAAACAAACCGTTTTTAAAGGGAGAAGGAAAATGGCTTGAAAATAGGTCTGTAAAAATATTTTTACACATTTTTCACCAAAGAACCACCATTACATGTTATGTAGACCACAATGAAGGGTTTAAAATGTCGAAAAAAATCATGATATGACCCCTTTAAATGTGTCCCTCGCTTTGCATTCCAGCTTGTATATCCAAATACTCTGCCGGCAGCATCTTCTACTACCCCTCCTTCCATCACATCCACAATCCAGCTCAGCTGGAGAAGTTCCAGAAGGATCTGGAGCGCTACCTCGCCAGGAAGATGGGCTTCGAGGCAGTAATGAGAATACGATGCACTAAAGGTTTGCCCTCCCTCCCTAAATATAGTGTGGTAATATAGTCTGTGCCGCTTTTAAATAGCTGACTTTCGTCGTCCCCGTAGGTTTATCCATCCATACCTTCCACGGTAACTTCTTTGTACGCTCCACCGACCTGCTGTCCCTTGCTAACGTAAACCCGGACTCGGCCTTCGCTGTCCAAATGTCAATCGACGACTCTCTGGCGGACTCTTCTCTGGCGTGCTTCCAGGCAGCGCTCCTCTACACCTCCTGTAAAGGTGAGTCCCGGGGTGATGCAGAGCACCGGAAGGGCCCTATTGAAATTGCTGTTAGGACATTCAACGGTGCAATGTGAGCGTAGCCATTATGAGGATACGAATGCAACACTAGCAAAAGTATGTGAGCTAAAGTGCTAATATTACACTCACATGTTAACAGCAAAATCATGAAAAACTAAGTGATCAATCTTACAGCTAGTACGTTAGTTGGAAGAAATACAGGCTTTATTTATATGAAATGAAGCTTCTTTTTTAATGCTATTTTTAAACAAAGCTGCCCTTCATTTTGCGAAGTCAGAATCAAAGGCGTTATAATGTAAGGTCTTACTAGGGCTGGTCGATAGGGCTGAAAACTGTATCACAATGTAAGTTTGTTATATCGGTCTATATCAGGGGTCGGCAACCAAAAACGTTGCAAGAGCCATATTGGACCAAAAATGCAAAAAACTAATCTGTCTGGAGCCGCAAAAAATGAAAAGCCGTATATAAGTCTTATAATGAAAGCAACACATGACGTAAGTGTCTATATTAGCTATAATAGCCTACTATCAAAATGACTATGTGTCGCAGGCTAAAGCAAATCTTCGTTGACAGAAATGTTGAAATGTAATATTCTACACATTTTTACATTAGAAACCATTTGTAAATTAGAAGCTTCTCAGATGGTGAGAACTCCTGGAAATGACTGGCTTAGATTGGTCAAAGGTATAGATTACAATTATTTACAATATTATTACAATCTTTGGCAAGCTAGGTAATGTTTGCTGTAGTCTGGAACAACATGGCACACAAACAACTATCTGAATTGCAGCCAATGTTACAGACAGATAATGTGTCATGAGACATGCAAAACTAAATAATATACAAAGAGGATAAAAGTAAAGGATATTAAATGAGCTCAAATATACCTACAAATAAGGGCATTATGATGCAATATGTACATACAGCTAGCCTAAATAGCATGTTAGCATTGATTAGCTTGCAGTCATGCACAGACCAAATGACGTTATCTAGCGACTTTTAGGACAGCCATTACCATGAATTGATTAACGTGGACCCCGACTTAAACAAGTTGAAAAACTTATTGGGGTGTTACCATTTAGTGGTCAATTGTACGGTATATGTACTGTACTGTGCAATCTACTAATAAAAGTCTCAATCAATCAATCAAGCCAATAGCTACTATCCTTGCTGAGGAGTTTGCAACACTGACCAAAACCGCGAGTGCCTTTGTTCATGCAACCGACCAACGTTCATTCTTTTCGGTTTCTTCCCGACCAAGAAAATATATATTTATTGAACGCATTTTATAACACCATATACAGTACAGGCCAAAAGTTTGGACACACTTTGTCATAAATCGATGAGTTTTCTTTATTTTCATGACTATTTACATTGTAGATTGTCACTGAAGGCATCAAAACTATGAATGAACACATGTGGAGTTATGTACTTAACAAAAAAAAGGTGAAATAACTGAAAACATGTTTTATATTCTAGTTTCTCCAAAATAGCCACCCTTTGCCCTGATTACTGCTTTGCACACTCCTGGCATTCTCTCGATGAGCTTCAAGCACACCTGTGAAGTGAAAACCATTTCAGGTGACTACCTTTTGAAGCTCATCAAGAGAATGCCAAAAGTGTGCAAAAAAGTAATCAGCGCAAAGGGTGGCTATTTTGAAGAAACTAGAATATAAAACATGTTTTCAGTTATTTCACCTTTTTTTGTTAAGTACATAACTCCACATGTGTTCATTCATAGTTTTGATGCCTTCAGTGACAATCTACAATGTAAATAGTCATGAAAATAAAGACAACGCATTGAATGAGGAGAAGGTGTGTCCCAATGTTTGGCCTGTACTGTATATTGATGTTGTTTAATTGGCCCAGCTCTAGGTCTTACTACATATTCCATTTGAGTTTGTTATTAAGGTTAGGCGAAATAAGTGTTAAGTTCAGCCTAAACCCTTTCAATCTGTAGAATTGTCAATTTATGGATGTAGAATTGTTTTTGTTTATTTCATTAAACACTGACCAAAGAAATAAACAACATTTTAGATTGTGTTCATTCATGAAAAGCCGTTACTTCAAAACAAATGTTTGAAAGCCTCTTCTCTCAAAGTGTAACAAACCAGTGAGGGATAGGGATGATGTTTGATAAGAAATTATCGAGTTCGAGTCTATTATCGAATCCTCTTATCGAACCGATTCCTTATCGATTCTCTTATCGAGTCCAGATAGGTTGTTGTATATGGAAAAAAACACACAATATTTGGTTTAACAAAAGCTAACTTTTATTATATAAGAAAACAATTTAATCTAATAAATAAATAAATATTGACTGTTACCCCCCTAAAAAAAAAAATAAAAAAAAAATAAACATTGACTGTTGTTACCCAAAGAATATTAAGTGGGATTTTTCAGAAAAACAAATATATACAGTAACACAAAAACAACCTGTCTCTGTGATCACTATAGGTGTATAAATAATAATATAGTGTTAAATAAAATCAGTCCCTTGGGCACAACACTGGAAATAATACAGTTCTACAAAAAGTGCAATTCTGCCGCTATTTGACATAACTGTTTATGATGCTTTGACATTTTTGCACTTTAAAGAAAGAAAGAAAATTCTATGAAGAGAAAAGTTGTTTGCAAATGTGGTTGCAATGCTAAAAAATGAAAAGTTAAAGCTAAAAAAAGAAATACACTTTATTGAGTTAACATTATTTTTTTATAGGGGGAAAGATGTTATGAGCTAGGGAATATAACAACTACACTACCCATCATGCAACAGGAGTGACGAGCATGTGCGGTAGCCCCGAAAAGTGTTGCATGTCGTCACCCGTGAAAGTAAACGTCAAGAACTCAGCCAACACGCCTCGTCTGCATTATTTATAATTAGACAGACAACACATATACAGTGTGAAAAACAAAAGTTAAAAAAGGGAGATGTGTTGTATATATATGTGTGTGCTGCGGTTGCTTTAAGAACGTTGCGCCAGCTGCCGTAAAGGAGGTGCGTTGCTAGCCTGGTTGCTATGTTTCCGGTGGGTCGTAAAAGTGTTCTTCATGAGTTTGTACCCTGCTCAAATCTCTCAGTAAAGTTATTCATTGGATTATACCTTTTGTTTTGAACTTTATTACACCTTGGAGCGCTTTTTCCCGTCCATTGTTTTCCTGCTTTCGCTATCTGCGCCTAATGACTGAGCTACGTGACTGATTTATCGTGATGTCACACGGAGCATTTCTGGTCGGGACGGGATTCGTTCCGAGGGATTCGAATAAAGAACCAACTCTTTTCTTTACTATAGTGGTCTCGATAACGGGTACCGGTTCTCAAAAAGGGATTCGAGTCCGAGGACTCGGTTATTTTCTTATCGAACAACCGGGAAAACCGGTTTCGAGTATCATCCCTAGTGAGGGAGGAGATAGATTGTCACGTTATTGATCCTAGGGACACATAGTAGGTCATTTTTGCAAAATAGAGGACATTAAAGGTCGCCTCTGCCTGTCTAATGCCACAGGAAAGAGGCGTATCCGCGTCCACACCCTTTGTCTGCCTGTGGTCAACCAGCTGAGTGACGTGTATGCTGGTGCCGACGTCCAGGCCATTACTTGTCTGCTCGCCAACATGGGTGAGCCACCAACATTTGCCTTTCAAAGTGAGCTCCAAAGTCCTTGTGGCGAGGTGTCATCTCTATTCTGTTTATATCGCAGCAATCGACCGCTCCATATCATCCAGCCTTTCGGACGCCCGTGACGCCCTGTTGAACGCGGCGGTGGACTTTGTGAGCGCCTACAAGAGCAACGTGTCCAACCTGCAGCAGTCCGGCCTGGTGGTGCCCGCCGTCATGCGCCTTTTCCCTCTCTACATCCTGTCTCTGCTCAAACAGGTGCGCGCCTACCTTTCATACGTCATACAATCCGCCTTAAAGAGAACTGCACTTTTTCTGGAATGTTGCCTACAATTCACAATCCTTATGAGGGACAGGAACACATGTCTTTTTTATGCATTCTAACTCGTAAATAAAAGTTTAATGAGACCATAAAACCCAATAAATAACCAACAATACTCTGTTTACATTTCCTGACCTGAATATTAACCAAGTATTAGCGACTATAATGGGTAATAACTAGAGATGTCCGATAATGGCTTTTTTGCCGATATTCCGATATTGTCCAACTCTTAATTACCAATTCTGATATCAACCGATACCGATATATACAGTCGTGGAATTAACACATTATTATGCCTAATTTTGTTGTGATGCCCCGCTGGATGCATTAAACAATGTAACAAGGTTTTCCAAAATAAATCAATTCAAGTTATGGAAAAAAGTGCCAACATGGCACTGCCATATTTATTATTGAAGTCACAAAGTGCATTCTTTTTTTAACATGCCTCAAAACAGCAGCTTGGAATTTGGGACATGCTCTCCCTGAGAGAGCATGAGGAGGTTGAGGTAGGGGGTAGCGGGGGGTGTATATTGTAGCGTCCCGGAAGAGTTAGTGCTGCAAGGGGTTCTGGGTATTTGTTCTGTTGTGTTTATGTTGTGTTACGGTGCGGATGTTCTCCCGAAATGTGTTTGTCATTCTTGTTTGGTGTGGGTTCACAGTGTGGCGCATATTTGTAACAGTGTTAAAGTTGTTTATACGGCCACCCTCAGTGTGACCTGTATGGCTGTTGACTAAGTATGATTTGCATTCACTTGTGTGTGTAAAAATTTGTAGGTATTATGTGACCGGGCTGGCATGCAAAGGAGGTGCTTTTAAGGCACGCCCCCAATATTGTTGTCTGGGTGGAAATCGGGAGAATGGTTGCCCCGGGAGATTTTCGGGAGGGCACTGAAATTCGGGAGTCTCCCGGGAAAATCGGGAGTGTTGGCAAGTATGACTGGGAGACGCAACTGCTCTGTACTTCTCCCTACGTCCGTGTACCACTCCGTACAGCAGCGTTTTAAAAAGTCATACATTTTACTTTTTGAAACCGATACCGATAATTTCCGATATTACATTTTAAAGCATTTATCGGCCGATAATATCGGCAGTCCGATATTATCGGACATCTCTAGTAATAACCTACATTTCAGTGGCGTAGTGGTTAGAGTGTCCGCCCTGAGATCGGTAGGTTGGAGTTCAAATCCCAGCCGAGTCATACCAAAGACTATAAAAATGGGACCCATAACCTCCCTGCTTGGCACTCAGCAACAAAGGGTTGGAGTTGGGGGTTAAATCACCAAAATGATTCCCGGGCGCGGCGCCGCTGCTGCCCACTGCTCCCCAAGGGGATGGGACAAATGCAGAGGACAAATTTCACCACATCTAGTGTGTGTGACAATCATTGGTACTTTAATCTTAATCTTTAGTGGCACATTGATCAGAAAGCGGTAACTTCCTTCTGCTGCTGTATTGACATCATCAGCTGGTGAGCTGCTGCATCACCTCTGGGCCTATGAAAGTTACATCTAGATCATAAATCATGTCTCTCACCTTGATACTAAAAGGATGTGGACGTGAACGAGAAGTCGATACTTTTACAGCCAACTTAGACCGGGAAATGGTGAAAAAGACCCGAAAAGACACTTCATTCCACCCCCCTTTTTTCATCGCAAGGATTACATGTCATTCTGCGCCGTTTTGTGGGCGGTCTTATTTACGTGGCTCACTTTCGACAGCGTCTTCTCCCCGTCATCTTTGTTGTAGCGGTGTAGCGTGCAAGGACGGGAGTGGAAGAAGTGTCAAAAGATGGAGCTAACTGTTTTAATGACATTCCGACTTTACTTCAATCAATAACAGAGCAGCATCTCCTCATCCGGAAGCAACAACGGAAATGTGTCCCGTGAAAAAATGTTTGACCGGAACTCTCTAATAACTAAAGTTCCTTGGGTGAATAATGTAAACTCACTACACCTGTATCTTTTAGCACTTTCATGGTGAGTTTACTGACAGATATAAGTAAGAACTTTATACTACTTTTTATTAGAAATGGCAACAGCGGAGGATGAATGTCCCATAACAAGAACATAGAGAAAAAGAAGAAGCTTATCGACTACGGTGTTGGTACGGACTACAAAGGCGGAGGCGCGCAATTCATGCAGATCCCAAATGCAGATCAGCAGGTACCAGAAGGTAAGAAAAGTTGCTTTAGCATAATATTGCGAAACAAAACGCCAGATAATACAGATTAACCTTATACACACACCATAATAATACTCGAATGTTGAAGCACAGTACAATCCATCAAGCGGTGCGGCTTCATAGCTTACCAAAGTCGTACTAAAACATTTTGATAGATTTTTGAGCGCTGTGTGCAATGTTCTATATTTTCAATGAAACATATAAAATGTTGGTGTTGTTTACTTGAGTCATATTGCCATCATATTGCAGCCTACACGTATCTCTTATGTGTGATTGCCAAATACTGGTCACATTTATCATTTCAGCATATACCAAATAAAATAGTTTCGAGGTCAGTAAGCACAACCAAAATGATTCCGTACATTATGTGCACTGGGTTATAAGGCGCACTGTCGAGTTTTGAGAAAATGAAAGGATTTTAAGTGCGCCTTATAGTCCGAAAAATATGGTATATGATCATTGATGGAGGTGTTTGGATGTTTTTTTCAGCGCTTTATAGGCAAAATAGAGTGGCTCCATTGTAAGTAGACTTTTGTCTTTTTTTTATTTACCGTATTTTTTGGACTATAAGTCGCAGTTTTTTTCATAGTTTGGCCGTGGGTGCGACTTATACTCAGGAGCGACTTATGTGTGAAATTGTTAACACATTACCGTAAAATATCAAATAATATTATTTAGCTCATTCCCGTAAAAGACTAGACGTATAAGATTTCATGGGATTTAGCGATTAGGAGTGACAGATTGTTTGGTAAACGTATAGCATGTTCTATATGTTATAGTTATTTGAATGACTCTTACCATAATATGTTACGTTAACATACCAGGCACGTTATCAGTTGGTTATTTATGCCTCATATAACTTACACTTATCCAGCCTGTTGTTCACTATTCTTTATTTATTTTAAATTGCCTTTCAAATGTCTATTCTTGGTGTTGGCTTTTATCAACTAAATTTCCCCCAAAAATGCGACTTATACTCCAGTGCGACTTGTTTTTTTCCTTCTTTATTATGCATTTTCGGCAGGTGCGACTTATACTCCGAAAAATACGGTACTAGTTAGAATGCATTAAAAAAAAACTTCTTCTGGTCTTACGTAAGATTTGTGAATGATAGGCAAAATTCCCCCCAAAAAGTGCAGTTCCTCTTTAAATGGTGATTCGATTTTTCTAAACTGCAATTGTCTCCCTCAGAAAGCGTTTCAAACGGGGACGAGCACGCGCCTGGACGAGCGCGTCTTCGCCATGTGCGAGTTCAAGACGCAGCCGCTGCAGCAGCTGATGCGGATGGTTCACCCCGACCTCTACCGCCTGGACAACATGTCTGACCAGGCGAGCGAGCACGAGAGCCAGATCCAACCAAACCTCAAATGATCCTTCAGAGTAAAAAAAAAATGCAACGTCTGCATTTGTCCTGCAGGGGGCGCTCCACCTCAACGATGCACTGGTCCCGCAACCTCCTCTGCTCCACTTGTCCGCGGAGAGGCTGAGCCGAGATGGAGCGTTCCTCATGGACTGCGGCAGCGTACGTTTCAGCCTCCTTGCAGCTCCACTGCGATGTGTTCAATGACCTCAACCCTTTCTGGCTAACAAACATGTCTTCAGTTCCATTTGTATAGCGACTAATTGAGGTCTTTTCCCCGCATGCATCCAGGTGTTTTACCTGTGGGTCGGCAAATGCTGCAATGAGATGTTCATCCGAGACGTTCTGGACTACCCCAACTACGAGTCAATCCCCCCAAACATGGTCAGTGCTAGAAAGTGCTCTGCATTTTGTGCTAGTGCAAAAAAAAAAAAAAAAGCAACATGCAGCAAATGAGACTTGCTGGTGCTGCCTTTTTACCTCTAGAATGTTCGGACAGCAGCCGTCAGCGTGTTTAGGGGCGGGGCTGATGCTTCCCAGAGCCACCTACATACCAAACATTCCACATTTCTGTGTACCGCATTGTGCAACTGCAGCTTGTTGTTGTTTTGTTTTGGTTTTTCACTGTGATGGGTTTTTTTTTTTGGCAGAGTTGCATTCCTGAGCTGCAAACGCCGCTGTCGGAAAGGCTGAGAGCGTTCCTGGACTGGCTGCAGGACAACCGAGCGTTCAGTTCCATCGTGCATGTACTCAAGTAAGCGTGAACATGCATCTCAGTAAGACCCAATCCGTGTGTCGTTCATACAGTAAAGTCATGTACGCACAACTTTTGACAATTAAAAAAAAAAAGTGGTCTCAGTGCTTGATGGAAACGTGGTCGGTTAAAAACACCACAGAAGACGTCATCAGCTTTTCTTACAATCAAGCTCTTGAGAGGAAGTTCGTCTTTCTTCCTGACTGACGACAAGGGCGGCTGCTTCCTCAGAGAATCCATTGTTTGTCCTTCCTCAGTGCCATTGTTGTGTTACCAGTGCACAGCTGGACTGACACACAAATAAAGAGCCAAGTACAATCTTTCTGTGCAGATAAAAACTAGTAATAATTCAAAGGTTTTTACTTTGCCAGGAAAACACATTGAAATATTTTTTACGGATATTTTTTTTTTTTTTTAATTCCTGACAAATTACAATTTTTGTAAATTACTATTTATTTTTTACATTGCAAAGTTAGATGCAAAGTCAAATCCTGTGAAAATATTAAATGTGTTGTTTTTTTTGTAAATATATAATTAAAAATATACAAGTAAAAGAAGTAATATAAAATAAAGATATATATATACATCCGTGCATGTATAAATTGTATCTGTATTATTGTCCAAACAGCTAGGTTGTAAAAAAATATATATACTATACAAAATACTGTATAACTATAAACATGTTACAGAATAAATCGTATACATTCATAAATATTGTCTTTATATTTATCAATGTATTACATATTTTTGTTTTTATTTTTAATGATTTTTTTAGATTTTACAAGGGAAAAAATTATATAAAAAATATATGTATGTATATATATATATATATATATATATATATATATATATATATATATATATACACTGTGTATGTGTATATATAAGTATGTGTACGTATATAAATATATATATATACTGTGTGTGCATATGTTTATAATATATAAATACACACATTTATATATAACATTAAAAATGATATGATGTATAAAACATTAAACAATCACAGACACCCCACCCCCACACGTTAAAATTATATTGTCGATATATATATATTATATATATTATTTTTACTATATATATAAATATATATATATATATATGTATGTATATAATTTTTAGATTTTGCACGCTGGGGAAATACGTTCATTTTTTATACATTTCATCACATTTTATAAAATTAATGGAATGTTCAACACAACTCCAAACCCATGTTACTGAATGAATCTTATAAATTAAAATATATGAGTATTGCAGTTATATTTATTATTATTATTATTATTATATATGTTTATATTTTAAATATTATAGTAAAAGTATAATTTCAAAAACATTAAAAAAAGGGGACAGGATGTTTAACACAGTCATCGCACCCCTCACCACCAATAAAATCTCTACTTTTTATAAGGAAATCTGAATTCACTGTACATCGCAATCATTCAATGTAAAATTCTTTGTCTTTCTCCATATTTAGGGATGACGCCTCCGCCAACGCGACCTTCTTCCAGCACCTGGTGGAAGATCGGTCGGAGTCGGGGTCGTCCTACTGTGAGTTCTTGCAGCACATCCAGCAGCAGGTGTCCTCATAGGCTGCCATCTTTCTGGATGGTAAGCAGGAACACTAGCCGTTTTGTTTTTTTAAAGTCTGGCTCTTATTGGACCAAGCGGGGTCGAGAAACGATGAAGGAACCTCCACCGCTGACTCGTAGCTTTTCCACTAATTGCTCATGTGGGACTTGAAGGGAAAATTGAGCCAAGAAGATGCCACTTTTGTCGTGAGGCTCCCTCGTAGCGCTTTAGTGCTGTCTTCTTTTTTATTTTTATTCTTTTTCATTTTAGAAGATTTTACTAAAAGGAAGACTGAACACACTGGAGAGAAGATTTTCACTGGCATGCGCTCTTGAAGAACCATGGTTGTTTCGATTGCTAGCAATGGGACTTTGACCCTCATTCGCTCCCTAATTCTGACCAATCACGGGGAAAAACCCTCCCCCTTTGTTTTTGTTTTCTTCCGAGACGCTATAAATGTATGCTATCCTCTTTGTAACTACTGAAAAAAATCTTTTATGTGCGATAATTTATGAAGCAGCTTAATAAATAAAAAGGACAAACCAAACCTGACAGACTTTTAATCCCACCATCTAGTGCAAAAGCTGTCATTACATCATAACACCGTGTTTCCACTCCGCTCATGTCCCGCCCTCGCTGCATCATTCGCCCACTCCCCAATGACCTCATCACTCCTTCAGCCATTTAATAGAAGGCTTGACCTCATGAAAAATAGCTCTTCCATGCTACAGGACTGTAAACAAACACTGACATAGGACTCTTTTGCACAAAATAGTCCCATCGGGGACGTCGTTTAACGACCAATCGCATATTGTTACTGGAATTGTAGCGATTTTTTACGCACAATATTTTTAAGGTTCACAGAGAGCAGTACTGTGGGAAATTTTATTTAACGACCGCTGTTTGCGCTAGGAATTTTCAAAATGGGGTCATAAATATGGGGTCCCACTTTTTTGTAACCCTTTTGAAAACAAAAGATAAATGTATGCACTATCCTGTTATATTTCACACTCTATATTGTGTTTTGGAAAAAGGTTGTCATAAACTTTACTTAATAAATTTTTTTTTTAAATACAAAAGAAAACACATTTTTATGCATATGTCAATTTATTCAGTTATAAACATTCATTCACTTTCTTCTTTCCTTCATGGGTCTAAACTTTACCGCTGCCGGTATTTTTTTTCCTCTATTTTCATTTAATAAGCTGTACTGTATTTTTCGGGTTATAAGTCACTCCGGAGTATAAGTCGCACCGGCCGAAAATGCATAATGAAGAAGGAAAAAACATATATAAATCGCACTGGAGTATAAGTCGCATTTTTTGGCGAAATTTATTTGATAAAACCCAACACCAAGAATAGACATTTGAAAGGCAATTTAAAATAAATAAAGAATAGTGAACAACAGGCTGAATAAGTGTACGTTATATGAGGCATAAATAACCAACTGAGAACGTGCCTGGTATGTTAACGTAACATATTATGGTAAGAGTCATTCAAATAACTATAACATATAGAACATGCTATACGTTTACCAAACAATCTGTCACTCCTAATCGCTAAATCCCATGAAATCTTATACGTCTAGTCTCTTACGTGAATGAGCTAAATAACATTATTTGATATTTTACGCTAATGTGTTAATCATTTCACACATAAGTCACTCCTGAGTATAAGTCGCACCCCCGGCCAAACTATGAAAAAAAACTGCGACTTATAGTCCGAAAAATACGGTAAACCGGAGTTTTGACCCGGACAAGGCAGGGTCGGTAAAAAAAATTAATGCGCGTCCTTTCTGATTTCAATGCGTAAAAAGACACAAAAAGTGCATTAACGCCAACAGTGAACGACAAATCACATGTTGTTATTGTAATTGTAGCTATTTTAACACACAATAGTTTAAGGTTCACAGATGGAGAGCAGCACTGTGGGTAATGCTGGTCATGAATGAAACATCTTGATGGACGTGATACCTCCCTTAGCTAGATGAGGCCAAACAATATACGCCCAACACTTAAAAAAGGACAGCTTTGTGAAGGAAAAAAAAAACAGGCTTTACTACACATCCTAAAATAATGCAGTGGAACCTCGAATTACAAACCCCTCTATTTTAGTTGAGTTTGTGTTTATTTGGAACATGCATGCATACAACATGATACATCACAATTTCCAGTTTCTCTTTTCAACATGTTCGAAAAGGAGTAGGAAGAAGCAGAGCTTATTTAATCCTACCCCTTTTCTTTTACATAACAGTTGCTAAAACTTTTGTTCACTTCCTGTTGTCAATTTATTCACAATATACTCCATATTTTATTTATAGATCCTTATCGCTCTGAAATAACCTGCCTCAAATTCTCACCGGCATTGAAAGTGAACAGGTTTTTAAAAAGAAAGTAATATTTTAACTGAGTCTTTAAATTAGTTTGCTCGTTGATGATTTGTTTGATTTTATATTGTGTAGTTATATTTATATGGTAATTATTATACTGTGACTGTAAATTGTTTGCTTGTTTTCTTATTGATGCTTTTATTTATTTATTTATTTTCTGTATGGTGTAGTTATAATTATATGCTTTTACTTGTAATTGTATTGAATTGTGGACCCCAGGAAGACTAGTGGGTTGTTGAGGCAACCAGCTAATGGGGATCCTCAATAAAAATCAAATCATAAGTAATCACAATATAAATAAATAATAATTGGTGAAGTAAGTTATATTTCATATGATGAGATGAGTAAGATTATTTTGAGAATGAACGTTTCGGTTAAAAAACGCTTCGATCGCGCCAAATATCCCTGTGTACGAACTCTCCATTCTTTTTGTCCCTCTGGCAGCCATTTTGTGCTTGCTCGTACCACAGCAAGTTTTTTCATTGCGATGAGAACTGATTTTTTTTTTAAAATATGCCAAAGGTGACTTGTTTCACAGCACAGGGGAAAACTACCTCTTTCAAAAGCGCACACACACACACTCCCTTCTCCCCCTGTGTCTGCTCCTGTAAGTGGGTTTTACTTAGTGAAACATGGTTGTTGAAGTTAAGGATTTTTGTGATGTCTGATGGTTTGTTAGGGCACCAAAGGGACTTCTGTGTGTGTGCACATGTTTGCAGAGCAGTGCATACGGGACAGTTTAGCTTGCTTGATAATAGAAAGTTAATGTATCACCTCATTAGCATTAGTTAATATGCTCACACGTTTACGAGTGTCTGTGTTAGTATTATTAATTTACAACAGCATTCTTTTTGTATTGTTTCAGTTTCACAAATTCCTCAGTAAATTCACCAAAAACGTCACCGTGGAGTTATTGAGTCTGTTTAGCTGATTTGAGAGCAGCTAGTGGGTCCATGACGACGACTTCTGTTTTGTTTGATCAGCCGTTTTACTGCCGTGTTACGAACACCGTGTGTAAACAATTAAAGAATGTAAATAAACATTTACAGAGTCTTTCTGAGTGAATAACTTATTTCACAACGTATATATCGGCGGCTAATATATGGAAAATGTTTTTTTCTTCTAAAATTTAGTGGATGCGGCTTATGTACCGGTTTGCTCTATAGTCCGAAATTTACAGTATATACTGCATACTATTGTGGGATCTCTTGTGAAAATGGTACTTTCTAAGAAGAAGAATATTTTGTGTTTTGTTCAGATTTTGGTTGCGTAAGGTGAAGTTTAAAGGGGAACTGATGTGCTCACCCTGCACATTGTTCATCAAGGAGTCACTCACTGATGTAGCCAAAATACACTAGAAACAAGTTTTCTTTTCCTGCAGTTCAGGTTGTGTTGAAATGTGGTTTGTTGTCTGTGTCAGGTTTCACTTTTCATGCTCCACCTTCCGTCGAAAGATACAAGTTATCCTTATCATCCTGGTCTCTGGAATCCGAGCAGATGTGCGCTCCTAGTGTGAGATTATCTTTGTTTCTTTTTGGGAGTCTTGGCATCAGTGGGGAGCATTTTTCTTTTTTGTGTTGGCTTTCTAGATGGAGGAAAAACATTGTTCGGGATAAAAATGTCTTGGCCAGATAAGGGCATTGTCTGGTTTTCATCCCGGGAAGTTTCCCTGTGGACCATCAGTGGTTTCCTAAATGGTCTTGTCTTTTGTGTGGAGATTTCCCCACAACATCATTGTCTCCAGTCCTGGTTTCATAATTACGCCTGTGTTTAACCTCACTTTTACTTATCATCGCGCCGCTGTTTGTTCAGCTTCCCCGCGGCCTGACCCCGCCCCTCCCTCGCCACGCCCCACCCCACGCAGCTCTAGCTCGGCTTGTCAGCGGCCGGGTTTATTTTAACCTTCTCCACTCGAACCACATGCGAAACAACTTCAGAGGGAGCCCAATGTTAAGCGTGGCGCCGCCGGTGGAGACCTCAGACCCCAGCTGAGGTTTTCATCCGGCCCACTTTTCCTCTCATCTACTTGGGATTCTAGCAGAAAGCTGACTAAAGCAGCAGTAGTCCTGAAGACAGAAGCGTGTGAATATTTGCAAATAAATGTCTGGTTTGTGGAACATGTACCTAAAATAAGCAGGGGAACTTTACAAACATTTTAGGGGATGGATCTGCTTAAAGATAGTGACAAAGGAGAAAAAAACAACCCTAAACATTTGGTACCGCTGCACAATCAAATGCCAGTTGAGGACCGTACTTAGTACAGGAAATAAATATGTAATACCAAACCAATCAGATCATTGATTAAAATGTTTCATGTTGCTGCAGCATCATGTGATTAAAGGTTGTTCAATAAACATACCGTTTTTTTCCGGACCATAGGGCGCACTGCCGATGAATGTTCTATTTTTGATCTCTTTTCATATATAAGGCGCATTTAATGAGTCATATGATCTCTTGTCATATATAAGGCGCATTAAATGAGTCATATTATTATTATTTTTCTAAATGTAAAATACTTCCTTGTGGTCTACATAACATGTAATGGTGGTTCTTTGGTCAAAATGTTGCATAGATGATGTTTTACAGATCATCTTCAAGCCGCTTTCTGACAGTCGCTTCCGGATGCGCCGTTTTGTGGGCGGTCTTATTTACGTGGCTCACCTTCGGCAGCGTCTTCTCCCCGTCATCTTTGTTGTAGCGGTGTAGCGTGCAAGGACGGGAGTGGAAGAAGTGTCAAAAGATGGCGCTAATTGTTTTAATGACATTCAGACTTTACTTCAATCAATAACGGAGCAGCATCTCCTCTTCCGGAAACAACACCCGTGAAAAACCGTCCGACCGGAACTCTCTAATAACTGAAGTTCCTTGGGTGAATAATGTAAAGTCACTACACCGGTATGTTTTAGGGCTTTCATGGTGAGTTTACTGACAGATATAAGTAAGAACTTTACACTACTTTATATTAGAAATGGCAACAGTGGAGGATGAATGTCACATAACAAGAAGATAGAGAAAAAGAGGAAGGTTATCAACTACGGTCTCGGCACGGACTACAAAGGCGGACCCGCGCAATTTTTTAGGACTTATGCAGATCCCAAATACAGATCAGCAGGTACCAGAAGGTAAGTTGCTTTTGCATAATATTGCGAAACAAAACGGCAGATAATATGTCTTACCTTATACACACACCATAATAATACTCCTGTGTTTAATGCAATCCATCCAGCGGTTCGGTTACATAGCTTACCAAAGTCGTACTAAAACATTTTGATAGATTTTTGAGCGCCGTGTGTAATGTTCTATATTTTCAATGGAACATATACAATGTTAGTGTTGTTTACTTGAGTCATATTGCCATCATAGTGCAGTCTACACGTATCTCTTATGTTTGACTGCCATCCACTGGTCACACTTATTATTACACCGTGTACCAAATAAAATAGCTTCGAGGTCAGTAAACAAAACCAGAATTGTCCCGTACATTAGGCGCACCGAGTTATAAGGCGCACTGTCGAGTTTTGAGAGAAAAAAATGATTTTAAGTGTGCCTTATAGTCCAGAAAATACAGGACTAATATTTGTTTTCTTTAACACAGTGCAGGCCAAAAGTTTGGACACACCTTCTCCTCATTCAATGCGTTTCTCTTTATTTCCATGACTATTTACATTGTAGATTGTCACTGAAGGCATCAAAACTATGAATGAACACATGTGGAGTTATGTACTTAACAAAAAAATGTGAAATAATTGAAAACATGCCACCCTTTGCTCTGTTTACTGCTTTGTGCACTCTTTGCATTCTCTCGATGAGCTTCAAGCACACCTGTGAAGTGAAAACCATTACACGTGACTACCTCTTGAAGTTATTTTTTGTATGGGATTTCTAGTTCATTTATCACCAATCATTATACCTAGAAATGTGGTTTCATTTACTCTTTCTATTGCTTGCTTTTAGAATTGATACAATGGTTCCTTCGCCCTGAGCTCAGCCTTTCCCAGATCAGAATGTCCAGTAGTGATCTCAGTATTCGTTTAGTAACATCCTGCTTGGAGGGTGCAGAACAAACCGTAACAACGTAAGCAGCTTTGTTTTTGGTTTCAGGCTTTCAAAAAGAAGGTTCATCTCCCCCCGTTGCAGAAAAACAGTTGGAGAGTTTCTGCGTTCTGGTGTTGAACTTGGCCTGCCTGAGAAGTTACCTATAAGGGGCCTCTCCACTTTCCAGGCAAGTTCCTTTTGTGCTGCTACTTTTCAAGTCTTCCTTTGTTTAGTTTTTTTTTTTTTTTTTGCTTGGGTCTGGACTCAGGAAGTCTTAACTTCCCTTTTCGGGGTCGTTCCCAACATTTGTATCCCTCCGTCCTGTGTTCCGCCTTAGATGGACCCACTTTGGATCCAAACGCATTCAACTTGACTTTGAACTAGGATCTCTCAGAAGTTCTGGCGTCTGGATGGTGCTTCTGCACTCCCAGATGTTTTTGCTGGTGTAAAGAGGGAGTTGCTGGGTGCCTCAATAAGGGAGGGTTGAGATTATGTAAGGCCATGTGCAGCACTCCTCCATTACCAGTCACAAGGGTGAAGATGGAGAGAAAACGGGGGGCCGCAGTGGTCTTCCCTCATTTTCCGCAGACGGGCCCGTATCAAGTTAAATCTCTTTGACCGTTTGTTTCGGATTTATTACTGGCTTCCTTCCAGTCCACAACCACATGTGAAACATCTGTGGCCATACAGTAGTAGACCGTATCGCTTGGTTCTAGAAACAGTGAGCTATGGTTCAACCACTCCCAATCCATCATTTAAAGAGCTTAGTGATGAGGTGAATTAGTTTGTCATTTGCAGGGGTTTTCTTTATTGTAATGTCTGTGTTTTATAATTGGGTTCGTCTTTTATGTACTTTTGGCTCCAATTCATAAACTCACAGTAGTTTGCTGTAAAACAACAAAGCAGACACAATTCAAAAAGCTCAAGTCTATTACAAAATATATTTTTCTTAAACTGATCTATATATATATATATATATATATATATATATATATATATATATATATATATATATTTTTTTTTTTTTATATATATATATATTGTATTTATTTTACTATTTTAGATTTAATTGTATCACTGTTGAGTCAGCCTATTAATCTACCGTATTAATATAATATAACTCATATAGTTTTTATATTCACATTTTTGAAGTTTTTATTCATACTTAATCACACCTGTATTCATATTCCTGCGTTATTATTACAACAAATTATAGTAGTGATAGTATCACTTTACGTATTTTAAAGTATTATACACATTTTTCTTTATTTACCCTAACCAAGCCTAACGTTTAAATTTAATTTAGAAAATCTTAACTTCAATTTAATATATCAGATTGAATGTTTTGATTGTTCAATCTTATTGTTCTGTTCTGTAGGTTTTCTTAGAGCCCGTAAAAGATGAATGTAGGCTCCATAACATTTAAGACAATAAAGGTAATCAATTAAATATGTTCACAATATGCTTTTTAATATCTGTATTTGGTAGTTGGGTTCATCTTTTTAAATTGTGCTTACTGTATACATGAATGTGTTTAAAGTTTATATATATATATATATATATATATATATATATATATATATATATATATATATATATATATATATATATATATATATATAATTTGCTGTAGTTTATAAGCTTGCATGGTCAAAAGGTTACATACACTTGTAAAGAAGTGTGAAGTGAATTATATTTATATAACGCTTTTCTCTAGTGACTCAAAGCGCTTTACATAGTGAAACCCAATATCTAAGTTACATTTAAAGAACATAATATCATGGCTGTCTTGAGTTTCCAATCATTTCTACAACTCTAATTTTTTTGTTGTAGAGTGATTGGAGCACATACTTGTTGGTTACAAAAAACATTCATGAAGTTTGCTTCTTTTATGAATTTATTATGGGTCTACTGAAAATGTGAGCCAATGTGCTGGGTCAAAAGTATACATACAGCAATGTTAGTATTTGCTTACATGTCCCTTGGCAAGTTTCACTGCAATAAGGCGCTTTTGGTAGCCATCCACAAGCTTCTGCTTGAATTTTTGACCACTCCTCTTGACAAAATTGGTGCATTTCAGCTAAAAAAAAAAATTTTTTTCATGGACTTGTTTCTTCAGCATTGTCCACACGTTTAAGTCAGGACTTTGGGAAGGGTGGGTGCGTGCGTGCGTACATGTGTGTGTATGTATATTAGTGTATATATGCGTGTGTGTGCATATATGTATATTAGTTTATATAAGTGTGTGTGTACATGTATGTATGTTAGTTTATATATGCAATGTTTACATCTGTATATTAGTGAGTGTGTGTGTGTGTGTACGTACATATATGTATATTAGTGTGTGCATGCATGTATGTATATTAGTGTATATAGGTGTGTGTGTATGCATATATGTATATTAGTGTGTGTATATATTTTTTTTAGTGAACAGTTATTAAAAAGAAATGAGGATGGAATAACTTAGTGCAGTTTTGTACATACTGTATGTAGCTGAATATATATACAATTATACATCTATAAAATTGTGTTTATATATATATATATATATATATATATATATATATATATATATATTATATTTTTTTATATATATTTATTTAGATTTTTTTAATTCAATGTTAAGTCAGTATATTTAATTCGGTTTGTTTATTATTATCTGTATTAAGCAAATATAACCAATATTTTGATAATTTTATTTTAAGTTTTTATACAAGCAATATTACTGTAATATTTAAAAATAAATAATTAGTATCATTTAATGTATTTTAGTTTATTTTACATTTGTTTTCTTAATTGTATGTACCCTTAGCAAATCTAAACAATTTGAATGGAAAAAAAAGCCTAACTTGACTGTATTAAATCAGATTGGATGTATTTTTTAATCATTCATTTACTAAAAAAAAAAAAAAAAAAAAACATTTTTTTATTTTATACAACTAATAAGGATGTTTATACTCCCACACATGGCCTGAGGGAGCATGGTTATTCAAAAATGTCTGTTTCCCTCCCCATTGACGACATTGTCCAGGAAGTATGGGGTCACAACCTGTGGTTATTTTTACCGTAGGGCTGCCATGTACACTATCTATTGTGGACTCTCACTATTATCACTGTTTTATGTCAACACGCCCTCTTGCTGTCCTTAAACTTTTACAGAAAAAATTGCGCTGGAAGGTTTAAACATAGAAAATGAACTAAACAGCTAGCAAAAAATTATTAGTATGCTAATATAAGCAACGTTAATATACTTCCAAGATGGCGCCAAGTGTGAAAAATCATGATTTTTAGGTTTAAAATTACAAAATTAGCTAAAAAAAAAAAAAAAAAATGGTTAGCATGCTAATATAATAGACGTTAGCATGCTTCCAAGATGGCGGCAAGTATCAAAAATCATGATTTGTTTTTAGGTTAAAGCATGAAAAGTTAGCGAAAAAGCTATCAAAAATTGCCCTGGAATGACGAAAAGGCCAAAGAGAAGCACGTTATGATACTTTTTTATGTTTTTTGGTCCACATTTATGATGTAAATGATGCGAAATAAACTTTTTGCTGCTTATACCCTATTGTTGCTAAGCTTGACAATGTGTTGAATAGATTTGATCAACCGAAGTAATTAATATATGTGTTAATTACACTTATTTACAATACTTGTTGCATACATTCACGTACTTTGTAACATTGTTCAGTCATATGTGACATTAAAAAAAAAAAAAACATTAAACCGCTGTGTTGGCTAAGCTAATGTAGCTTCTGTCATGGAGCTCGAATTAGCCGACAAGACTTGTAAATAAAATTTAACTGATTGGAAAAATATGTTGAATAAATCTGTATTTGTCAATATGTTTTTATAAATGTGAGAATTATCTGTGATGCATCTTGTTATATCCATCCATTTTCTAGACAGACAACATTAGCAAATATGGAAGTTAGATTAGCAATACATTTTTATCTTCTATGATGTGATAAAGTGCTGCAGTTGGCTTTTTATGGCACTTTATCGCACAAACGTTACCCTTAACCTACAAATGTAACGTGTGTGTGTGTCTGTATCATTTATATATATATATATATATATATATATATATATATATATTTTTTTTTTTTTTCAGACTTTGCATGTGAAAGTCACGATTCTTATCTCACTTTGTCAGCCAAGATGCTCGTTTACAAGCTTGGCGGTTTGTAACCTTTTCCTGGGCCTTCCCCGCACCGTGTAATGTTTGTTTGTCATCAACTGATAGCTTATCAAGTCCAATCAAACCTTGTAATATACATGTGGTACTTCTCATACACGGGCAAGTGGCTAACACAAAGTGCTATACACGAAGAGAAAAAAACACAACACTATTGACAACTAAATGAGGAAATTCCTGAAGGAAATGCTGAAGTTGAACTGAAATGCTGACAGAATGTAGTATGAATGTAAGAATAGTTTGAATGTTGGAATGATTTGAATTGAATGAATTTCCAGGAAAAACTGAATTTGGTTTGGTACTTGGGAAAGTGTTAGTTTGAATGTCCAGGATGAGTGGAATGTGTTGATGTTGGAATGGTTTGAATAGGTTGAAAAATGTGGGAACTGTGCAACTTGGAAAAATGTCCCATACATTTCAATGGGAACTTCCTGGAATTTTGGGAAAAGCAGGATTTTTTTGAAAATGGTTAGGAGCATGCATGTCCTGAATTAGCTCAATTGGTTGGTGTTGGAATTGTTTAAATCGGTCAAGAAATGTTGTAATGGTAACAGTTTTTAATTGAGAAATTCCTGGAATTTTGGGAAAAAAAATGGATTTTTTTCTAGTTCCTTAACCAACTTGGTTTTAAGAGGAATGTTTTGACAGTGGAACGAACGGTTGAAATGGGTTGAAAAATGTGAAAGGAGTAGTCGAAATAGGAAATAGGTTACCAAAAAACGGGAATTCCTGGAAATTTGTTGGAAATGTGTTGAATGTGGAAAAATGGTAGTTTGAATGTCCAGGATGAGTGCAATGTGTTGATGTTGGAATGGTTTGAGTAGGTTGAAAAATGTGCGAATTGTGCAACTTGGAAAAATGTCCCATTCATTTCAATGGAAACTTCCTGGAAATGTGGGAATTTTGGGAAAATCTGGATTTGTTTTTAAATAATTAGGAGCATGAATTGGTTGGTGTTGGAATTGTTTAAATCGGTCAAGAAATGTTGAATTCGTAACAGTTTTTAATTAAAAAATTCCTGGAATTTCGGGAAAACCGGGAATTTTTCTAATTCCTTTACCAACTTGGTTTTTGTTCTGAATATGACGAGTGTTTTGACGGTGGAACGGTTGAAATGTGTTAAAAAAAAATGTGGAAGGAGTAGTCGATTTTAAGAAGGGTGGAAATAGGTTACCAAAAAACGTGAATTCCTGGAAATTTGCTAAATGTGGAAAAATGGTAGTTTGAATGTCCAGGATGAGTGGAATGTGTTGATGTTGGAATGGTTTGAATAGGTTGAACAATGTGTGAATTGTGCAACTTGGAAAAATGTCCCATTCATTTCAATGGGAACTTCCTGGAAATGTGGGAATTTTGGGAAAAGCGGGATTTAGAAAAAAAATTATTAGGAGCATGACAGTCCTGAATGAGCTGAATTGGTTGGTGTTGGAATTGTTTAAATCGGTCAAGAAATGTTGAATTAGTAACCGTTTTTAATTTAGAAATTCCTGGAATTTCGGGAAAACCAGGATTTTTTCTAATTCCTTAACCAACTTGGTTTTTGTCCTGAATGTGAGGATTGTTTTGACGGTGGAACGGTTGAAATGTGTTAAAAAATGTGGAAGGAGTAGTCGAACTTGAGAAGAGTGGAAATGGGTTACCAAAAAACGTGAATTCCTGGAAATTTGCTAAATGTGAAAAAATGGTAGTTTGAATGTCCAGGATGAGTGGCATGTGTTGATGTTGGAATGGTTTCAATAGGTTGAAAAATGTAGAAATTGTGCAACTTGGAAAAATGTTCCATTCATTTCAATGGGAACTTCCTGGAAATGTGGGAATTTTGGGAAAAACTGGATTAAAAAAAAAAAAAAAAGATTAGCAGCTTGAATTGGTTGGTGTTGGAATTGTTTAAATTGGTCAAGAAATGTTGAATTAGTAACAGTTTTTAATTGAGAAAATCCTGGAATTTCGGGAAAGCCAGAATTTTTTCTAGGACCAAATATATATAGAAGACTTATATACGGCTTTTAAAGTATTTTTGATAGTAGGCTAATATAGCCATATCGTGTGTTGCCTTCATTATAAGAGTTATATACGGCTTTTAAAGTGTTTTTGATAGTAGGCTATTATAGCTAATATAGACACTTACATCATGTGTTGCCTTCATTATAACACTTATGTAAGACTTTTAAAGTCATTTTGATAGTAGGCTAATATAGCTAATATAGACACTTACGTCATGTGTTGCCTTCATTATAAGACTTATATACAGCTTTTAAAGTATTTTTGATAGTAGGCCATTATAGCTAATATAGACACTTACATCATGTGTTGCCTTCATTATAAGACTTATATACGGCTTTTAAAGTAATTTTAATAGTAGGCTAATATAGCTAATATAGACACTTATGAGCATGTGTTGCCTTCATTATAAGACTTATATAAGACTTTTAAAGTAATTTTGATAGTAGGCTATTATAGCTAATATAGACACTTATGTCATGTGTTGCCTTCATTATAAGACTTATATACAGCTTTTAAAGTATTTTTGATAGTAGGCCATTATAGCTAATATAGACACTTACATCATGTGTTGCCTTCATTATAAGACTTATATACGGCTTTTAAAGTAATTTTAATAGTAGGCTAATATAGCTAATATAGACACTTATGAGCATGTGTTGCCTTCATTATAAGACTTATATAAGACTTTTAAAGTCATTTTGATAGTAGGCTATTATAGCTAATATAGACACTTATGTCATGTGTTGCCTTCATTATAAGACTTATATACAGCTTTTAAAGTATTTTTGATAGTAGGCCATTATAGCTAATATAGACACTTACATCATGTGTTGCCTTCATTATAAGACTTATATACGGCTTTTAAAGTAATTTTGATATTAGGCTAATATAGCTAATATAGACACTTATGAGCATGTGTTGCCTTCATTATAAGACTTATATACGGCTTTTAAAGTCATTTTGATAGTAGGCTATTATAGCTAATATAGACACATCATGTGTTGCCTTCATTATAAGACTTACCTGCATATATAGCTTTTAAAGTCATTTTGATAGTAGGCTAATATAGACACTTACATCATGTTTCCTTCATTATAACACTTATATAAGACTTTTCATTTTTTGCGGCTCCAGACAGATTTGTTTTTTGTATTTATTTTATTTTTATTTTTATTTTTATTTTTATTTTTGTTGGTCCAATATGGTTCTTTCAACGTTTTGGGTTGCCGACCCCTGCCCTAGGTGAAAATATGTTGTAACGGGGTGTTCAGGACCCGTGTCGTACAGTAGGCGCGATGACGTCACGGCCCCGCCTCCAACCAGAGGGCGGGAAGAGCGCTGCCACATCCGGGACTCTGCCGGAGCTCCTTCACACGACGCCTGCCCGGGTCTGCCTCCAGTCGCCCCTCCGAGCTCCACCCCCACCGCGGCGGCATCCTCCTCCAGCACCGACATGGAGCGCATGAAGCTGACCGAGTACCAGAGGACAACTTTGGAGGACAACTTCACCAAAGTCAGCAAGTTTCCCGACGAAACGACGCTCATGTTGGTGGCGGCCGAGTGTGGACTCACCGTGGCGGAGACGCAGGTGAGACACCCCCCGCCTCGGAGCACGGATCATTATTTATGGATGTATTTTTTTAACATAAACTATCAACAGCATCGCTGCTTTTGTTTTATCTAGTTTTTTTTTTTAAATAACTCGAGCTATTTTTTGTAAATGACGTTATTTGGGGGATGTGTTTTACTCAAAGTTGACCAACATGGCGTACAAATAAGAATACACTTTTCATCTGTGCCGTAAATTATAAATAATGTAGTAAATACATCAACATTGTTTCATTCTAGCTGAATTTTGAGTGTATTATTATAAATAGTGTTGTATGTTTTGTGTCCTGTGTACAATACAAAGTCCCTAGAGTGGAAACTAGGGATGTCCGATAATGGCTTTTTTGCCGACATTGTCCAACTCTTATTACCGATACCGATATATACAGTCGTGGAATTAACACATTATTATGCCTAATTCGGACAACCAGGTATGGTGAAGATAAGGTCCTTTTGAAAAAAATTAATAAAATAAATTAAAAACATTGTCTTGAATAAAAAAGAAAGTAAAACAATATAGAAACAGTTACATAGAAACTAGTAATGAATGAAAATGAGTCAAATTAACTGTTAAAGGTTAGTACTATTAGTGGACCAGCAGCACGCACAATCATGTGTGCTTACGGACTGTATCCCTTGCAGACTATATTGATATATAATGTAGGAACCAGAATATTAATAACAGAAAGAAACAACCCTTTTGTGTGAATGAGTGTAAATGGGGGAGGGAGGTTTTTTTGGGTTGGTGCACTAATTGTAAGTGTATCTGGTGTTTTTTATGTTGATTTAATTAAAAAAAAAACAACGATACCGATAATAAAAAAAACGATACCGATCATTTCCGATATTACATTTTAAAGCATTTATCGGACATCTCTAGTGGAAACCGTTTTTATTTAAACATAATCCATTTTATTTTTTGTTTTGTACATTTCATCATAATAAGAATTGTTTTTATTTCATCTCAAGTTTTGCTTTTTGACATGTGTCCCTAAAGTACCCCCCAAAAACACCAATGTCTATTTAATACGCAAATATATTTGCATGGGCTTTTATTTTGCTCACACCTGTTGTGAAAAAGAGACAAACGCTCCACTGCGCCCTCTTGTGGGTTTTTTTTACATCAGGGGTCCCCAACCTTTTTTTGCACCATGGACCGGTTTAATGTAGGCTTTATTTTCCACTTGTGCCAGATAAATACAGCAAAAATAAGTGCATTAAAAATACAACTTAATATAAGGCTGAATTAGTGGGAGCGTTTCTTTGCAATGAGATGCAGATGGAAATCAGTCTTTGGCTACAATCTGTCACATTTATACTTGATATAATCATTAATGTGCATCGTATCATGTCACCAAGTTATAACAAATGGCAACTTCCTATGAGGAGTTGTATTGTACATCTATAAACAAGCTTATTGGTGTGTCTAGTGCACAGGTGTCAAACTCAAGGCCCGCGGGCCAGATGTGACCCTCCACGTCATTTTAATATGGCCCGCAAAAGCCTGGAAATAATTTGTCAATAAAATACCTTATATTTTTTTCTCTATTTGGGCTCTGTACCGCGGATGTTGTTGTGGCTTGTGCAGCCCTTTGAGACACTTGTGATTTAGGGCTATATAAATAAACATTGATTGATTGATATTTTCTTACTAAAGGTATTAGTGTTTTTTTTCCAGTTTGACAGGGGAAAAAAGTATTATATTATCTAACTTTGTTGGTCAAAATCCAAATACCGTATTTTACGGATTATAAATCGCTCCAGAGAATAAATCGCACCGGCCGAAAATGCATAATAAAGAAGGAAAAAAACATATATAAGTCACACTGGAGTATAAGTCGCAGTTTTTCTGGAAATGTATTTGATAAAATCCAACACCAAGAATAGACATTTGAAAGGCAATTTAAAATAAAAAATAAATAGTGAACAACAGGCTGAATAAGTGTACGTTATATGAGGCATAAATAACCAACTGAGAACGTGCCTGGTATGTTAACGTAACATATTATGGTAAGAGTCATTCAAATAACTATAACATATAGAACATGCTATACGTTTACCAAACAATCAGTCACTCCTGATCAATTTTCATAGGTACGGAAGTAGTAGCAGGTAGCATCTTTTTTTTCACAATGCACCTCTGCCATGACCCGCCCCCGCCAAATTTTTATTGGTTGACATGTGTGTGTGACGATTGCTGATATACGCCTAGTCCAGGGGTCGGCAACCTAAAATGTGGACAGAGACATATTGGACCAAAAATACAAAAACAAAACTGTCTGGAGCCGCAAAAAATTAAAAGCCATATTACATACAGATAGTGTGTCATGAGATATAAATTGAATTAAGAGGACTTAAAGGAAACTAAATGAGCTCAAATATACCTACAAATGAGGCATAATGATGCAATATGTACATATAGCTAGCCTAAATAGCATGTTAGAATCGATTAGCTTGCAGTCATACAGTGACCAAATATGCCTGATTAGCACTCCACACAAGTCAATAACATCAACAAAACTCACCTTTGTGCATTCATGCACAACGTTAAAAGTTTGGTGGACAAAATGAGACAGAAAAAGAAGTGGCATAAAACACGTCCTAGAAAGTCGGAGAAAGTTGTACATGTAAACAAACTACGGTGAGTTCAACGACCGCCAAAATTAGTAGGACAAAACGGTGCTTGCCAAATACTCGAATCAGTGAAGCATGTTTAATATAAACAGTGTGCTTTACAACAATTAGGGTGGTTTGTGTCATGTTTGTCCTCCTACAGACACCATATTAACACAAAAAATATATTTTTTCCCCATCTTTTTTTCATTTTTCATACGTTTTTGAAAAAGCTCCAGAGAGCCACTAGGGCGGCGCTAAAGAGCCGTATGCGGCTCTAGAGCCGCGGGTTGCAGACCCCCGGCCTAGTCTCTTACGTGAATGAGATAAATAATATTATTTGATATTTTACGGTAATGTGTTAATAATTTCACACATAAGTCGCTCCAGAGTATAAGTCGCACCTCCGGCCAAACTGTGAAAAAAACTGTGATTTAAAATCTGAAAAATACGGTAGATACTTCAATAACTGCTTAACTTATGATTTCGAAGCAAGTTATCCATCAAATTGTACACTATAAAAATGACTAATAGATTTTACTGTAAAATCGAGGGATTTTTTTTTTTACAGCAAGTAAGTTGAAAAAAACCCACCAATGTTTGTTTTTTTACAGTAAAATTCTGTCGACTGAGCTGTCAGTTTGTTTTTTTTGATGATTTTATGGTACCACATTTTTTTATGGTAAAAACAACTGGCAGCTGAGTTGTCAAAATAAAATTAAACAGCGTTACTGTATTTCTATTTACAGTAATATGTTGTAAAAAATAATAATTAAAAAAAACACCATATATTTTACAGTAAAAGTCTGGCAACTAAGCTGCCGTTTTTTTTCTGTAAAAAACTGTGGTAATATCCTCAGTTTTTTTTACTCTTTACGTAAAAATGTTAAATATTTAAATTCATAGGCAAATTCATTCATTATTTACTGTTACAAGCGGCCCTCTAATGGCAGCTATGACTGTGGTGTGGCCCTCAATGAAAACAAGTCTGACACCCCTGGTCTGGTGGGAGAGGCCAAAGTTAAGTTGGAGAAAATGCAGTCCTTTATAAATTATTTAATGTTTCTCTCCGGCCCGGTAGCAAATGCGTCACGGATCGGTACCGGTCCCCGGACCTGTAGTTGGGGACCACTGTTTTACAGTATAAAGAGTCACCATGTTTTGTTTTTCCTCTTTCGTAATAAAGGGAATATAAATAATTTGTTTCAGGGTCGTACAGGTCACATGATATCATGTGTTATAATGTAATGATAATGCAAGTGTAAGAAGAAGTTAACCCCCAATAGAATATAATATAACCCATATTGTGATGAGAAGCCAGGACAGAGACACGCATTTATCAAGCTTATTCAAGCCTACTTATTATATACATATTGTACACTATTATAACACTAATTGTTGACTCTGCCAGTTTTTTACAGGGGTTTTTTTGTTCTATGGTCGTCATCACAATTTTCCTCTTTGCCAATACTGACGTCACAAAAAATGGAGAAAAAGCAAATAAAGTCTAATTACAATGGGTGTCAAAAAAAAAAAATCGATTTTCAAATGAATCGCAATTATTTCTCTAATCCTTAAAATAAATGTCATTAAAAATACAGTATATATGTATGATTTTATGTATTATTTTTAAAGTAATGTAGACATTTTCTTTTAAGTAATATAAAAATGTAGCAGGGCTGTTTGTCTATTTTATTTAATTATAGGACTGGCACCTAATTTTATTTTTAAAAAGTATTGATTTTGAATCAAGAATCGATTCTGAATCGAATCGATTTGTGTGGTGTCCAAAGAGTCACAGCCCTATTATGTATTATATGTGTATTATTATACACTGTTATAGTTATGCTCTTTGCACCAAAAAAATCGGTTCGTGTCCAAATCGCAATTCTTATTCATCTTATTAAATCAAGTCATAATTTTCAAAAATCGATTTGAAAAAAAATGTATATATACAGAGCGACAAGCGGTAGAAAATGAATGGATGTATACATTTTTTTATCTCGTAAGAATCCATTTTTAAAAATACGTTTTTAGGCCTTCGCCATGCAGCCAGAAAGTAGCGTTTCTAACCTGGAACCTGTTTTGACAAAGCTTCGTGAGAACTATTATACCAAATAACACTTTGCGAGAACCGGTTTGAATCCAGAATTGATTCTGAATCGAATCGTCAACCCAGAAATCGGAATCGGGTTGAATTGTTAGCTGCCCAAAAATTCACGCTCTTAATAAAATCACACAACAATTTTCATTTGCGCTTCTATAATCGTCACCACAATTATCATTCGCAAAAAAGCACACAGATAATATACATTTCAAAGATAAGTAACAGTTGTTTTCTTGTTGCGCTGCCCCCTAGTGGGAAATCCAAATACTGGCCTTCTGCTAATGTTGACATCTGACTTTTTGATTGAGAGTTTTGAGGAGAAAGTATTCATTATGGAAACAAAATACTCCTGTAGCGAGTGTACTGTGTTGAGGTTATTAGTATACAGTAGATTCGACACAAACTTTATTACCACATGTAAACACATCTGTGATCTATAGGCAATGTTTAAAATGCTCCAATCAGGAGACAACATCCTCCCAAGAAAGTGATCTTCTTTATACAAGCAAATGTCTGCTGGTGGTCACGCTTGTCAGGCAAACACTTTCTTCAACAAACATTCATCTTTTTTCTCCTTTAAACCCAACAAACCAGTCGGTCTGGATGAACCACTTGTGTCGTGACTCTGAGTAAAAACGTCATCAAATAGTCTGCACTTGTTTCCTTTAGTGTTTTGATATTTTAGTGGTCCATTTACTTTCCTGCAGGTAAAGTTGAATATAATATTTCCTTGTCCATCAACTAAATAGCATTTAGGTGAAGGAATGTTAATAAAGCAAGTTGACAGGTCATATAGCGGTGTATCCACCTGCAAAATTTTAAATAATTTGCTTTAAAAATGTAACCATTTTTTAAAAAGTGTGTTTTCCAAACCCTCAGATTATAATCTAATTATAAAAAGCCTGAAAATATTCCTAAAAAAAACCCACCCGTAACAGCTACATTTAATACTGACTTAAAAATAATGTGTTGAAATAATTAACTCGAAATGACTGCGTAAAATTTGATGCGCCTGCTATCTGTGCCCTGAACCTCTCTGGCCTGGGGTTGATCATACTTCTAAAATGAAAAAAAAAAAAGCAACATTAGCTAATCGGTAGCATAAAACTTTACCATGCTAACGTTAGCATGATGATTTAGGAAAAATTAGCATGCTTCTAAGATGGCGCAAAGTATTATAATGCACTATTCCTAGCTGTAAACATATAACATTGGCTAAAAAGTAGCATAAATGTTAGCATGCTTATGTAAAAGACGTTTGCAGATTTCTAAGAAGGCGCCAAGTATCAAAATTCTTGATTTTTATGGTTAAAACATAGAAAATTTGCGAAAGAGCTAGCAAAAAAACCTCATGCTAATGTTAGCATGCTTCCAAGACGGCAGCAAGTATCAAAAATCATGATTTGTTTTTAGGTTAAAGCATACAAAATTGGCAAAAAAAGTTATGAAAAACGTTAGCATACTAATATAAACGAAGGTAACATACTTCCAAGATGGTGTCAAGTATCAAAAATCAAGATTTGTTTAGAGTGAAGCATACAAATAGCTAAAAATCTCGCTAAAAACATCAGCATGCTAACGTTAGCATGTTACTATAAAAGACACTGACGTACTTCCAAGATGGCGGAAAGTATCAAAAATCATGATTTTTAGGTTTAAACATACAAGATAAGCTAAAAAGCTCATTAAAAAAACGTTAGCATCTTAATGTTGGCATGCTAATATAAGCGACGGAAGATACTTCCATGATGGCGCCAAGTGTGAAAAATCATGATTTTTAGGTTTAAAAAGACAAAATTAGCTAAAAAGAAAAAAACATTGTTAGCATGCTTCCAAGATGGCCGCAAGTATAAAAAAATCATGATTTGTTTTTAGGTTAAAGCATAAAAAAATTGCGAAAATAGCTATCAAAAACACTAGCAGACTAATATAAACCAATCAATCAATCAATGTTTATTTATATAGCCCTAAATCACAAGTGTCTCAAAGGGCTGTACAAGCCACAACGACATCCTCGGTACAGAGCCCACATACGGGCAAGGAAAACTCACCCCAGTGGGACGTCAATGTGAATGACTATGAATAAAGATAAACGACGTTAACATACTTCCAAGATGGTGCCAAGTATCAAAAATCATGATTTTTAGGTTTAAACATTGATTATTAGCTAAAAAGCTTGCAAAAAATGTTAGCAAGCTAATATAAGAGACGTTAGCATACTTCCAAGATGGCATCAAGTGTGAAAAATCATGATTTTTAGGTTCAAAATTAGCTAAAAAGATAAAACTAATTGTTAGAATGCTAATATAATAGACGATAGCAAGTATCAAAATACCCGATTTTTCGGTTTGAATAAACAAAGTTAGCTAAACAGCTAGCATAAAATGTTAGCATGCTATCACGTGATCGGATAAGAGGAAATACAAAAATGCCTTATTTTTTGGTTTAAAGATACACAATTAGCGAAAAAGCTAGCATAAAACATTAGCATGCTAATATAAGAGACCGTGATTTTTAGGCCAAGTATGGAAGAATAGTAATAAAAGTTGAAGTCTCAGCAATATTTTGATGGGCTGCTCTATGTTGCATAGCAGCAGGCCCATAATAAATGAACAATGATAATAATTCCATGGTGGTGGTATATAGTATAGTTTTATACGAGTTTTTTCCCTGTTTGCTCCTCACAAAAACAACAAAAATAATAATGTATGCAAAAAGGTTTTTGAGTGTTGCTGCATCTGCACTCAGGTGTTTAGGAGTCTGGTCTTGGGCGGGGTGCAGGCTTCATCAAAAGACTTCATTTCCTGTCAAGCGTTGTGAACTGCCAACAGGAGGAAAACACACAAAGCTGCCCCTCCCTGCGTCACATGACCAACATGCACAACGCGCCGCCGCCGCCTCTGTTTGTACCCAACCCCCCCCACCCTCCTCCCCGCGCGTTTGTTTTGGGTCCATGCCGTGGAGCCTGAGTCTGCTCTGTTATGTAACGTCGGTGAGGAACTGGTAATAAAATACGCTACTGGCCAGTCCACATGTGCACAACTATTTCTGGGAAAATATCAGACAAGGACGCCGTTTAGAAATCTAACTCGAGCACGTTTGTGTTCACCATGCTCCTCCATCAAACACACAGATTCCCTCAATCATCCCAAGTATTTGCAAAGCACAGTCAAGAGTGTGGATGAGACACCAGGAGACAGGCCAGTGCACCCTGCAAAAGGTGTTTTTTAGGGACATGTGACAAAAAAAAGATCCTCCCTTTGAGAGAAGTGCTCTGCTGTTTTAAGGTCCTTCTACCAAAAAAAAACAACACAGTTAAAGACCTCGTGTATGGGAGTTTTACTGCAAAAACTGTAGTCAAAGACGGAAGTGTTTCTGAGGGCCTGCTACAACAAAGCAAAGATCCCATATAACAGCAATGTTATGCTTTGAGAACCTACTGTAAAAGTGCTGCTCAAAGATCATTTCCTGATTTTAAGGACCTGCTCCAAAATACGTAGTCAAAGATCCAAACGTTTAGATTTTACGGGATTTAAAACTGGCAGCTCAGTCACCAGGATTTTACTGTGGAATTTGTGGTGGGGTTCACACCGTATTTCTGTAAGTGAAAAAACGGCACCGCTGTAAGTTTTACAGTCAAATTCTGGTGACAAAACCACGTACATTTTACGGTAAAATCTACCGTCGTTGTTTTTACAGTGCAAACGTAGGTACTTTTGAATTTTACAGTCAAACTGTGGCGACTGAGCAGCCAGTATTTTTTTTAGACTATGTTACAGACGTGCATTTCTGTTTTTAAGGACCTACAGTAATGCAAAAAGGCAAAGATCCTCCGTCTGACAGGAGCACTCCAGTGTTTCCCATAAACTGCCAAGATACCTGTGGCGGTGGGGGCGTGGCTATGGGCGTGGTCGCCATGACATCATCGAGTAATTTGCATAATATACTACAATTATTTGATTTTCTCTAAAAAGGCTCAAAAAATGTATACTTACTAATTAATAATAACAGTTTTGTTTTAAACGTCCATCCATCCATTTTACAATATAATTACAACACTTTATGTACATATTTATACACAGATTTGAACAATAAGTTATTCACTGAAATATATTTATTAATTGTGGTTCTTACAAAAAATATATCTTATAAAATATACAAGCTAAAATGTCTCAAAGCTCTGCCCCTTTAATTAGTGCATACTAAATAATTTAACTTTAGCCTACTACTACAACCATATTATTTACCAGCAACATAAAGTGAAACAGAGGCAGAGGTGTCCTGCCACAGTCAGTAACAAATAAACAGAAAACAGTAGTGGTGGTAGATAGACACAGAGCTTCATCAAACATCTGATCCACTGAACAAAGAGCTCCAAAAATCTTGAACTTTAGACTGCCATCAGTTTTACTCCCTACACTTAACCATGTGTTTCCTACTGCCTGCAGACTTTGCACCCTATGTTATATACACATGTTGTGTTTCTAATATAAATACATTTAATAAAGTCAAATACAAATAAGGCAACAAGAGAAGTATCCTACACTTCTCTTTTGTAAAGTAAATCTGAACAGTCGATATGGGCATCTACATCAACTATATGATTTGCCTGAAAAGCTGGAGAGGACAAAAAAAAAAAAAAAAATTTTTTTTTTTTTTTTTTTTTTTTTTGTGGCGGATGTAATTTTTCGTGGCGGGCCGCCACAAATAAATGAATGTGTGGGAAACACTGCACTCTACTGTTTTTTGTTGTTGTTTTTTGAACTTATAGAAAAAACGCAAGTCAAAGATCCTCTGTATGACAGGAACACTGTGCTGCTTTTAAGTCCTTACTGCAAAAACTGTTGTCAAAGATCCTCTGTGTGACAGAAGTGTTCTTCTGTTTCTAAGAACTTACAGTACTTCAAAAAGGCAAAGATCCTGTATGTGACAGGAGCATTCTGCTGTTTTTTGAGGTCCTATTGCAAAAACAAATATAAATATATAATATATATATATATATATATATATATATACATAGTAAAGGAGACTCACTGTAAAAATATTAGTCAAAGATCCGTTATTTGTGACGAAAGTGTTCTTGTGTTCTTAAGGACGTACTAAAAAAAAAAATACAAAGATCCTGAATATGACACAAGTACTGTTCTGGTTTTATGAAACTACTGCCAAATATGCTAGTCAAATGTCCTCTACATGACAGGACCGCTTGCTCTGCTGTTTTCTAATGTCCTACTGCACAGAAAGAAAGAAAAAAGATCTTCAAAGATCCTCTATACGACAGGAACACTCTGTTGTTTAAGGTCCTACTGCAAAAAAAAGAAAAGTCAAATATCTTAAGTGACAGGAGTGCTCTGCTGCAAAAACTGTAGTCAAAGATCCTCTATATGTGACTTAAGTGTTACTGTTTTTAAGGAGCTACAGTTCTTCAAAAAGGCAAAGATCCTATATGTGACAGGAGCGCTCTGCTGTTTTTACTGTAGGACTGACAGCAAAATTACCAGTCAAAGATCCTTTATATGTGACAGAAGTGTTCTTCTGATTTGAAGGACCTACTATAAAAAGGAAAAGATCCTGTATATGACAGAAGCACTTTTTAAATCCTACTGCCAAAAAAAGACCTTATAGTTAAATATTCTCTCCATGACAGAAATGCTATTTTTTAAGGAACTGCTATAAAAACTTGTGTCAAAGATCCTCTATTAAGAAGTGCATATTTGAAGTACCTACTGCAAAAAGACAATAGTCCAATAGTATTTAGTAAATACCCCACTGACTGATGTGGGACATTGTTGAGCCGAGGTCCAGGTGTCCTGAATCAGGACTGTCAGGAAGAGACTCCCCAGGAGAATGCACACCTGCGACACTCTCGACAAATCCTTCCACGTGATCCAGGACGCGTGTCTAACGTGGACCAAAGGACTTGGACCGCGTGTCTTGATGAAAGTCGCTTGTTTGGTTTGAAACCATATCAGGAGAGCCAGAACTGCACCTGTTCCCAGGACTATTCATGTCTGGTCTCTGTTCCGTTACATCATCACTCCTCATGTTTCACGTTCTGCAGACCAGCTACTGCTTTTTAAAAACATGGTTCTTGTGTTTGCTTGGTTCCAGAAGTGGTTCCGGCTGCGCACGGCTCAGTGGCGCCAGGCCGAGGGTCTTCCAGCTGAACAGGGCTCCGTCTTGGATTGAGACCCTCCTCGTCTTTGGACTTTTTCCCCTCCCTGCCTCCTCCCTCTTTGTTGCGTACTTGGACGAAGCTCCTGGAACTTACGGAATGTGAAGGTGTTTCTTTTGCAATATAACCTCCATGTTTCCCATGAATGAACACATTAATATGAATAAATTAAGAGTATAAAGGGCTCGTTCATGCTGTGGTTTGTTAGCATAGCACTGCTGCTACATTCAAACCTTTTTTACACCAAGCAGTAGGGATTTGATTCAAATCCGATTCTTGGTAGTGATGATTCCTTTCAGAGTCCATTCTGGATTTAACACGATTCTGACACAATTAGAATTAAAGCTGCAAGCAGCGATGGACGGGACCGACTTTGAGGGCTCATAAAATCCAAGCCGGAGCAGTAATTAAAACTCTTTCATCAACTTTTAATCAGGAGGGTTCAATCTCTCTCCTGTGCTAATTTGAAGCCGACATGACAAACGCGCTCAGAGGAGATAATGTTTGAAAAAAGGTGACTGTTTTTACACAACTTTTGTTTTGAAGGGGGAATTGCAAACTTCCTGTTGATTTTTGCTGGGGGTTGTCAGTGTATGAAATATAGGTCTAAGTGAGACCTACATAGAGGTTTTTGTTTCATGTCTCTACGATATTCCTACTGGGAGTTACAGGCAGTTTTGTCTGTGTTTTCTTCCTAGCGGGCGCTAGAGCGCAATTTTGAGTTTTGGGGTTTGGTTTTTTGAATAGATCACAATTTTCGCCAGTCCTGATGGGGGCGGCGTGGCTAAGTTGGTAGAGTGGCCGTGCCAGCAATCGGAGGGTTGCTGGTTACTGGGGTTCAATCCCCACCATCTACCATCCTAGTCACGTCCGTTGTGTCCTTGGGCAAGACACTTCACCCTTGCTCCTGATGGCTGCTGGTTAGCCTTGAAGGTAGAAAAGCGCTATACAAGTATAACCCATTATTTATTTATTTATGTGTGTGTCCAATTTGGTGAGTTTTGAAGCATGTTAAGGGGGTCAAATTACAG